>NW_028233350.1:39638094-40127094 GCF_057557595.1 Rhyacophila brunnea | reverse complement strand
AAAGGAAACAGCTGATAAGAGTGATAAGAAATTGATTGTATTATTATGAATTATGGATACATAGATTGGAGCATAATCCTCAACAACTTTGTAAAAAGAAAACTCATATTTTATGCAGTGTGTTTGTTACATTCTACTATCTCTGTCCTACCTTCCTGTTCCACAAGAATATCACATTACCGTTGTCTTAAAATTCCCGTGTCACCGGCATGTCAAAAAATTTGATTGTGTATCGAATTACTCCTAGCATGCATGACGCTTCGAACCGAAAAGGAATAGGGTACAATCATTATGAGTAGTAAAAAAGATTATTTATAATTTTAAGAGGGAGGCGTATTAATAAAAATCGTAAAGATGATATTATGGCCGTAAACAGCTCAGGATAAAACTGAGCCCACTGCAGTTATTTATAGAAGTTTTATGGTTAAGTATTATATTTCTGGATCACAGAGGTAAGGTGTAGTTTCTGACATAATGGTGGTACAGAAGAAACATATTATTTATTTATAATACAGAAGACAACTCGGTAAGTAGATGTCTTCACAATTTTCCGATATATGTATTAAATATAGTAAACAAGAACAATTTACAGCAGCCCGATTTTCTAACTATCGTATGGTGCCACACGAGACGATAGTTAGGAAATCGGGCCCCAGGTCGCCAATTTGACATGATATGGTAGCAAATTGGAAACATAACATTTTTTTTTAATATTTATAATAAGCAGAAACACGATTTGGAAAGACAAAGAGAAAAACCAACAGTTTATAATATATGTACTAAATTTACCATTAACATCATAAAAAAATATATTATGAACCATCTAAACCAGTGATGCACAAACCGCAGCCCAAAATAACAAGTATTTCATCGCCAAATTTTTCATTGAATACGACCAAATTTTAATTTCCTATATATACGTACTAAGTTCTCTCGTGGAAATACATATGTACGTAATGCAGAGTGGAGAATGATTGCGAGTAGCTGATAATAATATGTAAATACCTAAGTACCTAAGTATTAAATTTAAAATAATAAAATGTATGTCTAGTTTATTATAATATATCAATGCTTTTCAACATTTTTACCCACTGGGGCCCGTGAAAAATTATGGAATTAATAACTTGGCCCTTCTTTCAAATGGGTTGCGCACAATGACATTAGTATGGACGAAGCATCTGGAAAAAAAATACACTCACTTTTTGTCGGGTCTGGCGAATGGCATAATCTGTTCTAACGCCATTACAATAAAGGTGATATTGCTATAAATTCCCGATGCTTTTTGTCGGGTCTGCCGAATGGTTCGGTTCGAACGGGTTCGCTCAAACGAACATTGACACTAGAAACACTGTTCTAACGCCATTACAATAAAGGTGATATTGCTATAAATTCCCGATAATGGAAATTGCGTGACGCCTACCTATACATGTGCGAATGTCACTATGCGCGAATTTACTTGCTAGCTACTGTATTGAGTGCGTTGTCCATTAATAATGTCATTTGTTGCGCACCACTGATCTAAACTAACATAATATGTTATTCCCTATATAGGTATATATATAATATATATATATATATATATATAATCAACTCTTCCCGTTGTTTGTTGATCGTGTAAGAAGTTAGAGGAGGTGTTGATCCACCTTTATAGCCATTTATCTTCGTTGAAATAGAATACGTCTGCGCGAATTGACAACATCGCTTCAATAGTTTCCTAGGTTGCCAGTTTGCCACTAATTCCAGTCGATGTACTCGCCATAAAAATATGCTCAAATTGTTCTAGAAACGGCCATTTTTCTAACAAAGATTGCCATTTTGTTGCTCTATTTATATCCTCAAAGCTGAACTAATGTTGGTCCAGAAGTTAATATATATTATGTATTTGGTAAGAAGGTTGGCATTTTGTGGCTTTATTTATATTCTCACAAAACCAAACTAAAGATGATCCAGAAATGAATATATTTATTATGTATCTGGTATGAAGGTTGACATTTCGTGGCTCTATTTATATTCTCACAAAACCAAACTAAAGATGATCCAGAATGGAATGTGTGTGTAGTAGGTAGACAACAACAAAATAAATTGGTAACTAGACACTTTTATTGCGACGACCGAAAGAATGCAGTAACAATAATATGAACTTTGCTAATCAGAAATTGATGGTACCTACCTAATTGTAAGTAGTGGAAGGCGATTTGAAAAAAATACATGCTTGACTAGTTCTTATCTCGTATCTTTAGTTGATATTGCAATAAATGCCAATGTGTTAATTTGTAGGTGTGTATCTCATGAAACAATATGCGCAAATTTTGATCCACCATAAATAGTGCACACTAAATTCTGTTAAACAAATTATTTTCAAAGTGAATAGGGTAGATTGGTATGGGTGGACAGTAGCGAAGGGTGGAGGTAGGATGTTAATATCCGCCATAAATAGCGCATATTATTTTTTCTTAAACAAATTGTTAGTTGAAGTGTAGCGAAGGTTGGAGGAAGGCTGTTATAATCCACCATAAATAGTGCACACCAGTAGCGATGGGTGGAGGTAGGCTGTCAAATCCACCACAAACAGTGCACACTAAATTCTGTTAAACTCATTGTTCTAAATATAAATAGAGTCGACTGATATGTGTTGACACCAGTAGCGAGGAGTGGAAGTAGGCTGTTAATATCCACCATAAATAGCGCACATAAAGTTTTGTTAAACCAATTGTTCTAAATATGAATACGGTAGACTGCTATGAGTTGACACCATTAGCGAAGGTTGGAGGTAGGCTGCTTATATCCGCCATAAATAGCGAACATTAATTTTTCCTAAATTTATTGTTAGTTGTAGTGTAGCGAAGGTTGAAGGTAGGCTGTTAAAATCCACCATAAATAGTGCACACCAATAGCGATGGGTGAAGGTAGGCTGTCAAATTCCACCATAAATAGGACATTAATTTTTGTAAAACTAATAACTATTCTAAATATGAATACGGTAGACTAATATGGGTTGACACCATTAGCGAAGGGTAGAGGTAGGCTGTTAATATCCGCCATAAATAGCGCACATTAATTTTTCCTAAACTAATTGTTAGTTGTAGTGTAGCGAAGGTTGGATGTAGGCTGTTAAAATCCACCATAAATAGTGCACACCAATAGCGATGGGTGAAGGTAGGCTGTCAAATTCCACCATAAATAGGACATATTAATTTTCGTTAAACTAATAACTATTCTAAATATGAATACGGTAGACAAATATGGGTTGACACCATTAGCGAAAGGTGGAGGTAGGCTGTTAAAATCTACCATAAATAGTGCACACTAAATTTTGTTAAGCAAATAACCGTTCTAAATATGAATACCGTAGACTGATATAGGTTGACACCATTAGCGAAAGGTGGAGGTAGGCTGTTAATATTCGTCAAAAATAGCGCACATTAATTTTTCCTAAACTATTTTATAGTTGTAGTGTAGCGAAGGTTAGATGTAGGCTGTTAAAATCCATCATAAATAGTGCACACCAATAGCGATGGGTGAAGGTAGGCTGTCAAAATCAATCAAAAGAAGGACATTAATTTTTGTTAAACTAATAACTATTCTAAATATGAATACGGTAGACTAATATGGGTTGACACCATAAGCGAAGGGTAGAGGTAGGCTTTTAATATCCGCCATAAATAGCGCACATTAATTTTTCCTTAACTAATTGTTTGTTGTAGTGTAGCAAAGGTTGGATGTAGGCTGTTAAAATCCACCATAAATAGTGCACACCAATAGCGATGGGTGAAGGTAGGCTGTCAAATTCCACCATAATTAGGACATATTAATTTTTGTTAAACTAATAACTATTCTAAATATGAATACCGTAGACTAATATGGGTTGACACCATTACCGAGGGTGGAGGTAGGCTGGTTATATCCGCCATAAATAGCGCACATTAATTTTTCCTAAACTAATTGTTATTTGTAGTGTAGCGAAGGTTGGATAAAGGCTATTAAAATCCACCATAAATAGTGCACACCAATAGCGATGGGTGAAGGTAGGCTGTCAAATTCCACCATAATTAGGACATATTAATTTTTGTTAAACTAATAACTATTCTAAATATTAATACCGTAGACTGATATGGGTTGACACCATTAGCGAAGGGTGGAGGTAGGCTGTTATTATCCGCTATAAAAAGCGCACATTAATTTTTCCTAAACTAATTGTTAGTTGTAGTGTAGCGAAGGTTGGATGTAGGCTGTTAAAATCCACCATAAATAGTGCACACCAATAGCGATGGGTGAAGGTAGGCTGGCAAATTCCACCATAAATAGGACATATTAATTTTTGTTAAACGAATGACTATTCTAAATATGAATACCGTAGACTGATATGGGTTGACACCATTACCGAGGGTGGAGGTAGGCTGGTTATATCCGCCATAAATAGCGCACATTAATTTTTCCTAAACTAATTGTTATTTGTAGTGTAGCGAAGGTTGGATAAAGGCTATTAAAATCCACCATAAATAGTGCACACCAATAGCGATGGGTGAAGGTAGGCTGTCAAATTCCACCATAATTAGGACATATTAATTTTTGTTAAACTAATAACTATTCTAAATATGAATACGGTAGACTAATATGGGTTGACACCATTAGCGAAGGGTTGAAGTAGGCCGTTAATATCCACCATAAATAGCGCACATTAATTTTTCCTAAACTATTTTATAGTTGTAGTGTAGCGAAGGTTAGATGTAGGCTGTTAAAATCCATCATAAATAGTGCACACCAATAGAGATGGGTGAAGGTAGGCTGTCAAAATCAATCATAAAGAGGACATTAATTTTTGTTAAACTAATAACTATTCTAAATATGAATACAGTAGACTAATATGGGTTGAAACCATTAGCGAAGGGTGGAGGTAGGCTTTTAATATCCGCCATAAATAGCGCACATTAATTTTTCCTAAACTAATTGTTAGTTGTAGTGTAGCAAAGGTTGGATGTAGGCTGTTAAAATCCACCATAAATAGTGCACACCAATAGCGATGGGTGAAGGTAGGCTGTCAAATTCCACCATAATTAGGACATATTAATTTTTGTTAAACTAATAACTATTCTAAATATTAATACCGTAGACTGATATGGATTGACACCATTAGCGAAGGGTGGAGGTAGGCTGTTATTATCCGCTATAAAAAGCGCACATTAATTTTTCCTAAACTAATTGTTAGTTGTAGTGTAGCGAAGGTTGGATGTAGGCTGTTAAAATCCAACATAAATAGTGCACACCAATAGCGATGGGTGAAGGTAGGCTGGCAAATTCCACCATAAATAGGACATATTAATTTTTGTTAAACTAATGACTATTCTAAATATGAATACCGTAGACTGATATGGGTTGACACCATTACCGAGGGTGGAGGTAGGCTGGTTATATCCGCCATAAATAGCGCACATTAATTTTTCCTAAACTAATTGTTATTTGTAGTGTAGCGAAGGTTGGATAAAGGCTATTAAAATCCACCATAAATAGTGCACACCAATAGCGATGGGTGAAGGTAGGCTGTCAAATTCCACCATAATTAGGACATATTAATTTTTGTTAAACTAATAACTATTCTAAATATGAATACGGTAGACTAATATGGGTTGACACCATTAGCGAAGGGTGGAGGTAGTCTGGTTATATCCACCATAAATAGCGCACATTATTTTTCCTAAACTAAGTGTTAGTTGTAGTGTAGCGAAGGTTGGATGAAGGCTGTTAAAATCCACCATAAATAGTGCACACCAATAGCGATGGGTTAAGGTAGGCTGGCAAATTCCACTATAAATAGGAAATATTATTTTTGTTAAACTAATAACTATTCTAAATATGAATACGGTAGACTAATATGGGTTGACACCATTAGCGAAGGGTGGAGGTAGGCTGGTTATATCCGCCATAAATAGCGCACATTAATTTTTCCTCAACTAATTGTTAGTTGTAGTGTAGCGAAGGTTGGATGAAGGCTTTTAAAATCCACCATTAATAGTGCACACCAGTAGCGATGGGTGGAGGTAGCCTGTCAAAATCCACCATAAACAGTGCACACTAAATTCTGTTAAACTAATTGTTTTAAATATAAATAGGGTCGACTTATATGGGTTGACACCAGTAGCGAAGAGTGGAGGTAGGCTGTTAATAACCACTATAAATAGCGCACATTAAATTTTGTTAAACCAATAATTGCTCTAAATATGAATACGGTAGAGTGATGTTGGTTGACACCAGTAGCGAAGGGTGAAGGTAGGCTGTTAATATCCACCATAAATAGGGCATATTATTTTTTTTAAACTAATAACTGTTCTAAATATGAATTCGGTATACTGATATGGGTTGACACCATTAGCGAAGAGTGGAGGTAGGCTGTTAAAATCCAATATAAATAGCGCACACCAATAGCGATGGGTGAAGGTAGGCTGGCAAATTCCACCATAAATAGGACATATTAATTTTTGTTAAACGAATGACTATTCTAAATATGAATACCGTAGACTGATATGGGTTGACACCATTACCGAGGGTGGAGGTAGGCTGGTTATATCCGCCATAAATAGCGCACATTAATTTTTCCTAAACTAATTGTTATTTGTAGTGTAGCGAAGGTTGGATAAAGGCTATTAAAATCCACCATAAATAGTGCACACCAATAGCGATGGGTGAAGGTAGGCTGTCAAATTCCACCATAATTAGGACATATTAATTTTTGTTAAACTAATAACTATTCTAAATATGAATACGGTAGACTAATATGGGTTGACACCATTAGCGAAGGGTTGAAGTAGGCCGTTAATATCCACCATAAATAGCGCACATTAATTTTTCCTAAACTATTTTATAGTTGTAGTGTAGCGAAGGTTAGATGTAGGCTGTTAAAATCCATCATAAATAGTGCACACCAATAGAGATGGGTGAAGGTAGGCTGTCAAAATCAATCATAAAGAGGACATTAATTTTTGTTAAACTAATAACTATTCTAAATATGAATACAGTAGACTAATATGGGTTGACACCATTAGCGAAGGGTAGAGGTAGGCTGTTAATATCCGCCATAAATAGCGCACATTAATTTTTCCTAAACTAATTGTTAGTTGTAGTGTAGCGAAGGTTGGATGTAGGCTGTTAAAATCCACCATAAATAGTGCACACCAATAGCGATGGGTGAAGGTAGGCTGTCAAATTCCACCATAAATAGGACATATTAATTTTCGTTAAACTAATAACTATTCTAAATATGAATACGGTAGACAAATATGGGTTGACACCATTAGCGAAAGGTGGAGGTAGGCTGTTAAAATCTACCATAAATAGTGCACACTAAATTTTGTTAAGCAAATAACCGTTCTAAATATGAATACCGTAGACTGATATAGGTTGACACCATTAGCGAAAGGTGGAGGTAGGCTGTTAATATTCGTCAAAAATAGCGCACATTAATTTTTCCTAAACTATTTTATAGTTGTAGTGTAGCGAAGGTTAGATGTAGGCTGTTAAAATCCATCATAAATAGTGCACACCAATAGCGATGGGTGAAGGTAGGCTGTCAAAATCAATCAAAAGAAGGACATTAATTTTTGTTAAACTAATAACTATTCTAAATATGAATACGGTAGACTAATATGGGTTGACACCATAAGCGAAGGGTAGAGGTAGGCTTTTAATATCCGCCATAAATAGCGCACATTAATTTTTCCTTAACTAATTGTTTGTTGTAGTGTAGCAAAGGTTGGATGTAGGCTGTTAAAATCCACCATAAATAGTGCACACCAATAGCGATGGGTGAAGGTAGGCTGTCAAATTCCACCATAATTAGGACATATTAATTTTTGTTAAACTAATAACTATTCTAAATATGAATACCGTAGACTAATATGGGTTGACACCATTACCGAGGGTGGAGGTAGGCTGGTTATATCCGCCATAAATAGCGCACATTAATTTTTCCTAAACTAATTGTTATTTGTAGTGTAGCGAAGGTTGGATAAAGGCTATTAAAATCCACCATAAATAGTGCACACCAATAGCGATGGGTGAAGGTAGGCTGTCAAATTCCACCATAATTAGGACATATTAATTTTTGTTAAACTAATAACTATTCTAAATATTAATACCGTAGACTGATATGGGTTGACACCATTAGCGAAGGGTGGAGGTAGGCTGTTATTATCCGCTATAAAAAGCGCACATTAATTTTTCCTAAACTAATTGTTAGTTGTAGTGTAGCGAAGGTTGGATGTAGGCTGTTAAAATCCACCATAAATAGTGCACACCAATAGCGATGGGTGAAGGTAGGCTGGCAAATTCCACCATAAATAGGACATATTAATTTTTGTTAAACGAATGACTATTCTAAATATGAATACCGTAGACTGATATGGGTTGACACCATTACCGAGGGTGGAGGTAGGCTGGTTATATCCGCCATAAATAGCGCACATTAATTTTTCCTAAACTAATTGTTATTTGTAGTGTAGCGAAGGTTGGATAAAGGCTATTAAAATCCACCATAAATAGTGCACACCAATAGCGATGGGTGAAGGTAGGCTGTCAAATTCCACCATAATTAGGACATATTAATTTTTGTTAAACTAATAACTATTCTAAATATGAATACGGTAGACTAATATGGGTTGACACCATTAGCGAAGGGTTGAAGTAGGCCGTTAATATCCACCATAAATAGCGCACATTAATTTTTCCTAAACTATTTTATAGTTGTAGTGTAGCGAAGGTTAGATGTAGGCTGTTAAAATCCATCATAAATAGTGCACACCAATAGAGATGGGTGAAGGTAGGCTGTCAAAATCAATCATAAAGAGGACATTAATTTTTGTTAAACTAATAACTATTCTAAATATGAATACAGTAGACTAATATGGGTTGAAACCATTAGCGAAGGGTGGAGGTAGGCTTTTAATATCCGCCATAAATAGCGCACATTAATTTTTCCTAAACTAATTGTTAGTTGTAGTGTAGCAAAGGTTGGATGTAGGCTGTTAAAATCCACCATAAATAGTGCACACCAATAGCGATGGGTGAAGGTAGGCTGTCAAATTCCACCATAATTAGGACATATTAATTTTTGTTAAACTAATAACTATTCTAAATATTAATACCGTAGACTGATATGGATTGACACCATTAGCGAAGGGTGGAGGTAGGCTGTTATTATCCGCTATAAAAAGCGCACATTAATTTTTCCTAAACTAATTGTTAGTTGTAGTGTAGCGAAGGTTGGATGTAGGCTGTTAAAATCCAACATAAATAGTGCACACCAATAGCGATGGGTGAAGGTAGGCTGGCAAATTCCACCATAAATAGGACATATTAATTTTTGTTAAACTAATGACTATTCTAAATATGAATACCGTAGACTGATATGGGTTGACACCATTACCGAGGGTGGAGGTAGGCTGGTTATATCCGCCATAAATAGCGCACATTAATTTTTCCTAAACTAATTGTTATTTGTAGTGTAGCGAAGGTTGGATAAAGGCTATTAAAATCCACCATAAATAGTGCACACCAATAGCGATGGGTGAAGGTAGGCTGTCAAATTCCACCATAATTAGGACATATTAATTTTTGTTAAACTAATAACTATTCTAAATATGAATACGGTAGACTAATATGGGTTGACACCATTAGCGAAGGGTGGAGGTAGTCTGGTTATATCCACCATAAATAGCGCACATTATTTTTCCTAAACTAAGTGTTAGTTGTAGTGTAGCGAAGGTTGGATGAAGGCTGTTAAAATCCACCATAAATAGTGCACACCAATAGCGATGGGTTAAGGTAGGCTGGCAAATTCCACTATAAATAGGAAATATTATTTTTGTTAAACTAATAACTATTCTAAATATGAATACGGTAGACTAATATGGGTTGACACCATTAGCGAAGGGTGGAGGTAGGCTGGTTATATCCGCCATAAATAGCGCACATTAATTTTTCCTCAACTAATTGTTAGTTGTAGTGTAGCGAAGGTTGGATGAAGGCTTTTAAAATCCACCATTAATAGTGCACACCAGTAGCGATGGGTGGAGGTAGCCTGTCAAAATCCACCATAAACAGTGCACACTAAATTCTGTTAAACTAATTGTTTTAAATATAAATAGGGTCGACTTATATGGGTTGACACCAGTAGCGAAGAGTGGAGGTAGGCTGTTAATAACCACTATAAATAGCGCACATTAAATTTTGTTAAACCAATAATTGCTCTAAATATGAATACGGTAGAGTGATGTTGGTTGACACCAGTAGCGAAGGGTGAAGGTAGGCTGTTAATATCCACCATAAATAGGGCATATTATTTTTTTTAAACTAATAACTGTTCTAAATATGAATTCGGTATACTGATATGGGTTGACACCATTAGCGAAGAGTGGAGGTAGGCTGTTAAAATCCAATATAAATAGTGCACACTTGTTAAACTAAATATATGTAAATAGTGCACATTAAATTTTGTTAAATAATATTTCTTCATATAAATAGGGTAGACTGATGTGGCTTGATGCCAGTAGCGGAGGGTGGAGGTAGACTGTTAAAATCCATCATAAATAGTGCACACTAGTATCGATGGGTGTAGGAATGCTACTAATATCCTCCATAAATAATGCACACTAAATTTTGTTAAACTGATTATTCTAAATAGGGAAGTGGCGCGAACTTGTGCTTGCCCTATGCCCCAATGTTAGGACATGCCAGGGTGGAATAAGAAGAAGAAATAGGGTTGACTGAAGTGGTTTGACACCAGTAGCGAAGGGTGGAGGTATGCTGTTAAAATCCGCTATAAATAGTGCACACTAAATGTTGTTAACCTAATTGTTCTAAATATAAATTAGGTAGACTGATGATGGTTGATGTCAGTACCGAAGTGTGGAGGTAAGCTATTAACATCCACCATAAATAGTACACACTGAATATTGTTAAACTAATTGTTCTAAATATAAATAGGGTAGGCCTATATGGGTTGACACTAGTGCGAAGAGTGGAGGTAGGTTGTTAAGATTCAACGTAAATAATGCACAGTAAAATTTGTCAGTGAAACTTATCTGTTTTAAAAATTTAACTAAGAATACAATTTGCAGATGGAGGTGGTTAGATTTTAAATTTCAATGAGACCCTGCCTAAATGAAACCATAATAGTTTAAGTATGCTATGGGAGATCCGACAAAAATATTGCACACATTATTGCACTATTTGTTTTCGTAGAATTCAGAATACATATTAGGAACAGATGGTGCTTGTTAGTTCATTTCAATCAGGTTTAATTCATTACACCCTGCCTAAACTAAACCATAATCGATAAAAAAATATTCTTCTATCTATAAAATAGGTAAGTATCTAAAATTATGTATGGTTTAATTTTATATGTCTTATGGATAAACTAATATTTTCTACTAAAACCTACTATGGCTTGGATTAGGTAGGGTTTAATTAAATTTTAAAAACTAACCAACACTGTCTACACGTTGTTTTAGTTCAATGAATACAAATACGTTTGACTGGCAAAGTTTAGTCTTAACTATTTATGTCGGATCTTAACAGTATACTTCCACTCTTCGCCACCGGTGTATTATCAGAATATGTTTAAGTTGTACATATAGTACGTACCTTTCTATAAAGTTTAAAACGTCAATTATATCCAAAATGAATTAAATAAATGCAGTTATCCAGTTATTTAGGGTAGGTATATTTATATAATTAACGTGTTATTTCAATGTGATAATTAAAGGGTAATTAAAAGTTCAGCAGTGATTGTGTTTGGTGTTTTGGTGACCCCGAGTTGTTGGAGCGATTGTCTATCAAAAAGTGGACCCAATCAATTTAAATGTTTGTTAATACAACGAAAATACAAAATGGGTTGGGCGAATGGCTAACAAGTTAAAACCATTCTTCGTAAAAGGTCTGTTAATGAAATCTCTATTCTGTTTAGCCCAATGTGTTGCAGTTTGGAGCAAAAATGTTATTTATTTTAGCTACCTACTGTATTTCGTTTACTAAGTAACACATACATACTTTATAAATATGCGCGTTTCATTTACGTTAGAAAATTATATGCATATTATGATACATAATGTAACTGTAAATTAGAGCTGAAAGTCTGGAAATCACATATTCAATATTTTCCAGGAGAGCAGTTTTAACCAAAAACAAATCAATCAACAAAACAAAAAAATCAGTCTAATGTCTACAAATGAAACTTTTCAGATATCTCTGATTATTTTGCTAAATTAGTAAATTGTAAAGGCCATTCAAGGTTAGACTTTTTTTAATTATTTAATTCATAATTGGGAAATTATCTTCAGCTGCTCTAAGTTGTCTTTTGTATAATTTCTATACTAAGACTTGGGCTTTTGAATATGTAATAAAACGATAAAATAATATCAATTAAAATTATATTTTTGTAATAATAATCATCATAGGTATATTTTAAGCCATTACACACAATGCAAATATAAAAATAATAAAAAATAACAAAACACTTGTGTAATATTGTATAAATTTGATTTATTTTGATTTGCAGAAATTTTTTGCATTATAAAGTTTAGGTATAGGACATATTATTGTATTGTGCTTTCAACCAAAATGTTTTGTCTCCACGGACATAATATCAGATATCGGATTATAATATTTTATTCAATAAAAATACTTCACTCAAGAGGTGTGAAATCGTCAATACTGTGAACAATATCAACGTACCTATTGGGAATTTATTAGCTTTCTTTTGTAGAAACTTTAACTATTGCTTAGCAGTGGTATTGGCAAACACTTTTATAAATCCATCGATTCATGTTCATTTGAATTAAGCATAGTAATCCATTAGTAAATTTGAGAGATGGTGTCAAAGAAGAAAGATTTTCTGTAAGTGCAAGTTATCAGTAGACGTAAAAACAAGCTTTAGTATTATAAAACAAAAAAATAAATATAAGTTCGGACTACGTAGAATCTGATAATTCTTTTCAGTATCATTGCAATGAGCAATGTAGTCTTGTCATTCAAATCGCTAGTCTGCATCGAAGTTGAGATGCTAGCTACAAATTAAATTCACCATTCACCACTATAGAAAGACAAAGGTGTATGATATTATATAATATAGAATCAAGCCTTGATTAATCAAACTTGTATAACATAGTAAACCATCCTTATTGATTAGTTCATGAAATATTACACCATTTTTTTAGGTTGGTTATTAGTATTAGCATTATCTGTAAACAAAAGTTAGGAACATGATAATAAACGAATGATTGAAAATGTAGGAATTCTTGGCGATAACTTACCTTTATTAAGTTTTTCCCTCACTTCCCGAATAAGGGATGCCCTTCTTGAAAGAATATTGTTTGAGACTGGCAAAGGGTGGAGGCAGGCTGTTAAAATCCGACATAAATAGTGGACACTAAGCTTTGCCAGCCATACGAAAGAATTTGTTTCCATTAATTGTCAGATAGTGGTAGTTAGTTTTGAAAAAAATAATTAAACTCTGCGTAACCAAGCCAAATAATATTTGATTGTAGTTTAATTTTTAAACCTTCAACAGACTACAATATTCGACGAGGCGGGTGATAGCCAATAATGCAGTCCAAGTGTCACTTCAGCATTCCTAATCTATTTTAAAAAAATACTCCCTCACATTCGGACTAAAACTCCGTATATTGGACTTCCGCACTTTTGCAAGTCTTTTTGCTATAGCTCAAAGCAAAAATGACTTAAAATGGACATCCACTCTTTCAGGTCTAAAGTATAAATTGGTCTACCGTCGTTTAAGAAGTATGTATTTCGAAAACTATGTGACATTGGACTCCCAAAATTTCAGCATTAAAAGAACGTGAATACACTGCAATTGTATTGCAGTGCAATTTACCTAAAAACGATAAAAAAATTATTTCCGCACTTTCATTTTTCAGGTTTTCATTTTAGACAAAGCCTAATTCTGAAAAATGTTTTTTTTTTTAATTTTTATAGGTATCGCTTAAACTTTATAGTGGTTTTGTAAGCGGACATCAAAATCTATTCATAGCTAGCTCAATTGATACTAATGTAGTAAAGGATAACCCGGTCAATGATGAGAATATCGTAATAGATCTTTGGGTTTCCCCCGTGTGTACTTCCTTCTTTCCTCGACGTTTCGGGCTCATTGCAGAAGCCATTATCATGCATTATCTACAACGAGCCCTAAACGCCGGGGAAAGAAGGAAGAAGTACACACGGTGGAAACCCAAAAATCTATTACGATAAAAAAACAACCATGAAAGTCTCAAATATTAATGATGAGAATAATTTACAGTTTATCAATTATTAGAACCTTCTTAACTGTATCCATTTCTCGAATAACAATTAATTATAATTATTTACACTATTTCCAAAATACTTTTAAATTATGTCTATATATTAAACCCAAAAGCATTTTATTTATACAAGTTTAAAGCCAAAACCCTTATGTATAGAATTTTTTATTAGCTAGGATCATTATTTTCCTCAATCCATGGTTCAAAGCCATTCACAGCGTGCGGGTGACTTAGTTTAGTCAGACATAGGTATTTACTTATAAATATTATCAATTCAAAATAACAATATAGTATACACAAGGAATTGTAAATATAATGTAATTACTATTTATTTACAATATAATATATTAGTGTTTTAATTTCGGTTAACCTACAATATTCATGTCGAACAATCATACGTTATTGTACCTACTTATGATGATGAAATTATATTTTTTAATCAATATAGAATACACACAAGGTTTTTTATTATAGAAATAACATTATTTTGAAAAATCTCAGAAACATACACGTTGGAATAAATCGTAGCAGACAAAGGGTTACGGCAAGAAATCTGCAATTCGGTCGGGAAATCCCTTTTGTTTTTTTTCAAATGCTATTTTATCGCGGTGAACTCCCGTACGCGCGTTTTATAATTAGAATAACATACTATCGTCGTCAATTTTCTACAAACACGTATCTCAGTTTTGAGTTATTTGATGCAGTGAATTCAGAACTTGAATACGTACATATTCCACGAACACGTACCTATCTCAAAACATACTTTATTTATAAACTAATAGATTGAAGCAATGGCAAAAAACTCGTATCACAATACAAGACTTTTATAAATATTATAAACTCGTATCCTGAGTTAGGTGTTTGTAACTATACAGAATACTGAACTCCGACAGATGATTATACAGAAGCACTTTCTCGTCAAGATACGTGTTTACTGCAGTAATATTGTGGAATGACTCACAGTAAATTTGCAAAGCATTCTCGTATCTCCGACAATATGACTGATCGGTCGAAAGTATAGTGCGATAGATTGAAGAAACATAACATTTTTTTTCAGGAAAATATCTGTAACTATTCTAAATGGATATTTCATAGAAGAAAATTTATTTCTGAATTAAAAACTGAGTGAATAAAGTTTTTATTTGCCTCTCCTGAAAAGTTGTGTTTTTTTAAATACGTGTTTGTAGAAAATTAACGACAATATAGATATTAGATCTATTAGGTAGGTACATGATTATTATTCTAACTCGAAATATGACGCCGTATCAAGGCGCTGAAACATCCTCGCCGAACTTCAAAACCAATGGCAATGATAATGAATGAATAATGATACTTTGAGCAATAATGAAAAAAAAAATGAGGTGAGTAATTATATTCATTAATTAAATTAAATACGTATTGTTATTTATTTCAAACAATATCTCAAACACACTTATTCACCAGACTGTCAATGAAACACACGATCCCTCCACTTAAGAAGTATCTACCTAGCAGTGGCGAAGGTCAGAGGTAGGCTGTTAAGATCCGCCATAAATGGTGCAGACTAAACTTTGTCAGTCATACGTATTTGTTTTCATTGATTAAAATAAGACTAAAATTTACAGATAGTGTTGGTTAAGTTGTTTTTAAAGTTCAGTTATAGGTGCCCTGCGAAAACCAAGCCATAATAGAGAATAGTCAAAAAATACTCGTATATCTATAAAATATTTAAAATCATGCAATTAAAATCATAAATAACTTTTAATATTAATGATAGAATAATATTTTTTCTATTATAGGTTGGTTTAGGCGGAGCTTAATAAATTTAAAAAATTAATCAACAATATCTGTAATATGTTTTCTTAATCCAACGAAAACAAATAAGTATGAATGAAAAAATGTGCATAATTTTTTCGTATCACCCAAAGTATACTAAAGCTTTTATTTTGTTAACTGTCAATGCATGGTAAAACTGCATTGTATTGTTGTTTTTTAAAAAAAATTGTAGTACTTATTCCACTTTAATAAATAAATTTGGACCGGTTTCGTCCGCCTCAGAGGGACATTTTGAAACTCAGTGGAATAAGTACTTACTACAAAAAAATGTTGTATTTTATTAAATCAAACAACTATACTAAAGCTATTATGATTTGGTTTGGGTAGGGTTTAATTGTTTTTAAAAACAACCAACACCATCTGTAAATTGTAGACTTAATTCAATAAAAAAAAACGTCTACGCCTGATCTCTGACACAAGTGAAAACAATGACTTTGAAGAAGAAGAAAAAGTACCGAAGAGAAGGAAAAAGGTACACTTGAAATGGACAAAAGAAGAAATTCAAATTGTGAAAAAATATTTTAAAGAAAAAAAATCCAGGAAAAGCAAAATGCTTAGAAGTTTTGAAGAAAGAACCTACACTACATAAACGCTCCTGGGAGCAGTTAAATACTTATGTCAATAACATTTACAAAAACAAATTAAAATAAAGCTTGATTATAATAATATTTTATGTTCTATGACAATGTAGTAAGTAGGTAATTGCTGTTTTTTTACCATTATAATAAGTATTATATTCTTAACGGCTATCTAAAAAATAATGTTGATTAAAACAAATAAGTTAGTACCTATAAACAAAATTTATCAGTTTTCATCTTGGCAAGTCTAGTTACATGCGATAATTTTTCAACAACATTTCCTTTTTAAGTCCAGTTACAATTATAAATTATAAATTTGTGTATCATACATACAGAGTCTTGGATTCTTAATTATTGGTCTTATCTATTGTCTTCAATAAAAATATGTTAATAAGTGTTTACCTGCTTAATTATTGTAGTTATAAGCATAAACATGTTGTATACAACCACTTAATAATAATATGTTTTATGATGAAGAATAAAATGCTAATAAATAAAGTTATACAAATTTTGTGTCGATTGATTCATTGGTTTTATTTTAATTTTATGGTTCCTTGAAATGTCCGAGCTGTCATAAAAGCGGACCATTTTTGATAAATGGGTCATAAAACTCATTAAACATAAACAATTATTAGGTGTTATACCTACTGCCGACCTTTTTGTAGACAAGAAATGCTTTGTAAGCACAATTTAATGTTTTGGCTATTTTTTACTCCTACCCACTTTCACTTAGTTCTATTAATATGTGCACAAAAATTATTGTTTAACAAACCTCTTAGACATTAAAAAAATATTATTACTTAACTATTAATAATACAACTGAGTGTATTTCTTAATAAACAGCATATTATTTATATAGGTACCTAGTACTTAACATTATTGCTCCAGTCCGGAACACATTGGCTGCACAGAATGGAGATTATCCACAAACATTTAACGAACCGTAAAACCCCCTAACTTCGCCAAGTGTCCCTAACTTCACCTAAATCAATTAAACACTAAAAACTCATGTTTTTACTATCGCACCACTTTAAGCCACTAATGCGATTTTAAAGATAATATTCGTCCTGTCACCATACAATTTTCAAACCGCCATTATTTTTGCCGTGTTTGTGTTAGTACCGTTTTTTCGAGTCCGGTTTGAAGAGATTTTTTCGGAATACCTCTGAACTTTTGCTGATTACTACGAACATTGTAGAGGTAGGTTCCTCATATTTTTAATATAATATAGTGATATAGTCTGCTTGCCAAATGTAACGTGCGATTTCCGATATTTATAATAAAACATCAATTATTTGAGTATGCAATGTCACGCTATGTTTTGTGAACTACTTGTTCCTACACTTCCCCTGGCTTTAGGGTTGTCAAAAAAAAACGATTTTCTAGAAATAAATGTGTTTTTTTTTATTTTTATGGATTTTAGACTAAAAACTATTCATCACTTTGAAACACCAGTTAACAATTTTTCTTATATTTCCTTTATTAAAAATTTACTATGTAAATCTATACAAAAAAATGCTACTATAATGCTTTGGGTTTTGGCAGCCCTAGCGTAAATTGGTAGGTTGTATGAAACAGTCATTGAAGTGATTCCTATCTTCGCCAATGTAGATATTTTTTTAAAATATGTCAAATCGTCTCTAGCATAAGACCTGAATTTGCTTAAGGTCATTTTTTAATAGATTTCGTGAGTATCCATAGACAATAATTTTTTAGTGGACCTACTAAAGCACGTTAGGCGAAGTTAGGAAATCGTGCCCTAACTTCGTCCATATAAAAAACAGTGATTTATTGAATTATTTAATATGAAAAGGGTATTATTTCAATATGAATTAAAATAAACACTATCATTGTGCATTACATAAGATCTATAATACTTCATATTGGTGGATATTTTGGTGGCAAAACGACTTTCTGTTAAAAAAACAGGTGAAGTTAGGGGGTTTTACGGAATAATGAATATTACTACTTGTTAGCCAATCTTGGTCTTTACGTTGGATTAACACACATTTAAAAAACAAAATGTATTTTTTGTCCAGTCACGGAATTGAACCCATTTTTTACATACAACCACTCTACCAAGTCAGCTACCATGGGTGTATTATAGTGGCGAGGGGTAGAGGTAGGCTTTAAGAGTTGACATAAATAGTGCACAGTAAACTTTGTCAGTCAAACGTATTTGTTTTAATTATTTAACTAAGAATACAAATTGCAGATGGTGCTGGTCAGATTTTAAAATTCAATTAAACCCTGCCAAAACCAAACCATAATAGTTTAAGTATGCTATGGGCTATCCGACAAAAATACTGCAGTTTTTCAGTCATACATGTTTGTTTACGTTGAATACAGAATCGGTACATATCGCCTGCTTAGAACCAATCTATTCTAGCTCACATGTTTAAGTTTCTGTGTCAATGTAGGTAGATCACAGATTCATTACAATAATGTAATATTAAAGGTTAGTTGTTAGGTTAATTAAGGTTAACCTAACAAATAATCCAGTTTATCGGCTATTTTCAAAATGCGTTTTCCGCTGTATTCCGTATAACCGAACAGTACCATTGGAGTTGTTCTGTAATACGTAATAATTTGTATGGAATGTATTGAATATTAAAAACCACAGAAAAGATAATAAAAAGTAACAAACACTATCTACACTTTGTAGTCTTAGTTCAATGAAAACAAATACGTATGACTAACAAAGTTTAATGTGCACTATTTATGGCTGATCTTAACAGCCTATCTCCACCCTTCGCTACTAGTGTCAACCCACATCACGCTCCCCTATTTATATTTAAGTAGTACTTAGATACAATTATTTTTACAAAATTATTATCAAGTGATCGGGATATTTTTACAGCTCTTAAAGGGCCGTCCATCCTATGATATCACATGATTGGGGCTATTTTTTAGCCCCCTTCCCCCATTGTCACAACCTTTTACCACACTGTCCATATGACGAGTATTTTTTACTATTATCTATTATGTTTTGGTTTAGGCAGGGTTTATTTGATTTTTAAAAATTAACCAAAAGGTAGGTACCATCTGTAATTATTTGTATTCTTGGTTCAATGAAAACAAATAAAAATGACTGACAAAGTGTGCATTATTTTTTCAAATCTTTAAAGCCTACCTCCAATTATGGTTTGGTATATGCATGGTTTAATTGAATTTTAAAAACTTACCATCACTATGTGCAATTTGTATTATTTGTTCAATTAATACAAATAAGCATGACTGACAAAGTTTATTGTGTAATATTTATGTCTAAACTTAACAGCCCACCTCCACCTTACATCAGTCTACCCTATTCATATTTAGAACAATTAGTTTAACAGATTTAAGTGTACTATATTTATGGCGGATTTAACAGCCTATCTCGACCCATCGCTACCGGTGTGCACTATTTATGGTGGATTTTAACAGCCTACCTCAAACCTTCGCTACACTATAACTAACAATTATTAGTTTAGGAAAAGTTAATATGCGCTATTTCTGGTGAATTTTACAGCCTACATTCACCCTTCGCTATTGGTGTCAACCTACATCAGTCTACCCTATTTATAAGGTATTTATATTTATAGGGTATATTTCAGAACAATTAGTTTAACAGAAGTTAGTGTGCACTATTTATGGCGGATTTTAATAGCCAATTTTCACAATTCGCTACTGCTGTCAACTCATATCAGTCTACCCTATTCATATTTAGAACAATTACTTAAACAATATTTAATTGTGCTCTTTATGGCGGATAATAACAGCCTACCTCCACCCTTCCCGACTGGTGTCGACCTACATCAGTCTACCCTATAAATATTTAGAATAATTAGTTTAACAGAATTTAGTGTGCACTATTTATGGCTGATTTTAACAGCCTACCACCACACATCAATACTGGTGTGCAATATTTACGGTGGATTTCAACAGCCTACCTCCACCCTTCCCGACTGGTGTCCACCAACATCAGTCTACCCTATTTATATTTAGAACAATTAGTTTAACAAAATTTATTGTGCACTATTTCTGGTGGATTTTAACAGCCTACCTCTACGCTTCGCTTCTGGTGTCAACTCATATCAGTCTACCCTATTCATATTTAGAACAATAACTTTAACAATATTTAATGTGTGCTATTTATGGCGGATAATAACAGCCTATCTCCACCCTTTGCGACTGGTGTCGACCAACATCAGTCTACCCTATTCATATTTAGAACAATTAGTTTAACAGAATTTAATGTGTACTATTTCTGGTGGATTTTAACAGCTTACCTCCACCTTTCGCTACTGGTGTCAACCTACATCAGTCTAGGCTATTTATATTCAGAACAATTAGTTTCACAAAAGTTAGTGTGCACTATTTATGACGGAATTAACAGCCTACTTCCACCCTTCGCTTCTGGTGTCAACTCATATCAGTCTACCCTATTCATATTTGGAAGAATTAGTTTAACAAAATTTAGTGTGTACTATTCAGGGTGGATTTAACGGCCTACCTCCACCCTCTGCTACTGGTGTCAACCCACATTCATATACCTTATTTATATTTAGAACAATTAGTTTAACAGAATTTAGTGTGCACTATTTATGGCAGATTTTAACAGCCTACCACCACACATCGCTACTGGTGTGCATTTTTTACGGAGGATTTTAACAGCCTACCTCCACCCTTTGCTACTCGTGTCCACCAACATCAGTCTACCCTATTTATATTTAGAACGATTAGTTTAACAAAATTTAATGTGCACTATTTCTGGTGGATTTTAACAACCTACCTTCACCTTTCGCTATTGGTGTCAACCCACATCAGTCTACACTATTTATAGGGTATTTATATTTATAGGGTATATTTCAGAACAATTAGTTTAACAGAAGTTAGTATGCACTATTTATGGCGGATTTTCACAGCCTACCTTCACCCTTCGCTACTGCTGTCAACTCATATTAGTCTACCCTATTCATATTTAGAACAATTACTTTAACAATATTTAATTGTGCTGTTTATGGAGGATAATAACAGCCTACCTCCACCCTTTGTGACTGGTGTCGACCTACATCAGTCTATCCTATTCATATTTAGAACAATTAGTTTAACATAATTTAGTGTGCACTATTTATGGCTGATTTTAACAGCCCACCACCACCCTTCACTTCTAGTGTCAACTCATATCAGTCTACTCTATTCATATTTAGAACAATTGCTTTAACAATATTTAATGTGTGCTATTTATGGCGGATAATAACAGCCTACCTCCACCCTTCGCGATTGGTGTCGACCTACATCAGTCTACCCTATTCATATTTAGAACAATTAGTTTAACAGATTTTAGTGTACTATATTTATGGCGGATTTTAACAGCCTATCTCGACCCATCGCCACCGGTGTGCACTATTTATGGTGGATTTTAACAGCCTACCTCAAACCTTCGCTACATTATAACTAACAATTATTAGTTTAGGAAAAGTTAATATGCGCTATTTATGGCGGATATTAACAGCCTTTCTCCACCCTTTGCTACTGTTGTCCACCCATATCAATCTACCCTATTTACATTTAAAACAATTTATTACCTATTTATATTTAGAAAAATTATTAGTTAAAAAAAGATTGTGTGCACTATTTATTTATGGCGGATTTTGACAGCCTACCTCCACCCATCGCTATTGGTGTGCACTGTTTATGGTGGATTTTGACAGCCTACTTTCACCCTTCGCTACTGCTGTCAACTCATATCAGTCTACCCTTTTCATATTTAGAACAATTACTTTAACAATATTTAATTGTGCTGTTTATGGAGGATAATAACAGCCTACCTCCACCCTTTGTGACAGGTGTCGACCTACATCAGTCTACCCTATTCATATTTAGAACAATTAGTTTAACAGAATTTAGTGTGCACCATTCATGGCTGATTTTAACAGCCCACCTCCACCCTTCGCTTCTAGTGTCAACTCATATCAGTCTACTCTATTCATATTTAGAACAATTACTTCAACAATATTTGATGTTTGCTATTTATGGTGGATAATAACAGCCTACCTCCACCCTTCGCAACTGATGTCGACCTACATCAGTCTACCCTATTCATATTTAGAACAATTAGTTTAACAGACTTTAGTGTACACTATTCATGGCGGATTTTAACAGCCTACCTCGACCCATCGCTACCAGTGTGCACTATTTATGGTGGATTTTAACAGCCTACCTGAAACCATCGCTACACCATAACTAACAATTATTAGTTTAGGAAAAGTTAATATGCGCTATTTATGGCGGATATTAACAGCCTTTCTCCGCCCTTCGCTACTGTTGTCCACCCATATCAATCTACCCTATTTACATTCAAAACAGTTTGTTACCTATTTATATTTAGAAAAATTATTAGTTAAAAAAAAATTGTGTGCACTATTTATGGCGGATTTTGACAGCCTACCTCCACCCATCGCTATTGGTGTGCACTCTTTATGGTGGATTTTAACAGCCTACCTCGACCCATCGCTACCGGTGTGCAATATTTACGGTGGATTTTAACAGCCTACCTCCACCCTTAGCTACTGTTGTCAATCCACATCAGTCTACCGTATTTGTATTAAGAACAATTTATTATTAGTTAACAAAATTGAGTGTGCACTATTTGTGGCTAATTTTAACAGCCTACTTCCACCATTCTCTACTGGTGTCAACCTACATCAGTCTACTTTATTTATATTTAGAACAATTATTAGTTAATATAATATGTCTTATTTATGTCGGATTTTTACAGCCTACCTCCGCTCTTCGCTACTGGTGTCAACCCACATCAGCCTTTCCCATTTATTCTTAGAACAATTACCAAGTCAAATTATCAAGTAAACTGTAAGGGGCCGTTCATATACGACGTCACATGATTTTAGCTATTTTAGCACCCCACCCCCCCCTCCCCCCCGCCTATCGTCACAACCTTTACCACTCTGTTTTTATTATGTCCTCCCCCGCCACATTCGTCAGAAATCATCACATTATAATAAATTAGACCCCTTCTAGAGCGTGACATAATATATGGATGACCCCTGATAGAATAAATCTCAGCGAAGATTCTCTTGAAAATTGCAATCGCAAATATCTATTTATTAGTTGCGCGGTTGTATTGATTTCATTAGAGTGCAAATCATAAAAATGTTCTTGAACGAATCTTTTAGGAGTAAACAAATGCGTCACATGCATTCAAACCAATGCCGAACAAGAAGCCCTCTGATTGGTTCATTCAAATTGGATCAACAGAAGCTAAAAGAGTAAAATGTATATGGGAGGGGAAAATGGGCGGGGCTTCTATTAATAGATCGAGACTTTTGTTGCTCCAAATGGATCAATTTCGTATGTCATCTTTGGCAATGGAGCAACAAATCAGGGTAGATCAACAATTACAAAATGTTCAACAAATACCTGGTGTGCCGTCGCGTAAGATCAACTTAGAACGAGAAGAGATATCTATATATATATATATATATATATATATATATATATATATATCGTCACCTCAATATTACAACTAGATAAATCTGATTTGGTCATTGTTGGGAAAATGAAATTTAAACTTTACTTGATCGTCATCTAGGCTTAAATTTATATTTAAAATAAAAATGGAAAATTGTGCTCGTCTAATAATTGAAAACAATTAAGTAAATAATGTTCAATTGCATGAAAAAATATTGTAGATATATTATTTTATTTATTTAATGCATTTATGGTTTTAAAGTTATCAAACACAAAATTAATACAGTTCACATCAACTCTGACTTACCTAGTTTTATCATTTTGTAGAGAAGGAAATGTAGATTCATATTCAATAGCTACCTAACTCAAAAACAGTGAAAATAGGGTTATCTAGTTGTAGTATTGATGTGACGATATAATATTATAGATATTTTTTAGAAATCGTAAAAAATAATTCAACTCAACTATTAGAAGAATTTGAAAATAAATTTCAACAATTATTTGACATTGTTGAACCTGTGGTTAATATAACTACATATTATCTGCATTGTTTAAAAATAATATTTAAAACTTCATTAATACAGGGTTATTGACTAGGAATTGTGCCCGCCATTCCATTTATGGCTATAAATGTGCTCCTTTGTTGTTTGTTTTGTTTCAAGACCCCTTTTAAATCTTCTGGCGAATAGATTGCGTCATTTGCGTCAAATAAAATCACCGTTGTACGACGGAAAAAGATTACGAAATCAGTTGTTAGGGCAGGCAATAGCTTTTGATATACGTACTGTGAAATCAATCCCCGTGAGTAAAATGTTTGTCAATTATTTGTAAAGGTAGGAAAAGTTGTAAAAGTTGTGATCACGTCAAGAGAGGGTAAGTAATGTGCAATGGAAGCGAAATGTCTGGCGTGAGGATTCCCAGAAGAAGTGACTTGCGTCATCGGACATCAGAGGTCAGCACGGCATCAACAAGGAACCAACCGCACGGGTCCGGGAGGGGGACGTGTGGACGTCCGTCGCAAGCGTCGTCTTCACGCGCCTCCGTGCAATTAATGTCAATAAAGAAATTCTCGTTATTCATACAATTTCGGACGTTTTCGAGAAGATACGTCAGAACGGTTATAGACCCGTTACCAAAATATGACGGTACCACACACGGACGAATTCGGCTGTCAAAATTCAAAACCCAGTAAGGGACTTCAGAAGGTCCAATAAAACAAAAAAAATCATGTTTTAATGAATCTCGTTGCTATAAGCCTATATGCTATAATTATTGTCATGAAACAATAGTCTAACTTGGTTATTATAATCACGGAAATAGCGAGATCTTGGATGTAATGAGGAAACATTCGTTGACATTTTAGTTTACGATTTTCTCCATACATTTATTCACTTTTACAACGAACAGTAGCTCGAGTAGAGAAGTATCTCGGGTATACCGAGCAAAACTCGTGAGCCTAATACTACAAGGTTCTAAGTATTTGTCCTTGAAAAAACTAACTCAACAAAGCAATAGTATTCTAAGCTGCCTCATTGTTACTTTTGTTTCTCCAAGGACAAACACTTAGAACCTTGTAGTTCTCCACTCGCGAACTGTTTGTGTCGATCGTTTAAAAACAACATTTTCGACTATATGCAATAAAATCCGACCAGGAAGTTAACTAGACCGATGCCTCCGGGATCTAGTTAACTAGTAAAGTGTCTAAGTACCTAATTTGTGTTTTCGCCGACAACATTGAAAAAGACGTATCCACGCATATGGTTGAAATTGCATGTAAAAAATCCAAGCTTCGGCGGCTCAGCACTTCATTACAATAAACAAATTATTTTGTAATTTATGAATGCCATGCTTGTTTCGGGGATTTTTACGATGGTTTTCAGATTTTTTATGTTCTATAATAGAACGTGGCGCGAAAAATGTTATATAACGATATTACGAGTAACGCTTATAACGGGCCAGTGCCATGGGTTTTCCAGTGGCCTCAAGTCTTGCGTATCGTAGAATACAGAGAAAGTGGGGGCAGTCCTTTGAGAAGGGTGTTCGACAGCAAATCATTCAAGTCAAGAAATAATATTCCATTTGCCCAACAAAAATGGATTTTTCCGGGAAGGGGGTTGCGGACCCAACCCCCCCCCCCCCTTGTCTGCACGCCTGCTTTAAACTATTTTAAAAATTAAAGCTATTATAGTAAGTAACGTTATTTTACTAATATACTTCACAGATTTGATTCAGGTATGAATATAGATCATCATTTATTGTTTTATTATGTTTGAATTCGAGAGATCATTCCCGAAATAGCAAATTAAATGGAGAAGTATCTCACGCACCACTACTCACAAGTGCCAGCCAGATGCTGCAAAAAAAATAGCTGGAAGGATTTTCGGACGGTGAAGTTATGTGAAGCTGATAAAAGAATGTAATGCGGAACATCTGAGCGAAGATGGGCCATTATCCATAGTTTCCAAAACTTTTTGAAACGTAAGAGTGTAGAGAAATTTGTGATGTAATTGGACACGTCATTCATCAAAATTGTATCAAAATCTATAAAATGTGTTTAAGTGTTAAGTGTTAAATTAAGTATTATACAATATTAACCAAAACATAAAAAAATCGCTGCAACTAACATCAAACGAACCAATAACATAACTACAAATAGATAAGTATGTAGGTAGAGTAGGTATACGTTTTATAACTCTGCACTTTTTACAACACTGATATGCCTCTTTGCCTGATAACTTCGCATAAAATATAGATAATACATAAAGATATTCACTTGTATTAATATAATATGTAATAATAGATAAATAAATAGATATTACATGTAAGTATATTATGTAAAAAATATTTTTAGGATATATTATATCTATATATTATGAAGCATTATTATAATATACTCTACTTGCACACAAGAAAACAAACAAATAAGTAGGTACCTAATATTATTTCTGTCACAATGTCATCTTCAATTATATTTAAGTATGTTTAGTTAGTTACTGTGGTTCTAGGAAAAGACACATTAATATTTTTTAGGTATATTGGTAATTAGAATTTATGATTTTAATTTTATTTTTCGTGGTGGGCGGGTCAAAATCAGTTAATGTGTCGGGCCTCCACGTCACTAAATCCGCCACTGGTTACATGGTATATTACTTTATTGGCTTTCCATCTTTTTCCAGATTTTCCAATTTATTTGTATACTAGCATAGATTTAATCGTGTCCAGAAACTTGTACGTGTGCAGTTCGCCGTATTACACTTCACCGTGAAATATTGTATCGGAAATATATGGCCGTATATTAAAGACCGTCCAAAGACTTTGGGTTGTATAGTACCTACTGACATAAAATTCATGTCTAAATAAAATACGGTTCTTGTCGGTTTACAGTTTACAGGAAGCCAGCAGTAAACAAATTTTGAAAATAACCGATATACTGGATAATTTGTTAGGTTAGGTTAGGTTTTAATAATTATTGAATTCATGAATTTTGTCAAAATCAGCTATGAAAATTGAGTTAAATGTTCTTATTGAATCCAATAAAATTGGAGACCGTATAGTGTATCTACGGTCATCTCTATCCGACAAAAAAGAAAGCTCAAGGCGAACTTCACCACGGTAAAATGTTTTATGTACAATTTACATGTAACCAGATTTAATATACCTATACCTACTACCTAATCGAAATTAGTATTTACCAGATGCAACTAATAAAAATATATATACGCATATTAATTTTATAATCGACACTATACTTCTACATATAATAATAATTATATTGTATAATTTCCTCTCCTAGTTTTGTAATCTCTCGTCACCGCGAGCCATGTCACATTTCAAAACTGACAACCGAAAGATCAGACACTCTCCCGACGTCATCCATTATCAAAACAACAATTAACCACACCAATAATCAATGTACTGGCTGGGTGTCGCCACTCAGTCTCCACGTTGTGATAAAAGCACACACAAAGAAAACCGACAACTGGAAGGAAACATTGGAGTACTGGACGATTGGAGCTACCCGCATACTATAAATTATGTACAATCAATCACACACGATAATAATTAATTAGAATAGTATGTAATATTGTGTAAGTGTATACGTAGATGAGCAAGCATCGCATGTGTTTTTCTAATATTCTATGAATCAGCACTGGGACAACTGTACGACAGGACAAGTGGGCGCCGCACTGTCAAATGAAATAACGTTCATTAAGGCTGTACCTCAGATGAGACACGGTCTAAAAAGATCGTGGCTAGGCGATGCGCGGATCGCGGGTGCAAATGACACATGCCAAACGAAATATAATTTGTCATATAAATCCAACATGCGTCCATATAATGTTCTGTTTATTGTTCTATTAGTAACAATAATAATATATTCATTGACATGTTTTCTTTTTAAAGTAAATGGGTAACGTTTTTAAGTCATCTTTACACGATTTAAGAAATAATACGCCCGTCGCCATCACAAAACAAAGTGACGTGTTTCCAGCTCGACGTTCACTCTCAGGATGCGAGCGAGTCCAAAATTTCGTCACGCCTATAGTTGAAAATTATTTGCCGTTTCACTGATGTATCACCTTAAGAGGACGCTCTACAGAATCGGCCTTGAGAATTGAAAATATGATTTTTTTACATGTGGTCCATAATAACTGGTCTACTAGTTAATATAAAAAGGTTGCCGCCAATGTTTGTCTCAATAAACTCCCTACAAGTGAAGCTTGTGAAGTGAAGCTATGGGGTGACCAAAAAATAGTACTTTCTAATAAAATTTATTTTCTAATAAATTTACTAATAACATTTAATGTTACTAAATTCAATATGTTTATCAGTTCTTTGGTGGGAAGTATTGCAACTGATATGATGGATATGATAACTTTTTTGATTATGTGTTGGCCACGATATAAACTTAATAATATATTAATAACTTTTTAACCTGAAATTGTCCGAGAACTAAACATACGAAGGATGTTGACATACATATCAACCTACATTTTTATTTCATGTGCTATCCAAAAAACATTACTAATGAATAGTGCTTATTTGTAATGTTTAGGACCTACATATTAAAAATAATAGGTATTGTTTAATTCTAATGCATATTTTTTAAAACGTAGAATTTACTGTCTGCCTATAAAAAGAAAGTGACTTTTTATTGCCTGTGCAACTTCACTTTTATACTAGTGAAACAAGTGGTAGGTAAAGCCAATGGGCGAAATTATATATTATATTAAGAGTGCCTAAAAATAATTATTAACATACAGTCACTAGACACATTATTTTTTTATTAATCCATCGGACTGGCGGGCATATAAAAAATGACTATAAAAAATGACTGTCGCTAGAAAAAGTGTCTGACAGGGCTGCCGACGCAATTAATTATATTGTACTTTTTAAATTTAATTTATAATATATTTTATTTAAGTTTGTGCATCTAATGCCGGGTCCACACTGGCGCAAAACAATGTCGCGCGACAACCTCGATAAATTTTACGATAATTATCATAATGGCTTAAAATTTTTTACGATAATTATCATACTTATCGTAAAATTTAACGAGGTTGCCGGCAACATGTTGCCAATTTGGACCTGGCATAATATCCACTGTGGTTCACGTAGTGGCATGTACCTGTTTTTCTGGGGTCAACTAATTCAAAAAGTAAACACCCATAATAGAATTTTTCCAGTTTTGGTTGCATTATATTCCAACTCATTTCCGATATTATTAATGGAAATTTCTCGGTGTACATAGTAAACAAACCTACGAATAAAAAAAGACAGTAAGGAACACAGTGATTCATCGCAGTAAAAACTGGCAACCAAAATGGATTATATATTATATTCCATCGTATTATTTTCTCGAAATCATAAAGATACTACAATAGTATTTGAGTATCAACCTATGTTCAATTTGAATTGGGTTATAATAATAATATACCCGTAGATATATCAATAGTATGTTTGCCACGATATCCACCCAAGTTATCAGTATGTACTTGCACAGGTTTGATTAAAAACTATGATGAAATTAACATTTTACAAATATTATATTATTTTGACAGCCCTGTTTTCTGATCAGCGGACACGTGCAGGTGGTGTTTATCAAATAATAATGTAAGATTGTCCACAATAATAATAATGTAGAAGGTCGACAATAGTAATAATACTAATAATAATGTTTTTTTTAAATAAAATCTCCGATGATTAGTGATTTTTGCCAAAAGATCGATTTAAATTAACGTGCGTATGACGCAGAGGTCGATTTCATACTAAATTATATTTGAATACCGAGCTCTTCAGCCGCCCCTTAAGAGGACGTTCTACAGAATTGGCCTTGAGAATTGAAAATATGATTTTTTAACATGTGGTCCATAATATCTGGTCTACTAGTTAATATAAAAAGGTCGTGTCAAAGTTGTTTGTGTTAATAAATTTGCTCTGTGACTGATCCGACTCATATTTCACATTTATTTCATCAGGGCTGTCGAAGACATAAATCATAATATATATTTATAATTTTAAATTTTTATTTATAATATATATTATTTAAGTTTTGTGCATCTAATGCCGGGTCCACACTGGCAACAAGTTAATTTGCTGGCAACCTCGTTAGATTTTACGATAATTATTGTAAAATTTCTTAAGCAATTATGGTAAGTATCGTAAAATTTAATGAGGTTGCCAGCAACTTGTTGCCAGTGTGGAAATGGCTTAATATCCACTGTGGTTCACGTAGTGGCATGGACCTGGGGTTAGCAAATTCAGGAAGTCAACACCCATGATAGAATTTTTTCCAGTTTTGGTTGCATTATATTCCAAAACTCTTCTGTAAAAATCGTTTCCGAGTTTATAAATGGAAATTTCTCGGTGTACATAGTAAACAAACCTACGAATAAAAAAAGACAAAAAGGAACATACTGATTCATCGCAGTAAAATTTGGTAATCAAATTCGCCATTTTGAAAAGCGACGATTTTGCGTAAACAAATATCACGTGGTCTGTACGTGTGCGGCAAACTTCGAATGTGTTTGTAATTTTGTGCAAAGTGCGAATGTAATGTTTTCAAATAATTGATATGGATTAATTATACCATCGTATTATTTTCTCGAAATCATAAACATACTATAATAGTATTTGAGTATCAACCTATGTTCAATTTGAATTGGGTTATAATAATAATATACCCGTATATATATCAATAGTATGTTTGCTACAAAATCCACCCAAGTTATCAGTACGTACTTGCACAGGTTTGATTAAAAACCATGATGAAATTAACATTTAAAAAATATGAATGCTTAATATTATTTTGACAGCCCTGTTTTCTGATCGGCTTCATCTCGCAGGTGTTCATAAAATAATAATAATTCTCCGCGCGGCAGAAATTATCAGTAATAATAATAATATTTCTTGAAATAAAATCTCCGATGATTAGTGATTTTTGCGAAAAGATCGATTTAAATTGACGTAGTTACGACGCCGAGGTCCTTTTTATACTGAATTATATTTGAACGGCGGGCTCTTCAGCGGGCCCTTAATGAAATGAATGTACGTTCGTTACGATTTGATACAGAAAGTAGACGGGGAAGTCTAATAAGTTTATATTATCTACTATGTACTTTGTAGTTTTAATTGATTTTGCTCTATAATAAAATATAAGTATTACATACATATTTTAAAAGTAAATTCGAAAGTGTTCTCGAGTTTCGTTCGATTTGTAGCGCCCAGTTGACTCAGAACCGAATCGTCCTAGACCCGATACATCTGTAATTGGCTCCGCATCAATTGAAGTAGGTATGACTTTATGGTGATATACCTAATATGTACTAAGTCTACCAATACCATCGGTGAAAAAAAAACATAATTTTCCGACCGACTTTCTCTTAGGTATACTTACAAATCTAAGCTCGTCATCACGCAAGTGTAATATGTATATCAATATCCGAAGAGAACCAGCACCTATGTACCTACTTACATTATTTTTTAGTTTGTATTTATTAATTGCAAAAATAAATTTATTTTTAATCCTTGTTCTCGTGAAAACAATTTTTAATAATCATTAGTTAGAGAGAAAAGAGAGAAAATCCGACATTTTACTCTACAAATTAGTTTATTTTTTTTACAAAGTTGGCAACATTGCTCGCGACGTCTTTGGACAATGCGATCGTGGAATTAATGTGTAGTTTACAGCTGTTTAATTACATTTAAATTGTAATATAATTAATTATTGTCATTGATTTAATAATATAATAAATGGTATAAAATAATAATATATAGCTGCATTTATGAAAAAAGTCAAGTCATTAATAAAATTATTTCTTATTATTCATCAATGAAACATTAATTCATTGCAGCGAAAGTTTGCGTGTTTGTTGGTGTTCGTGTCGATTTTACTTGTATGTATTATGTAGGTAGATACAACACTAACTACCTGTTACATCTAATTACATTATGATTATTGATTAGGTTACTTGGTAGGGCCGTCAAAAAAGTATTGATAGGTACTTCAATACTTTCCCCATATTTGGAATATAATGTTGATTGACGATGACAAAGCATTTAAAAATAATGCAATATTTTCAGTATTTATAATTATAAACATCGTAAATAATATATCGATTATAAATACACGGTTTTGAAGATAATAATATGATAGGTATTTTGAGTCGATGTGTCAAAAACATTCAATCCCCAGTGTTATCATTAACAAGAATTGTTTAATGCATAACGAAATACTTAATACAAATTAATATAGGTATAAGGTGAAATGGGGTGAGATTATACCAATTCTATTTTCAGACCTGTTTGCACCTAATTGTATTGTCTATATCAGGGGCGGGCAAACTTTTTGGATGGAGGGCCAAATTCAAGAATTCAAAATGAGCGGCGGGCCGCAAGTAAAATACCATTTTTCGATATACACTATTTATCATCACGAAAAATAAACATTACAAAAAAATTAATGAGAAGAATGAAAGTGTTGTACATTTTTTCAAATTCAGGTGTTAATTTTGTGGTTGATATTTTCAAAACTGATTGTAAATGGGCATCGGAGATATTTGATCGTAAAGAATTTTTATTGAGGTTCATGATCGAAAATGTTTGTTCACATATATAGGTTGATCCAAAAACAACGAACATTTTTCTTGCATAATCTTTAAGTTGTTCGAATTTGTCTGAATTAAGGGCATTGTAAAATTTGGATATATCTTCACGACGATGCAATTCTCTTAAATCAGTGTCACACTGCAGACCAATAATCTCAAGTTGTAGCTCTGTCAGTACACTATCAATATCTATTGAAAATGGATCGCGTACTGTTGCTAAACTTGTCTCAATTTTTCGGAAGTCACCAAATCTTTGTAAAAAATCGTCATTCAGAGCTTTAATAATTTTACCATATTCTTCAAATTTATATTCTGGTATATTCAGCAACTTCAAAGTTGGAAAGTGGTCCACGTTCTTATTCGATATTTGTCGAAGGAACAACTTGAGTTTTAATTGAAATCCATTCAAACTCTTCACCATATCCTGGGCATATATTTTTTTTCCTTGCAACGCAGAGTTAAAAGTATTTAAATGTTGTCACGATGTTCAACATAGAAAATAGTGGTTACATAGTGTGAGACGAGACGCAAGGAAGACGTACTGAGATAATACATTAACGAAACAACAAATCCTTCAAATTTTAATCTATTGTCAATATTTTTTAAAAAATATATAAAAAAAGTTATTCGTAATCAGAAGTACGATTAATGATGGCGGGCCGCAGAAAAATACCCGGCGGGCCACATGCGGCCCGCGGGCCGCAGTTTGCCCTCCCCTGGTCTATATTGTCTCAATCTTTGTTAGTAGATAGTCATCCTGCATGGCTATATAAATTTGGTATTATTATATCAGGATCATTGTTTTAAAAAAATATTGCATTTTTTATAATAATATTCTATACTTTCATTCGATATGACGGCTATTCATAGATACAGGTAGCTTATTTTTATCACTTAACTATTTCGATTACGAAATGGATTGATAGATTTATTTCATTAAACCAATTCTTCACGCTAATATAATAAATGTTACCCATTTCGCGACTGTTTTACGATAATGTCAATACGCATGGTACATTGTAGAATCTACAATGTATATAATAATACATTATATGTAATTTATTATCTAAGTATTTATATCAGTAGCGAGGAATGCCTGAGGGCAACCAAAAGAAGAGCTAACCTAACCTATATAAATATTAACATAATTTAAATTTTATGGGGGAGTAATTTGGGAAACATGGTTGGATAAATTTCAGGTGGCTACCCTTCCTAAACGCCGACGATGGGTGTAAACATGATGTATACAAAGTTTAAATAAGTGGGTTACCTTCTGCTTGTGGCTGTAAGAAGGTACAATAATTCTTGAGTGTAGAGAAATATTGGAAAAACTTAAACACGTGTAAAATAAATATGTAATTTTCAATATTTACGTCTGTATCAGATAATGCATTCAAGTTTGTCACGCAGGACACTCAGCGAGCTTTGTATTTCGTGCGTTTTATTGTGCATATAATCTGGGAAATAAACACCGATTTAGGCCTGTCTTGACCGTATTTTAAGTGGTTTGATTATGGGATTTACTACCTGCTAGTATATGGCGTATTATTATGTATTGATAGTGGGCGACGCAATCTAAGTTGCCGATATTAGCATCTTAAAGATAGGCGAGTATCTTAGGCGCCTAATTATGGTTTTGCAACGCCCTCTTGGTCTATTGCTACTTACTTTCGCATTTTTATCTCATCAATCTGTTCTGCACACGCAGGAATGATACAATGCATTCGTAGCAGGTCATAAATTAAAGTAAGGTGTTCTTTTTTTTGAGTTTGTTTATGGTTGGTGTTTTATATAGTTAGATGTAACTGCTTACTGCTTTGCGAGTTCGTAAAACAAAATATGTCATAGGAATGTGTGTGAACCAGTCCCAATTTGGCTAGGAACATTTTCAAGGTCAGAATTTTTTCCCGAAAATCTCCGCGTGGGTTTTCGTCGGTCAACCTCAATGATGGGCCGTCGCTGGGATTCGCTGGTGATTTTATAAGCTAAAGATACGGCCGTATGTTCGGGTGGTTCGCGGCAATACCGAGTGGCAATCAGGTTTGAAGATACTTTCACATCGCCAGGCGAGAATTGACTCCCACGCGCGGTTTCCGCTGCCTCGCGCCGTTTTGAAAGGCTACGCTGCTCGGTTTGCAGCGCGACAGTAGGCGTCGACACTCGCGCAGGCACGTTAACTGTTTATCAGATATCACCAACGGGTGGATCAACTTGGGTGCCCTATTCGCACGTAGGTACAACGCATCTTTCCGACTAATCTTCTTAATCCATATACGATCCTTAGCTGAAACATACAGGCCTACAGTGGCGAGGGGTGGAGGTAGGCTGTTTATTTTTTTTTTCCGACCATGTCCGATCCTGATAGGATCATATGGGCCTCCAGAGAGTAGAGGTTTGTATTGACAGATTTTGTTTTTTACGAGAAATGGATGTCAGCCACTTGCTCAACCTATTAGGTCCATACCCTGACACACACAAATTGAAAAACAATATGTGTACTTGCCAGACCCAGGATTCGAACCTGGGACCCACGGCTTTATAGTCCAACGCTTATGCCGCGCGGCCACCGTGGGCGTTAGCGAAGCTTTGTCAGTCATACATATTTGTTTACATTGAACTAAGAATACAGTTTGCAGCTGGTGTTGGTTAATTTTTAAAATTCAATTAAGCCCTGTCGAATCCAAACGCTTCGTCGAATAATTAGCTCATTCACATGTAGGCTGTAAAAGACAAAGGCGTTCAAATGCTGTAATAATACGTAAGTACGTAAATGTTTCATGTTTTTATATGAAATAATTATCGTAAAATATTTACAAGATAAAAAGAACTTTTTATATACCACGATTTTAAATTTTCTGTTGAATCATATATAAACGTGACAATTCTATGTATTAATAAATACTTTTTTTGTACTTGATAGAAATACTGAAATTTCATTTTGACATTTCATATTGATTTCCATAGTAACGCACGTATATATTAATAATTTAGTTTCTAGGACCCCCTTAGCAACCAATAACAGTGTTTTACTTTTTACGGATTTTTCTGAAATAACTGAAAATTAATTCAATTCTGATTAAAAATGGCTAAAAGTATTAAAAGATTGCAATGTCATCGTGTTCTGATATATTCTAAAAGTTTCAAATGTCTAGCTAGTCGGGAAGTTAGTTAAAAATCGATTGCAAGATTTATATTGGACAAACAAGAAAAAATTAGTACTGGACAAACAAGAATACGAGCTAATAAAAACGTGGTAAAATCGGGAAATCGCACCAGAGTTCGTTTATCATTAGGAAACAAAATCACAGAACTACTCATATTATAAGAGGTCACAATGGGACCAGCCAGGCATCAATCCTCCCGGATTGGCCTGGTGTATAGCTGAAACCCCCCCCCCCGTTGAATGCATACAAGTTACATGACTCCACGATGTGGTCCGTGGTGTATATCTCAATACACTATCAAAGTGGTGAGTCTTTCACATACGTACACCTGGAATGCCGACACCGGATTCAGTTCAGACACATGCTATATTTGCGTGGAAGCCTAAAGCCAAGAAGCTCGACCAGCGTATCCACGATTCGCTGAAGACGGATGATAGTCAATCATATCGGCATGCATCCTTCTGCTTGCTCAGTTTTATTTCTTTATATGACATTCGACCATATTTAATTAGAGATATTAAGTATTACAAATACATTTGCAATTTATGTTATGGTTTGTTTTAATTATATTTAAGGCTATATACCTCAGCTAAGGCATGGTCTAAAAATATCGTGACTAGCGATGCACGAATTGCGGATCGCGGGTGCAAATGACGCGAGCCGAACGAAATATAATTTGTCATAAAAATTCAACATGCGTCTTTTTAATGTTATGTTTATTATTATATTCGTAATAATAATAGTATATTCATTGACATGTTTTCTTTTTCAAGTACATGCGGAACGTTTTTTAGTCATCTTTACACGATTTAAGAATACATTCCTCCGACGGCATCACAAACCAAATTTACGTGCGAACAAGTCAACTACCGCTCTCCGAATGGCAACACGGCCGAAATTTCGTTCCACATATTGTTGAAAATTATTTGCCGTTTCACTTATGTACGCTCTTAAACAAAAAAAAATACATAACGTATGTCCTTAAGTATATGATATTATTCTACAATGGCACTAGTGTTTCCCTATTCATCCGTAGTAATATAATATTATTATTACCCTATATAAGCCGGATCTCACATCTAAACTCGCCTCGTCTGCCACACAGCCATAAATCAAACCTTCCAAGAACGTCGATCCGGTATCGCATATGAATACCGCGCCGATCTACCTAGCGACAGTCGCAACGTTGACGTAACCTTCGAAACGTATAGATATTTGGATGCGATCGGCGAGCCGGTATAGGAATGACCAATTCGTATGTGTTTGTATGCGTCTTGGCGTCTTCGACTCGCAGCCCGAGGTGCATGTGACTTTTCGATTGCAACAGCAGATGTTTTTTTCAAACTAAAAAGTCTCATTCGACCAATCTGCGGAGCTCCATTTGGCAACGTTTTTTGTGAATAACGATGACGTCACATCGACGTATTCGACACGTTGCAGGCGAGACGAGTTTTGATGTGAGAGCCGGCTAAGGGTCTCGTGACACATCCGGTGAAGGTGTAGGGCGATGGTTTGATTGGTCAATATCAACATTTGAATAAAATCAAAATATCATTGAAATTCCGGCGCGAGAATCTCAGAGACTGTTTTGAAATCAGTACTGCAACCCTATTTAAAGTAGCGACAGGCAGGAAAAAATGGTCGAACTCTTCGCCGACATCCGATAATGGATATGAGACAAAAAGAAGAAGATGCGTAAATGTTGTATTCTGTTCTAGCAATGGTGTTTTGTTATGGTAAATGTGTCATAGCGGAGTTGTTATCACCTGCCATTGCATAACGACACAGTGAGGGGGTTATATTTTTAAAATCCTCACGCTGAGAGGTATTCCAGTATGCTAATACATATAACTTCCACGCATACTCGTTCGCACCCACACACCTTCGACCCACCGTAACACATAACACAGCACACCATACCTGCCTTTCAAAACATTTACAATATTATAATATATAGGTACTTTATCAATATGTATACATTGATTCCAATTAACGTAATGAATGCCTACATCAAAAATTCCGTAATCGACAGAATTAGGGAAATACATATTCAATTAATAATATTTGTTACACTACTTTTTAAATGAATCGATTGAGGAATGCTTTGATCGGAAAAAAAAAATCATAAATGTTGTAATAACGGAAGAAGTACAGTTACTTTTCTACCCTTAACGTTAGTAGGCATCTTTACTAGTCCTTGAATGCCTGCCTAGGCACATCCAAAAACCAAAATACGCAACCTTCTTCGCGCCCATCATAATATTATGTTCAGAAGTTTAGTTACAAGCGACATTTCTTTCACGGGAAAAATACAAATAAATCGGCATATATTACATCACAGTTGGAAGAAAGTACAGTTCTCATTTCCTAATAGATTGGTAGTACAAAATATTCACCAGAATCATCATTGGCTTGCGCTACAATTTTATTTTCTAGGGAAGTGTTTTGCCGAATCCAAATCAGCAATATCCGATCCGGGTAAACGAATTGTTTTCAATAAGCCATTTTTCTCAGCTGGCACAATTTTCTTTTGATATATTATCATCAACTAGAGTAATTTGCGTGCCAGAGTCCTTAAAAAAACTTGATAGGAAACGCGAGATAGGATGTGACTATAGGAAATAGATACATTTATATTTTTATTTAGTAGGTACCTACACGTTGATAGTTAGAATTTGTGATTTTCATTTGATTTTTTTTTAAATCGTGGAGTGCCACAAAACTTACCACTGCCCCCCCACCCTGTACAATTACACGTAACTTGTACTTAAAACATTTCACCGTGGCACAGTTCGCCGTGAGCTTTCTTATCGGAAAAAGATGACCGAATATGTACTATACGGTCTCCAATTTTAATAGATTCAATATAAACATTAATTCAATTTTCATTGCCGATTATGGCAAAATTCATGAATTCAAAAATGAAAACCTAACCTAACAAATAATCCAGTATTTTGGCAATTTTTCAAAATTTATTTGATACTGGCTTCCTGTAAAGTGTAAACCGACAAGAACCGTATTTTATTTAGACATGAATTGTATGTCTGTACTATACGACCCAAAGAGTTTGGACGGTCTTTAATATACGGCCATCCCATATTTCCGATGGTACAAACATTTCACGGTGAAGGTGATGTTTCACGATATAATACAAGATACGTTCAACTTTCTTTTCAATCATTGATTTGTACTTTACGTAAATTTGTTTCAAGATTGTCTTTTATTTTATCACAAGAAAATAATAATAAATTATCACGGTAGCCGTGCGCTATGTTGGATGTTCTAAGTCTTGACTCTTGAGTATTAACACTAGAAGGCATGTTGGTACCTACTATTGCGATGTTCAGAGTATTATAAATTATAATAAATAATGTTAAATTTGCTATATTGTATGAACAAGGCAAGGACGCGGGCATTTCGTCTTCACGAATTACTTGGTGTGACGCGCCCAAATTGAGACCGGTTTCCTGGCAACGCGTCATCATTCGGAGACCATTTCAGAAACGACGAGGTGTTAATAATTTAGGGACGTCAAAAATAATGATACCTCTCTTCCGACACGATACTAGGTATCGGTACTTTTTGTCAATATCTGAATATATGATACCCTTCACCTTGTTGGACTATGAAAATAGATTCATGCATATTCAATTCAACACGAGTCGATCGTAAAATAAATGTTTTTCTTAAATTCTGTTAAATAGACTATATAAATGTAGTATGTATTAGTGCAGGTATGACGGCAGGCGCGCCCACAGAAAAATGGTGTGGGGGCGGTGTCTATTTATAAAAAAAATCTATAATATTTTTATACTGATTTTTAAGGTGGCGGGATGGGGTGAGATGAACAAAATCTAAAAGGTGCCACTGCTACATTTACCACGCCTACTAACTCGAATACCGCAATTTTCTAGGTACATTCTTCATACCCAGACACTATATACTTAAAGTCTAGCGATATACTCCTGATCTGCAGGTATAACTAAGGGTGTTCACCAACGTGTTATTGCGAGATGTCGCATCCACAAGTGGCTATCGAATGCGCATGGATTAACAGTAATATTATCACTAGACTTGTCAGTGTCTATTTGTTTCACCCGCGCTGTCTTGTGTTTTAGACATGCTCTTCGCAATATTAAAGCAAACATTGGATACCTCAGATAGTTGCACCAATTTACGAGTACCACGGTCTTCAAGTCGTTACATGTCTTTCGTGTCGTAGAATGCCGAGGAGTGGGACCAGCTCGTTGAGAAGGGTGTTTGACAGTCAAAACATCCAGGTCACCATCCTCAACGACGGGGTTCTAATGAAGAAGCATTCCTAATATGCTATTTCATAAAATAATTTGAATTTTTTTACATTTCTGGTGAGGTCCGAATCCGAAAACCACCCCTTGTGTGGGCACCTGTAATGCTGGAAATTGCTCGCAGAACTACACTGGCATGGGGCTGGATAGTATCTTCAAAAGTGATTCTACCATTGTGGTTTAAGCGTAAAGTGTGATACCTGTGTTCATGTATGCATGTGAAATATGGACCCTTAATATAATGATAATGGACTGGACAAAAGCCGACGATCACAGGGATGCTTGGTGGCTTCCCGTAACAGCGAAGAACTAGGTATCGAGAAGAGTGGAAGGAGATCGGAGGCTTTCACCTAGCAGTGGACGACCGGCTGACGATGGTATCATGAATATGGTTATTTTAAAACTATCATTACTTGCATGAATCTATATTTTTCGTTCGGTACGATGTCGATACCAAGTAGCGAAACTTGTTCTTTATATATGACGGCCCTAGGTGTTATCGAATGAGCAAGTATTACTTTAACACGACACAGCTGGCTCTGAATAATATGTTGTGAGCGTTTATAAATCACCATTCATCGATCGCCGGACGGCCATTGATTCAGGTTCGGTTTCCGGCGGTCCAAAAGAGGGGGAAGGCGGGACGCGGCGGGACGCGGCGGCGGGAGGGGGCACTTCCTGTCGGTCGTTTCCTAAAGGGTTCGACGTCCGCGCGAGCTATTCTCGTCCGGTAAACATTTCATAAGTCAAATTTAAGCGTCGGCACAATTTCGGGACGCGTCGCGACGCCCCTCATATACTCACTGCGAGACGGGACCGCACAAACAAATACCCCACCCAAACGCCTTACCCACACATTCTGCAAACAGGTACCTCGGTTTAGCACAGTGGTTTCCAAACGCGCCTACCCTCGTTTATCACCTATCTATCAAATCACACAGTAGTCAGTGGCGAAGGGTGGAGGTCGGCTGTTAAGATCCGCCATGATTAGTGCAAACTAAACTTTGTCAGTTATTCGCATTTGTTTTCATTGAAATAAGACTACGATTTACAGATGGTGTTGGTTAGGTTTTAAAATTCAATTAAATGCTGCGAAAACCAAGCCATGATGATAATAGTAAAAAAATACTCATCTATCTATAAAATATCTAAAATTATGCAATTCAATCATACATAACTTTGGATATTTTATGAATAAAATAATATTTATATCTATTATAGTTTGGTTTAGGCAGGGCTTAATGAATTTAAAAAAGTTTGTCAATTTATGGCTACGGCCGTATGTTGTAGCTTAACCACTAGGGAATGACAAAAAAAATGGCGTATTTCAAAAAAACACTACCTTATTCTTAGTTCAATAATTATTATAAAGCAATCATTATTCATAAGATGTTTATCACACTTGAATGGTCAAAGACATAGCTTATAATAAATATCTTTAGAATTATCTTCAAATGTGTTAATCTTGCCGATTTTTTGAATAATAAAATGCCTAATTCTTGTCAAATTTGGGATCACAGAGATTATCAATATAATTTTTAATCGTGAATATTTTACAAAAATTATCTCGTAATAAATTATACTAATGGTTTTATAAATGCGTTTAAAAATTAATAAATGTAAAAAATCTTAACACCACTGCACAGTTATGTACCGAAATATGACTATATTCTAAAACATTGGAGCGAGAGGTTTAAAAGAATACTATTTTATGTAACAAAAATACTTTATGCAGTCATCAAATGTTTAAAATAACTATAAAGGATAATAAGGCTTCAATATTATATAAATAGATTATCTACAACGTTTAAGGAGTGTTCAGGATCGTGGTTTGAAAATACAATAAAAACTCAATTTTGACCTTCGACGAGCATGTCCCCCCTTAATCCAACGAAAACAAATAACTATGAATGAAAAAGTGTGCACAATTTTGTTGTATCGCCCAAAGTCTACCAAAACCATCATGGTTTCGTTTAGGCAGGGTTTAATTGATTTTTAAAAACTCCATCTGTAAATTGTAGTCTTAGTTTAATAAAACAAATACGTATGACTAACAAAGTTTAATGTGCACTATTTATGGCGAATTTTAACAGCCTACCTCCACCCTTCGCTACTGACAGTAGTGATTTCGATGTCACTTGGTCAACTCAAAATGACATTAGGTATGTATAACAAATATATATCTAGTCAGCAGTCAATGTGTCAAAAACTTCAAAAGCACACCTTTTCGTATAACAAACGTATACTAAATTAATACAACACAAATTTGAAATAAAGACATGTCTATGATGCAGAACTATTCTTACATTTGAAATGTTGTGCAGACGAATTTTTTGAAACAGCCTATTTCAGTGATTTATTATTTATATAGACAAGTGTATGCACCATTTTTTTCATCAATAATCATACTAAAATATGATGCGTACATTTTAACCATTAAGATAATAAATAATTTTAGTAAGTTGTTTCAAAAAACTTTTAATTGTAAGTTAGAATAGTTCTGCATTCAGCTGACGAGAAGCAAAACATTTTTTTGAGTTTTCATTCGGTCAAATAATGTTCATCATTCTAACTAGTTAACACGTTTCCATTATTTTTCTTGATCCGAAATAACACTGATATCACTCGGGGCAATTCCGTGTACAAGGCGGTTATTTACAATAATTAGTAATACCTACATTCCGATTGGAGATTCTAATCGTATGCATTTGGAATCAAATAAAATATTGCCATTGCAGTATGGCGTATTCAAAATCACTCTGCAGAGAGGTATTTTAACGCCATGTCGAATGAAATATAAATGGTTTGCGTCGAAATATTAAAGAAATAAAAGCGGTAATCGTATTTATGTTTTTTTATAGTTAACTCAGCTTATCGTAACAATATTTAATTACATAGATACACACTTCAACACAAAAAATTAAATCGTTGAGACATTAATTGATAAATGTCTCAACGAAGACTTTTTCACGTGGTTTTTTAAATTACGGATGTTAAATATAAAGATTGTTACATTCGTTAATCTTGTGAATTGCTCGTTGAATAAGACATAGTTTATAAAATTATTAGCAAGTGCAAGAACGTTATAATAAAAATTTGGAGTAATCCAGACGTCGGTTTGTAATTAGGGCACGTAACTGATACCCAGATTTAAGAAACAAACGTCGATAGCCAAATTCAACGAAGTTTGATAAGCATTTCAATATGTAAAAACTAGCTAGTTAATTTCGTCGTAATTAGATAGGGCGCCTGTGACTTAATTGGTAAAGCATATTGGCACAAATTCAGTGTATACAGATTCAAGTCCCGCACATTCGATAAGTATATTAATGAATATCGATCTACGAAGTGACCTCGTGAGAGAAGCCGGGTGCTTCAACGTTATCAATAAATATGACAGTGGCTGTGAGGATTCTTGAAGGCATCTGTATGCCAAATGGATCTCTACTCTTTATAGAGGAAGTATGGACAAATAAGAAGAAAATAAGCGTCGACAAATATGTTTATAGTAATTATGATCGTCGGTATGAGGGTTTCCGCTAATTTACTTGGGGTACAATAACAGTATTTTTCTTCAAAATGGAAATTGCCTGCAAGTAACAAAGGGACAATTAAAACTTAAAAATGTATACTATTGTTTGAAAGTATTTTAATAGTCTTGCAAAATATTATTAATAACAGTGGGTATCTAAAAATGTTATACGTGCTTCTTAGCTTAGTAATAATTAGGCTTAGGATTTTAGGTGCTAAAAAATGAATAATAGGTAGGTATCTAAAATATGTAGATATAATTGGAAAATATGTTTTTAAAATTTCATAATTAGGTATGTGCTAAAAATTTAAGTACCTAAGTATTACAAATAAATCATATATTATATTTCAACAGTTTAATTTATTATTTATTCACAAACAGAAAACGCTTTATTACAATAAATAATAAAATAATGCGTCAAATTTAATGCGTCAAAAAAAATTGGGCTTTATGCCTTAAACTTTTTCAGTCATTTGTTTTCATTATACTAAGAATACAATTTTCAGCTAGGTTTTACTATTCAATTGAACCCTGCCTAACCAGACCACAGTACTTCAGGTATGCTGTAGGCGATTCGACAAAAATAGTGCACACTATTTCAGTCATATGTGGAGTACATATAATATGTTTCATAACTTTGCACTCCAGCTCTAGGATGAAAATGATGTAATATATTCAAAAAATATATTTTTACATATATTATCTGTCTATTTATTTATTACTACATATATTGATACAAATAAATATCATTTTGATCTAATTTTATGCGAGGTAATCGGGCAAAGAGGCGTATCAGTATAGTAGGTAAATAGTGCAAAAAGTGCAAAGTTATAAAACGTATAATACTGTATACTTACATATTATTTGTTTTCGTTGAATTAAGAATACATATTATTGATATTGATATTACAGATGGTGTAGGTTAGTTTTTACCACGTTTTTATTAGCTCGTATTCTTGTTTGTCCAGTACAAATTTTTTCTTGTGTGTCCAGTACATTTTTTTCTTGTTTGTCCAAGATTTGTATTGGACGATTGAAGATTTTTAACTAACTTCCCGACTAGCTAGACATTTGAAACTTTTAGAATATATCAGAACACGACGGCTATACATTCTTTTAATACTTTTAGCCATTTTTAAGCAGAATTGAATTCATTTTCAGTTAATTCTGTTTTGTATGGAAAGTTATTTCGGAAGAAATTCGTAAAAAATAAAACACTACTATTGGTTGCTAAGGGGGTCCTAGCAACTAAATTATTAATTTATACGAGCGTTACTATGGAAATCAATATGAAATGTCAAAATGACATTTCAGTATTCTATATTTATTTATTCAGTATTTCTATCAAGTACAAAAAAAGTGTTTATTAATACATAGAATTATCAAGTTTATATGATACAACAGAAAATTTAAAAATGCGGTATTTAAAAATTTCTTTTTATCTCGTAATTATTTTTTCATTAAGCCCTGTCTAAACATTGATAATAAATATTCTTTAAATATGGATTAAGATTAAACCATACATAATTTTAGATATTTTATAGATAGAAGTATATTTTTTACTATTATCTATTATGACTCGGAATAGGCAAGGTTTAATTGAATTTTAAAAACTAACAAACACTATCAACACGTTGTAGTTTTAGTTCAATGAAAAGAAAGGTACTGTTTGGTTATCAGGAATACACCGGAAAAAACATTTTGAAAATACCCGATAAACTGGATTATTTGTTAGTTTGGGTTAGTTAAGGTTAGGTTGGGTTAGGTTAGATTAACCGGTTAACCTAACAAATAATCCAGTTTATCGGCTATTTTCAAAATGTGTTTTCCGCTGTATTCCTGATAACCGAACAGTACCAAAAGAAATAATACGTTTGGCTGACAAAGTTTACTGTCCTGCGACATAACGTTTGGGAATCACTGAACTAAAATAATACAATATTTCACAGTCCCAAATATAGTAAATTCGATAGTGATAAACAAAATCATGTAGTCCCAATGATTGTATGTAGGTAGGTATGCAAACCATCCTTAGAAGTTGATATATATATTTTTTATTTACATACATAATTTTATTTTTGAATGGCACGGATGCTTTAGATGAGATATGCCATAGATATGATAAAGCCTTCAACTTTGACCGCGACTTGTTTCATTCCAGTTACATATTTCGTTTATACGGAAATAGTATTATCAAACAACAATAAAACGGATAAATAATAAATACATAACATGAGCGATAAAAATATTCTTAGTTGATTAAATAAAGTGTAAGAGGAAAGTAATTTTGACATAGGTAACGGTATTATGCAATTATTCTTCTTCGAATTGCTGGCTATTAATTTTTCCAGCTTTACAGTCGATATCAGTGGTTGATAACCGGTGTTCCTCGGAACAGTAGCGTTATATAGTACATAATATAAGTTCCTTCGCTTCAAAATACAAATTCATTTTATGCATTTGAAAATATGGGAACGGGACAACTGGGCGCCAGGACAATTATTGGGCACCGCACTGTCGAATGAAATAAATATACGTTCGTTACTATTTTATACAGAAGGACACAAGGAATTTTAATCTTTAAATTTTGATTCATTTTTTTTCGCCCAGTTGTCCCGGCGCCGAATCGTCCATCACCCGAAAATATTTATTTATAATAAATTACATTAGTGTTTTCTGAAAAGCGAAATAAATAATTTAACTGATTATTGTTGAAAGCAATTTTGTATTTGAAATTTATTTGTCTGATAGAATATCTGTCAAATTGTAAAAACACAATAAACAAGTAACTGTTGTATAATATTGTATTTTATTTTAATCATAATGAAAACGTCGAGAAAATTATTTCCGTGAAAGTGATATTATCAGAGACTAGTAATTTAATAAACTATTTTTTTTATTCAACGAATATTTCACAAGATTTAAGAATGTAACATTCTTTATTGTACTTACATAATTTGAAAACACAAATGAGAAATATATAAACAATGAATAAAAAAATGGTTAATTGCATTAACATTGATTTTAAAAAAATGACCCGTTTTATATAAAAGATATTTTAGTTTCAAACAGCGTTTTCTCTCTTCAATACCATGTATTTATAATCTGTATGTAATATATTTTTTTAATTAAATTTATGTTTAGGTATGCATATTTTAATGTTAACTAGTTTAATGATTTTTGTTCTGCATAATTAAATATTTCGTCGCTACGAAAAGGTGAAGAACCACTGATATATGCAGTGGCAGTCTTCTGAAAAATAATGACTTATAAATAACCTTTTCCGCTTCACTTTCATGACTGTCACTGTATTTACCCCACAACTAGGAAAGTAATTGGGTTTATGATGTTTTTGAGAATATTACTGATGATGAAACATTGATTGATTCTATAAATAATGCAAGTATAGAATAATTAGATAGTAATTCCTAACTTAGCACAAGATGCATATAATTTTGAATTACGTTAAATCAAAACAACGTCAAAATGGCATGCATATAAGTACATAAACGATTTCATATAGGTACATAAATCTTGGCTCAAGCCTCAATGACTTCAGCACCTACGAGAAGGAAATCAGGCGAAAATTGCTATATCCAAAAGAAAGGTCGACTGTATTCAGGCCGTGATAGTGAATTACGAATTACAATGGTAGTGCTAGTTATCGATTATCTTCGAATACAATGCGGTAACCTGTTTGCAATAAATGAAGATTTTCGATTGCATTTTTCGTTCAAATTCTTCTTCTTATTGTGCCATCCCCTAGCGGAGGTTCGGCCACCATCAAAGCGATCTTATCTTTGTCGTCTGCTACCCGGAACAGTTCAGTGGAGCTGCACTCGTACCAATCACGGAGGTTCTTAAGCCACGAAATGCGGCGCAGTCCTCTGCTACGCTTCCCATTGATCTTTCCTTGAATGACAAGTTGGGGAATGCTGTATTTTCGTCCTCTCATAATGTGGCCGATGTACTGTAGTTTCCTGGTTTTGATACTACGTAGAACTTATCGGTCCTTCCCCAGTCGATTGAGAACTTCAACATTTGTCACCCGGTCAGTGAAAGGAAATTTGAGTATGCGCCTATACAGCCACATCTCGAAAGCTTCAAATCTCTGTGACATCGTTCGTTCAAATGATTACCATTTATTTCAATATGTAACACGGAAAACTGTTGTCGAAAATGATGATTGTTTCATATTAAAATAATAATTAATAAATGGTGGTGGAAACAAAATATGCAACCAAAAATCGTCATTTACTGCGAACAACACAAACATAGACACCTCCAAATAAACCGCCCCGCACCACACTCAGTCTTAATCGAGTGTATAACGAGGCCCTACGTTTGATGCGAATAATCAGTATTTTTTTTACCGCTGGGAATGTCTCAAGAGCAGGATACCAAGCACTCAAGTGTACTTTGACTGAGTTTACAAAAGTGCCCATGGGAGAAAGGTGTGCGATGAGCCAACAAAAATAAATGATACTAAATAATAAATTTATATCTAGTAAAGAAAAATAAACTAAAACAATATGGTATACAAAACTATGTGAAAAGATCTTCACGTCTGCAATATAATATGCTGAAACATAGGTGTACTAATAACGGTAAACTGTTTATTGATTGGTGCATATTGAAATAAATTGTAATAGTTTGAGCAAAATAATATGTACGTAGAGTATTTATGTTTTATAACTTTGCACTTTTTTGCACTTTTTACTACACCGATACGCCTCTTTGCCTGATTACCTCCATAAAATTAGGTCAAAAAATGATATTCAATTGTATTAATATATGTAGTAACAAATAAATAAATACATAGGTATTATGTGTAAAAAAAGTATTTTTAGAATATATTACATAATTTTCATCCAGAGCCAAGTGCAAAGTTATGAATATGAAGCGTATACTCTAATTGAAGATAAGCAATAATTAGCACCACTATCGTAAATTTGAATTCAATGCCGCAATCTGACCATATACGGCCTTGCGATGGTCCGACCGGTTACATGTAAATTGTACGTAAAACATTTCACCGCAGCACAGTTCGCCGTGAGCTTTCTATCGGAAATTTTATTAGATTCAATACGAACATTAATTCAGTTTTCATAGCCGATTTTGGCAAAATTCATGAATTCAAGAATGAAAACCTAACCTAACAAAATAATCTAGTATAACGGCTATTTTCACAACTTTTTGCACTTCGGAGACGATCAATAAACCACACCAATAATCATTGTACTAGCTGGGTGACGCCACTCCGTCTCCACATTGTGATAATAAACACACACAAAAAAAACCGACAACTGGAAGGAAACATCGGAGTACTGGACGATTGGACCTACCTACTATTATTATAAATTATGTACAACCAATCACACACAATAATTACAATATGTAATAGTATGTAAGTACAATTCGTAGGCGAGCAATAATCCCACGTGTTTTTCTAATATTCGATGAATCGGCACTAGGACAACTGGACGACAGGACAAGTGGGCGCCGCACTGTCGAGTGTCGTATGAAATAACGTTCATTAAGAACATAGATAAGTGAAACGGCAAATAATTTTCAACAATAGGTGGGACGAAATTTCGCACTCGTCGCCAATCAGAGAGCGGTAGTCGAGGTGTGAGCACGTCAATTTGTTTTGTGATGGCGACGGAGGAATTTATTCTTATATCGTGTAAAGATGACTAAAAAACGTTACAATATTACCAATATAACAATATACATAACATTAAATGGACGTATGTTGCATTTTTATGACAAATTATGTTTTGTTCGGCACGCGTCATTTGCACAATCCACGCGTCGCATAGTCACGATCTTTTTAGACTTTGCCTCAGCTGAAGTATAGCCTTAATAAAATAAATAGACGTTCGTTGCGATTTGATACAGAAAGTAGAACCGTGTTTTATTTAGAAATGAATTTTATCTCAGTATACGACCAAAGAGGTTGGACGGTCTTTAATATACGACCATATTATATTTCACGGTGAAGTGTGATACGGCAAACTGCATACGTACAAATTTCCGAACAAGAGTCCGACTAAGTAAAGGACGCTATTATGGGTCTCTCAAAACCTTATCTTTTTAAATTTATTTGAGGGAAGTAACGACCCTCATTCCTAGACATAGAAGGGAAGAATCGTATGCCTAGGAAGTGTAGGAAAGTAAACCTATGCGAAGGTTTGTCCGTCTTGTTTACTTTATGTGTAGGTAAGGATTGGCGGGGGGTGGCGGGCGCGGGTGCTGCCGTTGAGCGAGAAGCGAACGCATGTCGTGTCGCTTGGTTTCCAACATTCGCGTAAATATAGAGAGAAAAACACGGAAGGGCCACAGGACTATATCCAGGATTTTGAGGGGCCCATTCATTCATAATGGGACATAATAGTTGTTTCATAAATACTTAAAATAAGGTCTACTTAGTTCATTCGGTGTACTTCCATGTATTTCTCAGATGTCATGTTGTCAAGTGTCAACGTCTTAAATTTATAATTTTGTAAATAAATAAATTGGAATTGAATTGTATTTGAAATGCATTGAATGCAAAAAGATTAGACGTTAACTAGAGAGTGTCCGAATTTAGAGGGTGGCAAAATGATTTGTCATTTTCCCCCATTAAAAGTTTTACAGATAGCCTATCTGATAGACTTTATCACAATGATATCTATCCAGCCTAGCTACACAGCTATAGTCAACAAATTTTAAACCTACAGAATACACCATTCCATACAATAGATTATGATCAGAAAAATTGGTCCTTTTCCAGAAAAAGTTATAGACAGGCAACACAAAAATAACGGGAAATAAGTAACTTTCTGGGTGTGGTTGTTAGAAGGTACCCATATTATATATATATTGTCGAGTAGAGAAATATGGAATGAACTCAAACAGGTGTTAAATAATATTTTTTTCGGTAGTTACTTACGTCTATTAATATGCATTAAAATTTGTCACGTAAACGAAACGCGGATTCAATATAAGATAGTAGTAGATAGTAATATTTGAGAACTGGCAGGATTTGTAATTCTTGCGTTTTATGACCCGATCATTAATAAGTCGTAAACCAAAGATGGCTTTAAAGGCGGTCTCTGGGTACTGGTTTTCATATTTTGATGTTTTTAACTTGTTCAGTGGTTTTGTTATACATTATATATGACAAAAATCTGTAAGAATGATCAAAATTGACATGTAGATAGAGTTCAGTTTTAAGTATCTACATACAATATGTAAATATAACAATTTTCATTAAAAATCTACAATATAACCAAAATAGAAAAGAATTTAACGAATGTAAAATATGTGTTAATAAATTTATAGCTAATATATTCTTTGGGTACATATTTAAAAAAAAAGCAATACGAATTATATCGACCAAGCTTATTTGCGTTAATTTTTTAAAGCTCGGGGTGTCTTCTAGGATTTCGCTCAAGGGCGGCCGTGTTCCTAGGGACGGACCTGCAAGGGAGTTTTATCAACCGCGCACACGGGAACCACAAGACGTTACGTCAAATAGCAGGAAGTCGCAGTCTATGTGTTGATTACAGGGACGGTTTGGACATCGAAATATGGTATACGCAAGGTAAATTGATACAATCAATTAATTCTTTCAAAGACAGTTTGTAAGCTACATGTAAATCATTATGCCATTTGGGGTGTATTTGAATTGTTTGCTGCAATGTCTATTTAAATGCTACAATCCCACCACTACAACTACAAGCAGCTTTTGCCGTGCCCATGGTGCCACTGTATGGATTTACCTATATACCTATTTGTATTACAATTTGAATGCTTTAGTTACGGTACAAGTCAAGCACGTTTCACATTCGACGAGAGCAACGTATATAGGTAATTAATAAATAATACCACCATTCATGACAAATTTTCAGGGTTCATCTTGAGTCTTGATAATAATTTAATAATTTATGTAATTGACTGATTTGGGTGAAAATAAAATATTTGTGATATTCTTGCTGTTCTTGACAAATGCGACCGAAAGTAGTACAGTTAGTTACAGAGCGGTGGAGCAGTTATCTCCAGTTCGCTCGGTCGTTTTCCAGAATTGACGTCAAAGATGTTGAAAAAACATCTCTTCTATGGGCATCATCATTATATTGTTATGATAGTGTTACCAGGGATAATTATGAAAGAAGTTACAAGTAATTTCGCTCAGCAGGTTAATTTGTAACAAAATTCACAGGTGAGCTTTGAGATTTATTTGGCAGGACCGCATTAGGATAAAAAAAACACATTTCATAAATTAGTGTTACTGTTTTTTTATACATGATCGACTATTGTTTCTAAAAAATTAAGTAAGTAAGCAAATCAATAAAATCAGGCAACTAGGTATCTAGATTTTTTTCACAAACAATGTATTCGATGTTGCCAAGTAGAGAATATTGACTTTTATATAGGTACCTAGTTTGACTATTTAATACATTTTTTTTGAGACGTGTACTACATATTATCTTTACAATAATTATTTCTTTCATCTGAACGATCTACCCTATGCAAACTAATATAAACATTAATATTTGAAAGGTTTTGAAGTTATACACATTTATATTTTTTGTAAAAATCGATGTTTTTTAAAATAGATATAAAAATATTAAAACTCTGAATTAGTCAAAAATCTAAATGCTGAAAATTTGAAAACTTAATAAACCAAATTTTAAAAGTAAATATAACCATAAAAATAATGTAATAATAATGTAACCTATGTACCAAATATATTGTGACAAATTCACATTTTTTTTACAATAATTTTATCTTTGACTTTAAAAAAAATCTTTTTTATGTTTTCAGATACACATTTATTAATTCGTATCATTCGTATCATTACATTCAGTTGAAATTGTAAATTATCAAAAAAAAATCTCAAACTGCAAGCTTCGTATTTTTCCGCTAGGTTCTCTGTTGGCATATATGATCCCCCTTAAATCTGATCTTATTAGGAAACATTGAAAATAAGATAAAGTATATAGTCAACCATTTTTATAAGGCGCCTCTCGTGGTGCAGTGGGTAAGGCGCTGGCCTTCCACCCAGCACAACAACCACCTTGTGCGAAAAAGCAAGGACATGGTTATTAATAATTAAAAAAAAAAAAACATTTTTATAAGCCGCAGAATATCTTAATCCGCCCCTGGTAATAATAGTAATACGCCAGTACTGGTTTGGTATTCTTGATTGATCGAAAAATTACAGGAACGCAAATGTTGAAGGTTCTAGGTATGGTACTCAATAAAAAAAATATGGACATGTCATGAAAGATATTATGTTTCTGTAAATACCTAGTGACAATGCAATTAATTACACATTATAATACAAATACATTAAATGTATAGTGATAAACGATAAGCCATTGACACATTACGTGATTACTGATTAGTGATTACTGATTCGATTAGTGATTCTGATTACTTTCCATCTGCCTATTTTGTATGTTGAATCTAATTCGAATTATAGTATCCGATATCCGAGAATCATTCACGACGAAGTATTTAAAAAGAGCTACCAGCTAATTGAAAAAAACGCGTGTCCTTTGTCATAAGGAATTTTAAGAGTGTGATCATAATTAACTATTTCTTTTATTCAACGAATAATTCACAAGATTTAAGAATGTACCATTTTAATTATTGAACATACTAACATACATAATTCTGAAAACACTCATTGGCTAAAATTATTTTCTCATGAGTGTTTTCAGAATTATGTATGTTTCATACTATGATCATTCCAGTAGAAGTTTAGATACCAGACATTCTGTCGTGAAACCTTTGTTTTAATTTAATATTATCTACATAATATATCGGAACCCTTAGTGTAAAACAGTGCAAGTATATATTCTTAATATTTACGTAATCGTGGAAATTTCATTAGGTACGTTCAATATTGTAAAATAATATCTGTGTTTATAGCAAATTTAACATCAGAAATATTCTACCGTATATATATAACCGAAAATATCCATAGTGTAAAACAGTAGGTACCATCAAAGTGTAAAATATTCATACATTTTATAATTAAAATTTCATTACTTATTTAAGTGCGAATAATATTGTAATTGTATAATATTAGTACATATCTGTGTGTTTTACTAAGAATTATTCTTCATCATTATTCGTGAGTGCAATGTTTACATCACTACTGATGAATGTTTTACACACTAGAGTACGAATGTAAGAGACAAGCACCAAAGAATAGTGAATTAGGTGCATAAAGTGTAATGATAATTAAGACTAGAGAAATCGAAGGGAATAACAGTCCGCATACAAATTTTACAATTGTTTGTAAACTTTTGTCAATACACAAGTACACGCCCACAACTGCAAAAATATCTATCGTATTAATTGTCATTTGAGCAGTTCACAATGCATAAATTTGCGTGCCTTCATCAACACAACATTCTACAAGAGTGACAAGACTATTCGTCGCTACTTCCGATGAAACGGCAATTCCCCCCCTAAAATAGTCACACTAATTTGATCAATATAATATATAGTTAGGTGCATGTATTCGGTTCTCGACGGAATACAAAAAAAACATAAAACCTAATCTACATAAAACGTTTAGTAGGTATTATACCTACTCCGTATTGTTTTGGTGACTGTGTTCTTTTGAGACACAAAGGCCAAAACAAACACAATCTACTGTAACCCAAAAATAAGTAAGACGTGTCAGGTTTTGGTTTCAAAAGACCTTGATTACAAAACAATATGGAGTACTTAGGTACTATTTACCAGAGATTGACACGTTTGTTGGTAAATAGTTTCTTATTCAATATATTAGGCAGATCATGCGTTGCACAGGGGCGGCGAAAGAAGGAAATATAAAACGAATACAAAAAAAAATATTACAACTTTTGGTACAAGTCTGTTTATTGGAAGCCAGGCGGGAACAGCGGAAATTTTCATAGCCGATTTCGGCCAAATTCATGAATAATTCAAGAATGATAACCTAACCTAACTTAACTAACCATCCAGAATATCGGCTATTTTCAAAATTTGTTTGTCGTTGGCTTCCACTAAAACTAAATAGTCAAGAATCCAACTTTTGAGAGCCGTGGCTATTTTCCATGAAGCAGACGATGTGGTGACTTCATAAGAAAGAATCGACATGTTACTTTAAAAATATTATAAGTATTGTATTATCCATTCCCATTGTAATGACAGTTTATCGCACAGGCAATAATTTCACAAGGTTGCCTCCAAACCTGTCAGCGCCACAGACCTCCACGTACCTAAAACCGCCACTGTTTCAGTGTAGGTTTCGTGGAAATGCTGTAATTGTCAGAAGATGTGTAGTTTGTCAATTAAAATTGTTTTAGCTTTGTTTATACATCATAGGTATTATATCGTGCTCCTCTCACCCATGAGACATTAAATTATGTCTCAGTAAATTCAATCAAAGCACACTTGAGTGCGTGGCGAGACTTGGGCTCCTGAGATATTCCCGTTCGTAGGGTAAAGTGATACGCTCGATTAAAACCGAGTGTGGGCGGGGGCGTTGGTTTGGAGGGAACTAATATGTGTTTAAGATAGCCGAAAATAAATAATAAAATATGTAAGTAGGTTTACAGTAATTTGCTGAAAATTTATAACAAAATAATATGAATGTGGAGTGTATTCTATGTATGCTAAAGTCAGCACTGAATACCTGTATTATTATAGACAGTTTTGTATAATTTTTATTTGTTTGTGTAGAGATGTGTCTCGGTTTGGGTTAGGCCGGTTAGGGATAAGTTGTGAGTAAATTCATTTGATTGTCATCGCCCTAATTATCCGGGGCCCTAAGCCTCGCTGCGACTCTGCGGAGCCGTCTCTTACCGTAGGTGCGGGGCTGGCGGGCGCGCTGGAAGGGCGGCGTCCTCCTCCGCGCGGTCAGGCCGATTCTCGCCGCCTGCCTCCCGGCCCCCGCGGCCGACCGTTCCGTTCGGTTCACCCACACTGAAATAAGCACAGATACTTCTCGTCGCCAGAAATAATTTTCTCCGCCCACTGACTGAACACACACTCGCTTCTCGTCGGATGCGTAATTTTAAAATCAATCAGCGAGGGGGCGCGGAGGGACGAGGGTGCTTGGGGCGCGATCCGGCCGGTAGACGGCGCCTACTATTCGCTAGGATCGCTTTATTTCACGAATGCTGCAAAAACAATTGACCACAATCACACTATTCGGTATATACTGGGATGTCATCACTGCGTGTCGCGCACTGTGTCGTTGGAGTGTGTTTCGCGGCGTGCGCGCTCGCGGAGTTCACTCCGGTGTGTGACGACCGGCGTCCGCGGCGCATGCGCGGGCCTTCCCTCCCCCGGCCCCCGCCTCCGCCCCGCGCTCCGCACCGGCGGTCTTCATTCATGGCGACCCATTGCGGAATTCAAACTCGGAAGACTCCGGCTTGAAACTCGCGGCTTTTTTTCCTTTCGGCATGGTTATTTTTTTGGGGCCGTTTTTTTGCCGTTTTAGAATGAATGAACATAATGTAAAAATGTTGGGTTAATCTGATGGGCGAATTTGTTGCATAATAAGTATTATTGCCGCTTTTTTCGTTGCGAAAAATGGTCGTTTCGAGGTTAATAGGCGACACACAGTGACGTCCCGTGGGGACGGGCATGTCATGCCTTGCTTAGGGGCGGCGAATGAATAAACGACTACAAAATATAATATTGCAACTTTTGGGAGCAGTGGGGGTTTTCTATAAAACAGACAATGTAGTCGTTTCATTAGTTAAAAAAAGTTGAAGCATAAAAAATTGTATTGTTTATCGCGGTTTATCGTATTTTTTCTGTGCCTCCAAAGCTGTCAGCGTCAAAGGCCTCCACGTACCTAACACCACCACTGTTTGAGAGTAGGTAGGTTTTGTGGAAATCCTCTCATACTCAATGGTGTGCATATATATAAATTTAAAGTTTTTTTTATAAATTTGTCAATTTAGACAGGTAGGTATTGTAATAAATAGTCAAGTAGGTACCTAACGAATTTTCACTCAATTGAAAAGAACGAGTGAAAATGAAAGGGAATGGCATTCTAAGTTTGCTCAAGGGCGGCACTTTGCCTATGGACATTCGACATTACTGTCAATGCAAACCATTAACACAAAATAACTACCTACGACTTGCATTTTCCTCAGGGAACACAAAAACAAGCATAATGGGTTACCTTGTGGGTAAGAAGTTGTCATTCTCGAGTATGGAGAAACACCAACCTACATGATAAACTTAAAACACGACATGTTTGTCACGTAAACGAAACCCGCATTCAATATTGGTAGGTACTTAATATTTTAAGACACTGGTTTTGTATTTCTTGCGTTTTATGGCCTGAAGTCATAAACCAAAATTGGCTTCAAAGTCTTGGTATAATATGGCGACTGGTTTGTGCATTTCTATATTATTAATTATCTGTTCTATGGTTTCTCTGGATAAAAATAAAATATTCCAGTATGTAACCTCGGAAAAATAAATTATGCACACTCAGTGTTACCAACTTAGCTTATTTATTGCCTGATCAAGCGTTTTTTTTATACAGCAAAAAGGTTTAAATTTATCAGGAAAATGGGATTTAGGACGGATTCTGGTTTAAAAAATATCTCAAATGATTTTTTTGGCGCAAAATCTAAGACTCAAAACTCAACCAACATCTTCAAATAATGACTTGTTATTTTAGGGCCAAACTACCCCCGTAGTCCAATGCGTAAGGGACTGCTTTCTCACATCAGGGGTTCCGGGTTCGATCCCGATAAGACCAGAATGATCAAGGATATCGACCGTCTTACTTTAGCTGGGATCGTCCCGGAAAAGAACACCCTGTCCCGAATGTTGGTTAACCGTGCACCCTGTGTCGAACTAACTATACTTAAGACTGTATTGTTATTTAATGAATCATAAATAATATTGTATGGATATTCTTTACGATAGACCACGACTGAAACTGTATGCGGTTTCGAACCGTGTGCCATAACTAAGCTTATCTTTTCTGTTCATGGAAATATATTTTCACAAAGTATATTATAAGCATCTGATCGTATCCGTTTATACCATACACTTTCACAATTTAGTGAAAATATATTTTCATGATCAAAAATCATAAGTTTAGTATGGCACACGATTCGAAACCGAATGCGGTTTCAGCGATGGATGGCCTCTTAGACACTGGTGGTGCCGTCAAACGAAAAACTTTGAAAACCACTGATGTGGATTGTAAGATAATAAAAAAATATATATTCATTCAACTCATCAGAAAAGTTTCTTGTCATTCTGAACTCGTCTGGTAGGTACTGACATTTAAATATGATTTAACTATTTAATATAATAATATAATATAACAATCGTGCAATTATAATGTAGGTAGATATTCAGAAAGACTAAAAGGTTAGTAAGTAAGTAATTACAGAAATTATAAGCAGATCTATGCGGCTTTAAATTCATACGCTTGTTTATGGGAATATTAATAAAATACCTTTACAGCGCGTTCTATTTCCGAATCGCTCGTGACACACCGGTTGGGAAGCTCTGTTGGGAAAAGTTGTGTTTTCGTGATGTTTCCGAAATTTGCCACTCGTAAGCAGTGTCTGATCTGCATACCCACACGGTACGTCACTGGGTGAAGTTTTATCTACTTATTCGGTCAAAGGTTCCCTTTTTAAATCGTCATCAGCTGCCGGGGGACTCATTCATCAACGCTACATAACTAGGGTTGTCACCTATTGACGGAACATATGGGCAGAAATAGGAATTAAAAATAATATTAATTAGATATAGTATATATGTATATATACATATATATATGTATCTATATATAATTTCATTAATATCACAGTACCTATTACTATCCACTACGTTCTTTCTTGTCTATTTATGAACATTATGGAGAAAAGTGTGTATTATTTCGGAAAGGTGGCAAATCCAGAGTCCGAAATAACTGTAAGTTGTTTGTTTATGGCTTTATGTTTTATTATTCACAAAGTGATTCGGCAATGCAAACATATGAGAGTATGATTACTTAAGACGTAAATTTTGTTTTATTTATTCACAAAAAAGACACGTATTATGGATATATCTATTGGTTGTTGGGACAATATTCACATTCATCCTTTCTTTCAACCAACCTCAAATCCCCAATTATTGTCACAAGACCACCAGTCACGGGTCATGATCGATCATGCTGAAAGTTAAGTTTCAGTTAGCTCAAGTGATATCCATAAAGCGGACGTGTTGTAAGCTAGTTATAGCTTTGCCGTCGCTAACTACATCGTGACTCTTACTAAACGTATCTGTTCGACCTTCGCTGCACTAAATCTGTTACGGCTTGAGTGAACGTCGCATCTATTTCATCCATCCTGAACTTATCATCTTCATTCATCAACATTTATAATATAGGTACCTATCATCCATAAAAAAGTTTACCGTCCGTTTACCAGTGCATGAGTGCGTGAACACCGAACCGGCCTTAGCGCGTGCCAGCCCTCTCAACATAAAGGGCAGTGTCTGGCATCTTGTGTAACCCCCCCCCTAATCGTAATTCCGTAATCCACAAATCCAGCATCACCCTCAAATTACAGTCCACTGCTAAAAGCTCCACCATCTATTATTATTTTCGTGCTGGGATAAATATTCATTTTAAATTTTGAATTATATTTTACCGCGTAATTTTGTGTTTAAAATTACCATCCGTCTCGTGAAAATGTATTTCGTGGAAGGTGTGTCGTTCATTTATTTATTTAAGAAAACAAAACATTGTGGACATAACAAATCAAAATTCAGAACGTTCACAACATGAAAATTACACTATAACAAATATTACCCTCACAAGAGAGAAGAAGAAAAAATAATAAAAAAAAATATAGTTAAACAGTTTTATACGGTAAAATAAAATACACAGCACGTCACTGAAAATGTATGTCTTTGGGGAGCGCATTGCCTAGTATTGCACCTCTAGCTGATGGTGCCTGATAAGCTTGACATGAGGAAACAGTTCTGATCCAGAATAGGTCATGGCTGTGACCACGTAGGTCGTAGATAATTGTCAGGCCCATATAAATGTAAAATGTAAAGCCTTTAAAACGCCAGGATTGGAAACTATCCCTCTTGATCGTAGGCAAAAATGTTTCATGAGCAGAAGTGACCACGAGATTCAATAGAGCGAAAAGTGGACATGCCTTGTGGAAAGGCAGTCGGAAAGTAATCGTTTAACGAATTATTGAAAAGAAAATAAAATTATATGTCTTAAAATAAAGACATCGACGAAATTTTGGTTTTTATCGGTTTACAGAAGTCAGCGGCGAACAAATTTTGAAAATAGACGATGCACTGGATTATTTGTTAGGTTAAGTAAGGTTAGGTTACTTTTACTTAAGGTTTTCATTCTTGAATTCTTGAATTTTGCCAAAATCGGCTATGAAAATTAGCGCGGTTCCCGCCTGGCTTCCTGTAAAAGTGTAAAGCGACTTGTACCGAAATGTCTTCTGGACGCTAAACTAAAAAAAACGACTCAAATAATCTTGAAGGAAACTCCAGATAATATGGATACCCATATTCAAGAATACTACGCACTATCATAGACTGCTTGTAAGACAGTTGAATGACATGAAATGTCAAACCAATTCGGACGGTTCATAGACTAATTACGATCTGCCAAACGTCAGAAAAGCGTTTCTGTGGACATTCTACCAAACGGTCCCAAATCAAATAAATCCAACGATGCGATTTGATTTGTTCAATTCAGGTTGAATGATACGAACCTATTATTACAATATAGTAGGTATAAAACACATGATTAGGTAGCGTTATTATTTCTTCAATATTTAAATGCAAACTTTTGATGTTTTATTTGTGTTGAGCGAGTCCTGAAATAACATCTGAAAATCGGACGATGATGTTTAACATGATCTCAAAACTCTTGCAATCTCTTGAAAATATATTTTAAAATAAATCTTTTCTTTTGGATCGAAAGTAAACTACAAACGCTAGCTAGTTATTTGTAATTCTTGCTCAATGCTGATAGAAGAGATTTGTCACATTACGTAATATAAAATGTATCTATAATCGAGGTATAAAATCGATTAATTCACAAACGAGTGTGAAGTACTCTTTAAGGCAGTAGCGCACCCAGGGGGGGGGCCAGGGGGCCTTGGCCCCCTCCAAAATATGAAAATCATCAGAATGATTTTACATATTGAAATCGAAAGCCAATAAACTATACCTTGGGCTTAGACAAACAACACGGCAAAAAATGATTTGTAATTCTCCAGCACCCTTTTTAGTAATACTTCTTAGATTTTAATTTCGAAACACTAATGTCAGGTTTTTTTATAAACCCTTTCCCTAATGAAATTCTCGGTGTCCACCCGAATTCCGGAGTGGTATTCCGGTGGTGGTGGTGGTCATGGCTGGGGAGGGTTGACAGGGGTCTAGCCTGGGGGCCCGGGCTGTGGGGGGCCCGGCGTGTCGGGTTGACCAGATAAGTGAGATAAACACATTTCATAAATTAGCTTTTATAGTAAAAAAAGTCTCCTGCGGCGCTATTATACTTCATCACTATGAACATTTTAATTTATATAAATGTCCAATATATTTTCTGATTATTATGTATCGACAGCTCCATTATTAAAGTAGATGACGTACTGAAAATCGCCAATAATTCACTGTATAAGTACCCTCAATTTGAACTAAACACACACTGAAAAACGTTAATGTAGTGTTTCACACTGCCTTTAATCTAAGCGGTGGATAGGGGGCCCGTCAAATACCCTAGCCCAGTGGTCGGCAAACTCATTAGTCAATAGAGCCAAATATCAACAGTACAACGATTGAGATTTCTTTTGAGAGCCAAATTTCTTAAACTTAAATTATATACGTAGGTAGTTTAGTTAAAGTCCTAATTAAATTATAGGTAGGTACACTGAATAAAACTGAATATCATAGGTAATAATGATCTTATTTATTAATAAAAATTAAATTGTAAGTAAGGTATCCATAAAATTGAATCATGACAATGACTGACAAACTCAATGTGAATAATGGCCTTGCATCTCCTTGTAAAGTTTGGGTAAGTCAGGTTCGTATGTTGTTGATTTAATTTTAAACACGATTCCAGGTTCTCATCAATAAATCGATTTCTCAATTTACTCTTGATTTCCTCTCTTGGAAATCTTTTTACTTACCACAAAACTTGCAATATTAACATTGTTGAAAGATTTTATTCAGTACCTAATTAAATACAGAACTTTATTTTTCTTGACTCTTCTCCTCAGCTGCTTTCTTCCTTGCATCATCGACAGAATATTTAGCGCAAAATTACGAGTTTTTAGTTGTAGTATCTCTCTAAATTTGAATGCGTCAATTTTTCCCGACACATAAATACAGGTCTGGAAGCCATTTAAGTTTTGAATAAACGCGAAGTCTCGGTCTATTCAACATTGTATTTACGGTTATCCTCTTCCATTTTCTTTGCTTCTTCTTTGTAGCCATGTCAAATATGACAGAGAGCATCTGTGGCAGAGCCGCACTCAAGGGGCCAAAGAGCCGCAGTTTGCCGACCACTGCCCTAGCCTGAGGGCCCGTTTCAGGATGTGGGAGCCATGGTGTAGGTACACCGAGTGCAATAGACAAAAGACCGATAAACGAGATATAAGGCTGTGTTGTATTGAGTAGGTTGTGTATAATTTAAAGGCAATAATACTTTTTGTGTCCATTTTCAATTAATATGTTGGAACCTCAATATTAAAAAACCAAAAATCTGCAACATTCTGCGAAAAGAACGACTACACCCACTACGGTGGTGGTGTAAATCAAAAGAACATTTTCTTCGGTGGAATTCGGAATAAATATTGTATTGTTGTTTTAATTTAATAAAACGTAATTTTTTTTTAGTACTTATTCCACTTTTATTAAATAGATTAGGACCGGTTTCGTCCGCCTCAGAGGGACATTTTCAACTAGTTGAAAATGTCCCTATATATATCGCCATGTATTGTAAAAATATGTAAAAATATTTATATGAAGAAGAAAAAGAGCCTATGGGACAAATTTACATTCTCCTCCTTGGGCCCCCCCCAATAATAATTCCTGGGTGCGCCACTGCTTTAAGGTACAAATGTGCTACTGCTCGGAGGACTTCTCTAAAATTCCCGGACATTTCGCATCCCAAAAACGGTCCAACCGTGATACTGGACAATGACTTCAATTCCGGGACAATTCCGACCGAATTCGGTACGGTTGGCAACCCTATACGTAACAGGTCAGCAGTCACGTACACTGTACACTGCAGAGTAACATAACAGCAGACATTTTAGATTTAGACAATACAATTATCCGGTTGTCGAGTGCGACAAAAGTATACGAGAGGAGAAGAGCGGAGAGTGACCGGATGTGAAGAAGGACGATCGTCGCGACTCCCACGCCCTCAGTCCTCACCTCTTGATCACGCGTTTCCGCTCCCCTCGACCGGCAGGGCTGCTGTGGATTTAACTGGACGCCAGCCACACTCAAAAACAATAGACTTATTTCAACAATACAAAAAACTAAAACCTAATACAGATCGACATACACCTTCCCGCAAACAAATTATATTAAAATTCTAATCAATTTCAGTTTTGTACTAGGTATTCCATTTGAGTCGTTTTTTGTCGACCCGGGTTTCGCCTTTAGATATCTTCAGGCACTATGTGCACCAGTGTCGAAGGGTGGAGGTAGGCTGATAAGATCCGCCATAAATATTTGGTACTAAACTTGCCAGCCATACGTAAGTATTTGTTTTCATTAAAATAAGACTACAATTTACAGATAGTGTTAGAATTCAATTAAAACCTGCTAAAACTAAGCCATAATAGATAATAGTAAAAAAATACTCGTCTATCAATAAAATATCTAAAATTATGCAATTAATAATCATACATAACTTTGGATATTTTATAGATAGAATAATATTTTTTATCTAGTATAGTTTGGTTAGGAAGGGCTAAATGATTTAAAAAAAAAACAACAAAATACCGACAATATGTGTAATATTTGTATTCTTAATCCGACGAAAACAAAATAATATGTATGAATTAAAAAGTGTGCGCAATTTTGTCGTATCGTACAAAACAGACCAACACTATGGTTTAGTTTAGCAGGGTATAATTGATTTTTAAAAACACCATTTGTAAATTGTAGTCGTAGTTCAATAAAAACAGATACGTATGGCGGATATTAACAGCCTACCTCCACCCTTCGCTACTGATGTGCACTCACCAAAGGTAAATACGCATCGACAATTAAAACAATTAATTCTAACTTATATAATACATGAATACAATAAAGTTAGTAAAAACTTTATTAACTACCTATTAAGTCAAAAAACGACTCAAATGGAATAGTACAAAACTTAAAACCATTAGAATTAAATTTTTAATTCCATCAAGTACCTTCTGTCGATAGTATTAATGTTATAAATTATATTGATATAATTCTGTGGTTGCAGGGTTAAAGTTTTAATGTGTGTAAATAATTGGGCTCCTTTTTGTGTATCATAGATTTTGTCATTAATGTAAGCATACATAGGTATTTTAAGTAGTAGAAATAGCTATATTGAGAAAATCATTTTTAACTGTAAGTAAAAGTAGTTATTCAAAACATTGAATATAACACAGTATGAAAAATTAATTAGGTATACTATAATGACGTAAAAGAATTTAAAAAAGAATAAAAAGATACACCAATTAACTAAGCAAGAGTATTTTGAAAACTGTGATTTATTTCAAAACCTGCAACCAAACTGACTTAAGCACTTTTACCCTGAAACCGCAAAAATATTTGCAAAAATTTGCTGCCACACAAATGCACGTGCACAAACATTGGTTTGTTTATAACTTAAGGACAAGGTAAATGTAGTTTGGGAAGTCCACATCGTAATGCCTAGTCGAGATCAATACCACACGTTATATTATTATAAACTGCTCGAAAGTTGTAGGTACATATTCAAATTTTATGAAAATTTTAAATGATACAATCGTTGACGTTTGTTTTTTTTTGTATTCCGCAATATTGCTTAGAATTAGGCATGCTATTGTATGATTTAATAACAAAAACACTCCACAAGACCACGTTTCACTACTTCCACTGAAAATGAAACACTTAACTTAATCGTTTGTCGGTGCATTTTCATTTCATTTTCCATCCGCGACGGAATATTACAACATGGTTATTATTAATTATTTATTGTCAACGGTTTTTATACAACTTTTTGATAGTTTTATACATGGTTTATTTGTTTGCAGGAAGATGTAGGTACGTGTCAGTACTGGGCTTTAGATAACATTATTACATTTCCACTTTAAGCAGAGCTGAATTTAATACCTTCCTTTACCACGATATTACGTTAGTTTTCGGGTTCAAACAAAATTATTATTATTTTAATTGCTGCTAAATTTACAAATTCTATTTAATGCTTATCATAAAGGTGAAACCCAGCCATTTAATTCACATATATTGCAATTTTAATATTATGTAAGCCCACTGCTACATAGTACTCTGTAAAACCCATCACGGAATTACCTTCCCTCACCCTAATGGGGGCAATATTAAAAAATAAATACATTTAAAAAATTACATTCTTTTAAAATATATATTTTGCATACTATACATTACAGCAGCGAAGGGTGGCTGAAGGCAGTAGATATCCGACATCAATAATGCACGCTAAACTTTGTCAGTGATACTTTATTTGTTTTCATCGAAATTAATTTTTTTTTAATTACACCCTGCCTAAAGCAAACCATAATAGATAGTACACAAATAAGGTTTTTCTGTCAAATAATTATTATCTAATAATTACAAGATAAAAAGAACTTTTTATATACTTACAACGTTTTTTAATTTTCTGTTGAATCATATAAACTTGACTTGACTTGACTAGGTTAAACGATCAAAAAAAATTGTACTTGATAGAAATACTGAATAATGAAATGTCATTCCATATTTATTTCCATAGTAACGCACGTATATATTATTAATAATTTAGCTGCTAGGACCCCCTAGCAAATAATAATAGTATCGAAATAACTTTTCATACAAAACAGAATTAACTAAAAATGAATCCAATTCTACTTAAGATGGCTAAAAGTATTTAAAAAAAATGCATTGGCATCGTGTTCTGATATATCCTAAAAGTTTCAAATGTCTAGCTAGTCGGGAAGTTAGTTAAAAATCGATTGCAAGATTTGTACCGGACAAATAAGAATACGATCTAAGAAAAACGTTGTAAAATTAAATTAAATCATAGATAAGCTTATATACATATAGAAGAATATTTTTAATCTATTATGGTTTGGTTTCGACAGTGTGTAATCGGATTTTAAAATACATTTGCAATTTGTATTCATATAAGACATAACTGGCAAAGTGTGCATTGTTTTTGTCGAATCTCTGTCGAAAGCCTACATCTACTATTATGGGTTGGTGAGGCAGGGTGTAATTGAATTTTAATAGCCTTTTGCAAATTGTATTTTTAGGTCAATGAAAACAAATAAGTATGACTGACAAAGTGTGCATTATTTTTGTCGGAACTCCACAGCTTACCTCTACTATTATAGTATGGTTAGGCAGGGTTTAATTGAATTTTAAAAAATTAACCAATTCTATCTGCAATTTGTATTCTTCAATGAAAATAAATAAGTATGACTGATAGAGTTAAGTGTGCACTTTTTATGTCGAATCTCGACATCCTACCACAATCCTTCGACACTGAATTGTGTCATCACTGTTGTGTTATTTTTAGTGAAAGGATGTTATTCTAGGAAATAGATACATTAATATTGATAGTTTGATTTAATTTTTTTTATCGTGGGGGCTCAAAATCACAAAGAGGAGATTTACACCCTTAAACCCGCTACTGAGCTTTTATCCCGGCCGATATTATGAGCTTTCGTTTATTATTTTCTTTTTCATAAACCCAACAACGATAATATCATTGAGCTATAGCTGGATATTCATCTTGATGGCTTAAATCTAGTATCTACCAAGAATAATATGTCGACCATTTTGCAAAAATAAACATTGTTATGATTGCGCTGATGTTCAAGTGAATAAGTAAGTATTGTTATCAAATACCTGTAAAATTACCAGAGACAATCCACTGAACTGGTCCGGAAACACATACACAACAATAATAGCGTGTTCTTGTATGGAATCTACACAATTGTTGAGTAATTCACGACAACACTGTGCGTAATGTAAACAAAACACTCGATACGAAGCCAACGCGTGTAGGCAAACGCGACAAAGAGAGGAAACGAGTTTTCCGGCTTGGCGAGGGATGCTGAGACGCGCGCGCAATTTCGGGGAGGGCGTGACCTAGACCCTGCGAACCTCCCCAACACCCCCGCAAGCGACGTTGCTAAGCAACCGCTGAAGCGTTACGACGAGTTTTCATTAATAAAAATTCATTCAATAAAACTATCCAGCGAAGGCTCTTCATTCTGAACGACATCGTTGACCCTGCTTAAATTAAAAACAAAATATATTTATTTACATCGTGTGTAGTGGGTACCAATTTTAATCAACTGGAAATGAGGCACAGTGGAATTAATCATTGTTTTTATTTGTGTAAGGGCCATCCCCTTATTGAGAACGTGTGGGCGCGGGCTCCTCCCTCTGTCTGTTGGAGGGCGAAAAGTACCTATTGCAGGACGTCCCAGATCAATATTCAAAAGGTCAAGAGATTGTTCACTCAGTGTAACCACTCTGTTAACCTATCCACTTTTCCCGACTCTAATTTTGCATTATCTATCAAGCCTTATAATAATATTATAAGGCCAGACCCAGACCAAGACGAACCTATTTGTGAACAAATGAACTTTAGATAAAAATAAAACCTGTTTAATGTTGTTGGCAGGCGTGCATACAAGTCCAGAACCCCTCCCCAGAAACGGGAAAATATATTTTTCGTCAGTAGATACCTCATAACTTAGGATTGTTAACCCATAAGATTTGCCTTCGAACAGTCTTCTCAATGGACTGGCCCCACTTCTCTCGATATTCTACGAGACGTAGTAATCATAAAAAGTTTGTGGCATCCAATGGTTGCCTTAATATTTTGATTCTGCAATCTGCATCTCTAAAAGACAAGACCGTTAAGCCACGTGAATTCGATAACAAGCGGATGTGACAGCTCACAATAACTCGCAGGTCAAGGTGAACACCCTTAGGTAGTTATATCTACAGGTCAGGTGTTTATCGCTAGACTCAAAGTGTGGTGTCTATCTATGGGGAATGTGCGGTTTTCTGGGGGATGGGTAAATGTGGAAGTCAGTGGCACCTGCTAATCTGTCTCGTCTAAAAAAATGATGGATATTCTTCAGAATGGAAGCTCCCAAATATGTTTTTTGTGTGGTCGCCTGGGTGTTGATAACGAAATGTTCTGATATAAATGTCCATCTTTTATTATATTCTGCCGTGGGTGGAAAATAATGTTCACGTCTACATATTCTTGGTCTGGAGTAGACCGATTTGGGCTTTGGTGAATAAAAAAATAACATACATGTTATGTAATAAAGCAAGTATAATTTTTATTGACTGTTTGAACCAGGGAAAACAAAAATAAGGGAAGACACTGTATAATTCTCGTGTTGAGAAATATGGGTTAAACTTAAAAGACTTTCAATAGTTACGTCTGTATTAATAGGTAATAATACAGTCAAGTTTGTCACGTAAACGAAACGCGCATTCTATATTAATAATAATTTGAGGACAGTTGGGTGTTGTATTTCTTGCGTTTTATGGTCTGACCGTCATTAAATAATATGTACACTAAATCTCGTTTCAAAACCTTGATCTATGGCGACAGGCTTTGGCATTTTTATTCTGTTAAGCAAAGGTTACTGCCCAGGGAACTCAGAAATAATGGGAACTGAAATATCTAACGGGTAAGCAGAAGCAGGCAACCGATCTCGAGTAAGGAAGAATACGGGATAAATTTAAAAACGTGTCAAGAATACGTCATTCGTTAAATACTGACAACTGCTCTCGGTTTATGCATTGACGCTCATTTAATATTTGTGTATTACACACACTGTTGCAAGTCTATAATGCGTGGTTAGTTTTCGTAGGACACACACATTAAAAACCCTGCGTCAAAATTTACTGTATTGGTATATAATAGCCTATCGGAATTATATTTATTATCTGTTCTGTGTTACTGCCCCATACATGGAACAAAATTATATAACAAATAATCTAAGGTTTATAGATTTAAGGCGAAATCGGTCGGTTATAATAATAGTAGTGAACATTTTTCATCTACATCTGTTTTTAGTCACAATACCTGTTGTTAATTCTTATACTTACACAAGTCTCTTGACCCCGATAGTCGATACCCACCATTTTTCAGCGTCCCTCGATGATCCATGCGCTCTTAGGGAGACATCCATTTTGGAAATTACTGAAGCCGTGTCATATAGGTTATGTTGATGACTTTGTAGGAACACGTTGCTATCAGGGCGTTAGCGACATCCATGACATTAAAACCTTCATTGTAAGATGGATTATGGAATGCAACATAGTGGACATTTCATTGCATAGACTCTCAATTGGTTAGCGAAGCAGGATATGAAGCCGTTTTTCCTTTACGGATAATTCCGTGACCGAATATTGTAAACATGCCCCCACAAGGGGGGGGGGCTGACAGGGCTCTAGCCTGGGGCCCGGCGTGGCGAGTCGGCCAAATAAGTGAAATAAAACACACATCAAAGATTTGTTCTAATAGTAAAAATGTCGCCTGCGGCGCTATTTTCCTTTATTAATGGTCATAAATATATGGTCATATTATTCTAAATATGTGGTTGTGCGATGTAGTTTTTGGTTGTGTCATTACTTAATAATTCCATAATTATTCAAGTGGATGTAGGTATGTATTAAAAATACACTAAAAACCCTTCATTTTACCGTCAATACCACTTGGGAAACGCTACTGTAGAGTATCTCACTGCATTGGCGATAGGAGGGAGGGGCCTTCGACTTTTGTGAAATTCGCTATTTCGTACATTTCTTAAAATTTTGATTTTTGTTGATACTAATGCAAAAACTGTGCGCTTCTATGCAGTCGAATTTGATAAAGATACATCATGTTATATAACTCATTATCAAGAAAAGAAAAAAAGGGTGGTTTTCAACTATCTCTTGACAGGGTTATAAAGGAAACAACTGATTGCTAATATTATGTCTCGTTACATTTATTATACCCATTAATAAATATATATTTAAAGTACACTTTATGAAGTTTTTTTTTACATTTTCAGGAACCATTTACGTACGAAAGTCGAAGGCCGCATGTACGAGTACATAAATACGAATTAGCGATATGAATCCTTTTCAACCACTTTTCCTCTTTCTTTCGACCATGTCCGATCCTAATAGGATCATATGGGCCTCCACAGAATGGAGGTTTGTATTAACAGATTTTATTTTTACGAGAAATGGATGTCAGCTACTTGCTCACCAATTACGTCCAAACTCTGACTCATACACAAATTGAAAAAACAATATTCAACCACACAGCATGGATAAGTGTTATGAAAGAATAAATTTTGTATAAGAAGTTTTGCTATGACCTATTCAACCCAGATGTGTATGAGCAGGCTCGCAAAATAAGGGCGCTTTTAGTTTTCAGATGTTGTGTATATTAATTATGTGTTAAATCAATGTCTTATCCTGTCACTAATGTACTAACGGCGTAGGTTACAATTACGTATGCATAATGACGAGCCGAATTTACGTTCGAAGTGACTCTGGGTTAATTGGTATAGGTACAAGTCTGGGGCCCCAAAAAACATCTTTTTAAAGATGGTGTTTTTATTAAAATTATCTTTCCTTGCTTTTCGGTCGCAAAACAAAATTAAAAATCTATGATTTTTAACATTTATACAGTATTGACAACAGAGCAAAGTGAGCAACTCGATTTTGGCTAAAGGTGATGTGTCAAGATCAGCACAAGATCACTCCAGATTGAAGAGATTGTTAGTAACGCGCGCCATCCTAAGTAATGAAAGGAAATTAGTTGCATAAATATATTTTTATTTCGTAGCACGGAAACTATTTGTAGGTATTTTGAGATTTTTTCGAAGAGCGTTCGGAAAGGTACTTAGAATAATTCTAAGTAGGTACCTTCTAAGTACCCAATTATTAGGCTCCATCTTATGCGTCAATTACATTGAGCTACTTTACGAGCTGTTTGTTGGCGAATTTAATAGCGGGCGATTCAGCTACTGCGATTGTGATGATGTCACACAAAACTTTCCATTCGCTGAGAAGCCACAAGCCAGCGACTATTTTGACAGAACGTAGTTCGTTTTTTTACCGGGAGGTTGCTACTGCGCTCTACTGCGCAGACGAAGTAGGCCCACACGCCGGCGTGTAGCGTGTAAAGTTGACCGGCTTTCAACTTTTCTCGGTAGATTGTTGACAATCTGCTTGTTAGCTTGTTCAATGATGACACTGGGCGACTTTACAGGCAGATTGTAAATTCGCCAACAAGCAGCTCGTAAAGTAGCTCAATGTAATTGACGCATTATAGTCTAGCAGCTAGAAGCTAGAAGTTCGTAAATTTGTGTATCTCTTTGCCTCGAGAGTTTTTCATGATATTTTACAATTATTTTTCGAGCGCTGTATCCATTGTAAATCCAGACCTGTGTGTAAAGCAGTGGCGAAGGGTGGAGGTAGGCTGTTAAGATCCGACATAAATAGTTTACACTGAAGTTTGTCAGTCATAAGTATTTGTTTTCATTGAACTAAGACTACAAATTATTGTAGATAGTGTTGATTAGTTTTAAAAATCAATTAAACCCTGCGTAACCAAGCCGTAATAGATTATTGTCAAAAAATATTCATCTATCAACAAAATATCTAATATTACGCCATTACATCATACATACTTTTAGATATTTAATTCATTAAAGAATATTTTTTTATCTATTATGGTCATTGATATACTACTAGATGAGCAGTTCCCATACAAGTGTCATTTTAAAAATGTACCACAAAAGATATTACGAATATCGTCTTATAATATTTCCTTGTAGGTATAATGCGTTAAGACCGATAACATGGATTCCCGAATTTCACCCGTATTGCCCTGGCTGTAAAACTAAATTTGCGTTCTTGGAATAGTGAACCTAAGGGTGGCTGCAACGCAAAGCAGACAGAGCAAGTCGTCATGCGTTAACTATTAGTTAGAGTAAGATGCAAGCTAGACCGGGCTTACTCAGTAAGTTTTAACGAAGGCCGAGTCGCTGAAAATCGGGCGTCATTTTAAGAAGCATATGATTCATCCAGTAGTATATCAATGATTATGGTTTTGTTTAGGCGGATCTTAATGGATTTCAAAAAACTAACCAACACTATCTGTAATATGTAGGGATAAGTATGACTGAAAAGTGTGCACTTTATCGGATTGCCCATAGCATATTATCTAAACTATTATAGTTTTGAACATACATAATTTTGAAAAAAACTTTCTGAGAGAATATATTACAACCAATAGAAAAAAACTTTTTGAAAAAAGTAAGCCACCCCGGCAGGGAATCGAACCCTGCATCTCCTGGGTTTAGTTTAGTTAAGTGTTTTTCAAAATGATGTATGTTCAATAATCAGAATAGTACATTCTTAAATCTTGTGAATTATTCGTTGAATAAAAGAAATAGTTAATTATATATTATAGTTTTATTTGGACAGGGTTTAATTGATTTTTAAAAACTAACCAGAACCATCTGCAATTAGTATATATTTTTAATTCAATGAAACCAATTAAGTATGACTGACAAAGTTTAGTGTGCACCATCTATATCGGATCGTAACAGCCTACCTCCACCCCTCGCCACTGGTGTAAGGTATATAATATTATTATGTGAGATTGTCAAAATGAAAAAGAGCTTTGCTTATAAAAATCCCATTCCTTTATTTAATAATATACATTTTACACGAGATATACGGATAACTGAGAAAGATATAGTAAAATTCATAATATAGATACTATGGGTGTAAGCGACACATAATACATATAAATATATATGTAGGTGCCCATATATACAATGACATTATATATTTAAAATTATTATAATACAAAAAAAAACAAAAATCGATGATTTTATATAAAATTATATTTATCGTTAAAAGAAAATTGATTAATATGTTTTAAAATCAATTCGTCCACAAAAACTATATCTATCGCACATACATACATACACAGCGATTATAATTTAGTTGTTTTTTTATATACACCTTAACAGGAAGACTCAACATCCGTATGGCGAGTGTTTGAATACAATAATTTGATTTTTTATATAATATTAGCTGTTGTATATGTTAAAACATACAAAAATATTAATATTGCATAATAATAATTGTTACATTATATTATAAATGTATACGAAAACAGCAGTAGGTATGTAATCGAACACAAATGCTGAGAACAGATAGGCTATCATAATGATATCAAAATTACTATTTATTCAATAGTATGCCGAAATAAAACTGCCAAAATCACCTTGAAGACATCAAAAAAAAATCAGGTCCATATTTTATCATTTTTGCGGTTTACTCCACGTGCCAATCTCGATTTATTAGATACTTCACCCACAAATGTATGAAAAAAAATAAACGAATTGTTTTACTACCCGAAAAGCTATGATAAGTCACTAGAGTATGTAAAATATTTTCGGAAGTGATACCTAAATTTTATATGAGCACAGTGATGTCCCGTTGGGGCAGGCAGGCCACGCGTTGCTTAGAGGCGGATAATTAAGGAATACATACTATCATTGCAACTTTCGAAAGCAGTGGAGTAGTGTTGCCAACCGTACTATAATTATAGTATTTGTACTATAATTTTGGCCCGCGTACTATGTACGATATAAAAGTTCAAGAATAATATAATTTTGAAATATTGGAAAAAAGTTGGCAATCGATGAAATATAGGACTAAAGTTGTTTGAGAGAGCTAAAAAAAGGCGGGTTTACCAGTTAAGTCAGATAAATACGACACAAATTTGCTGTTTTAGTAAAAAACGTATTATTCGAAGAATATTAAAATTTTAACACAATGCTTACGGGCCCTTTTAATTAATGTTGTAATTAACGTGTTAATTTGCATTTGAAAAGTAATTAGCAAAAACACAATTTTGTGCGGCCCGTAAGCTATGGGTTAAAATATGTGGTTGTGCGATGCAATTTGGTGTGATATGATGATTGATGTAATTAGATGATAATTGTGTCGCTAAATTTCAAAACCCGCTATAACACTTTTTTGAAATAATTAAGATACATACATCGTTGGATTCGTTATTAAAATCTCTACATGAAAAAACCGCTACGATTAACTGTCATTTATGAAACAAAATCAATGTGTCTATCAAATCCCGCTATAACACTTAACTACTGAAACATTCAAAAACCTTTTTAGTTCAAAAAGTTTTTATTGATTTTCTCAACCTAATGAAAAAGTGTTATAGCCTGTTTTGAAACTCAGCGACACAATTCTCTTGTAGAAATTTATTTTTGATGTATTTTCTGACCAATAAAATGGCTATTTATCCAATATGGGAAACGGTAGCATGTTACTTGGTTACCACAAAAAGGGGTCGCTATCAGTACTTCATAATATAATACCGAGTGCCGATAACTAAATAATTCAAGTGGATTTATTTGAAAATTAAAGCAGAAGGAAAAAAAGTGACTCAGTTCCGACGATACTTGTCGACTTTCATATAGTATACCACTCAGTGATATCGATTCATTTAAATTAATATACCTACATACGACTATCGCTATACATTTAAGTAAAATACCCATCGCTACAATGCTAAAGAAATGAGAAACATCTGTGTAATAATTATTTACGTACGTATATCTGACTATTAAAATAAAGTACGTGTCGATAGACTTTCTGACTTTTACTTTTATACTTGGAACAATCTTAGGGTTTATGCATCAGTTTATGCATCAGATCTAATGACTATCTGACAAAGTTTCTATTAGTGACGTGATAATATGACGTGGTTTCCATTCTATTAGTGACGTGATAATATGACGTGGTTTCCAGCAAGGCAGCGCAGGCGTGCCCTAGTGATCTAATAATGTATACCTAGTTCATGAAATAGGGTCGCCTTTTGGGGTTACCATGAGGACAAATACAAATGTAGGGCAAATAATGCACTCAAACGGAAGACATTTTAGTATCTATTAGGTTTAGTGGAAATCAATAAAATATTAGATGTATCGCTCTTGTCGACGACAGAAAAGTCGTGACCTTTTTAAGCCATTCGAGAAAAATACAAATGAATTTTTAATTTTTGTGTTTTTTTTTTGTACGAATCGGCGACATAAAATATCTATCCATCCTCCAAGATTCAAAATCAACGGATATTTCACTATCAAAAAAATAATGTTAAGAAGTTAAAAAACGATATATTTAACGTTAGTTGCCAGGTGCGTATTTTTCTCAAGCTACAAAAAAATGCTAGATCTGGCAAAAAACGCTAAGTTGGCAATCGTGGAAAAAATATTTTTTTAATAGATAAATCAATTATTCATTACAAAAAAGTAAAAATTTTTATGAAACATTAATTTTACTAATATTTAAAAAAAAAAATGGATTGAAGACGTCCTCATTTTGGATGTGATAAGAATATACTCGTACCTATATGAATGACAAGATGTACATACAAACGAACATCGTGTAGTTACTTTGCCAAGACGCTATAGTCAGACCGCGGCACTAGATTCCGATTTTCGATGGTAGTGAATGTTCGCGTTAATATATTACTTACCATTTTTTTTCAATATGATTTTTTAGACATAGATTCGAAGTATAGGCAATTGCTAGCACTACAATCAAAATTCAGTTTCGTGCCGGGGCCTGAATACAGTGGGCTCTGGCAAAGATGTTATGTCATAAAAATAACGTAGTGGAGCGTCCCCATAATCGATAGAGGCCGCCGACAAACACAAGTTTCAATGTCAGAAATACAATCAATCGAAAACTATTTCGGTAACCAATAAAACAAACAATAAAACAACAACTACTTACCTAAATGTCATAAAATAAATATTATGCAGGAGAGAAAAATACTAAAACAGAAAATATAAACGGAAACGAAGTATAAAACGTTCACATGTTTATTATTATAATATAATATTATGTAGACGACGCTTCCATACCAATTATTTAAAGGTACGTGATTGACAGTCGCACGAGCCGGCCGTTCCGTAAGCACCGACCATGCGCACTGCGGACGAAAAGAGTCTTCGGCGGGGCAGATAAGGCGTCGTTTACAAAATCTGAAAGAGATTCTTCAATTCCACCATCAGCTGCCAGTCAGTCTTCACCAAGTCGTCGCGGAAGTAGTCCTTGCACGCGTCTATGCTCGCGCGGGAAATCTGCACAAAAAATAGTAATATTATGTTAAATTTCATAAATTTACGTTTTGGGCATAATGGGAGGTCATTAACAGAGCTTGTGATTTCTCGAGATCGGTTTATTGATTTTTCGAGAAATTTAACAAATTCCTTTCACAACGAAAGTCGAGACATTCACAGTCAGGAAACAAAGAATATGCAAGAAATTAATTGCAAGCTTTCAGCACGTGTAGTGTAACACGGGTCAATCCACAAACATTTATTCATTGTCAGTAAGTACCTGCCAGCAAAAGAAATTCTTCATTAGTTTACCAAATATATAATTGTATTATTAAATTCCCCAGATAGAATTACTATAAAAGAAAATGGCTTTCCATTGTTACAGTATTTAGATACTAGCGAAATAGGTCGATCCCCTAAGGCCTAAGGCAAGCGGAGGGATGTCAATAAAATACTCTTGACCGACACTTTTTTTCGACGAACGAAATTTTTGTTCCTCTACGCCAGTGATCGCCAAACTGTCGCTCGCGAGCTACCGGTAGCTCGCGTAGGATATTTTATCATATTATTTATAAATTTGCCTCTCAAACTTTATTATAGGACTCCGAAATGAAATAATTCTCGAACTAAGTTTCAATGAAATCCTTAAGGCTATATCTCAGTTGAGGCACGGTCTAAAAAGATCGTGGCTAGGCGATGCGCGGATTGCGGGTCGCGGGTGCGAATGACGCATGCCGAACGAAATATAATTTGTCATAATCCAACATGCGTCCATTTAATATTCTATTTATTGTTCTATTAGTAACAATAATAATATATTCATTGACATGATTTCTTTTTCAAGTAAATGGGTAACGTTTTTAGTCATCTTTACACGATTTAAGAATTAATACCTCCGTCGCCATCACGAAACAAATTTACGTGTTCCCAGCTCGACGTTCTCTCTCCGAATGCTAGCGAGTCCAAAATTTCGTCGTGCCTATATAATAGTTGAAAATTATTTGCCGTTTCACTGATGTATCGTCTTAACAAGTTGCCGTTGTCTATGAATTTCTTGGCACATTCGTCCCAACAGAAAAGTATCCAATTTTAGTTCGAATTGCGCTCAAAATGAAGGCATTGTTTACCTGCTATTGCATACCTGCTTATGTGAATCAACGTTTTCCACTATGAAGGTGGTTAAAAGACTTCAAAGTAAATATAGAAACAGACTCACAGATGTACATCTTGTAAATTGGATTTGGCTATATAGGAGTGAAAGTTAGGTACTCACCGAGAATTGAAAAATTTGTGGAGGAAAGGGAATGCCATTCTTTTCACTAATCATTTTTACTTTTTACTCACACTTATTTCAAGATATTTTTCAATTACTATTTTGTTTATAAATAAATAATTAAAGTACGCATTTTATGTTTTATTGGAAGTCCGATGTCCTAATTTATTTTAAGTAATATAATAATATTAAGTATGATACGATAAAGGACGATGATAAAAAATTATAAAGAAGGAATATGTATACGTAGCTCACCAAACAATTTCAATTTCTGAAAGTAGCTCACATCCTTATTGGGTTTGGAGACCACTGATCTACGCCCTACGGTGAGGCCACGACACCAGCAAACTTATTAAAGATGACTTTAACACAAGTATGTACTCTTAACATTGATATACTACTGGATGAATCATATGCTTCTTAAAATGACGCCCGATTTTCAGCGACTCGGCCTTTGTTAAAACTTACTGAGTAAGCCCGGTCTAGCTTGCATCTTACTCTAACTAATAGTCAGCGCATGACGACTTGCTCTGTCTGTTTTGCGTTGCAGCTACCCTTAGGTTCACTATTCCAAGAACGCAAATTTAGTTTTACAGCCAGGGCAATACGGGTGAAATTCGGGAATCCATGTTAACGGTCTTAACGCATTATACCTACAAGGGAATATTATAAGACGATATTCGTAATATCTTTTGTGGTACATTTTTAAAATGACACTTGTATGGGAACTGCTCATCTAGTAGTATATCAATGACTCTTAACGATTTGAGATTTACCGCTCATCTGGGTTTATCACTAATAAATTCATGAAGACATTTCAAAACCCTGAATTATAAACTGTGAAAACTTTTTTTATTATCATACAACTACACCGGTAAGTTATTTTGTATATTGAAGCATGATATAGGTATCGTGTGGTTGCTGCAAAAAGTTGGTACGTCGATAATTTATTTTATTTACTACGGATTAAGAGCGGAATGCAGAAACATTTGTCATAACTAAAATTTCCTTAGCAGAAAACACTATGCAGAAACATTGTCCTTAGTTAAGATCATTTCTATTGAAAATAATACCATATTTAAAAATTCTCTTTCCTATAGTTTAGGTAAATTATTTTATAATTGTTAAGCGATGACAAAAATATGACAACTGCATTTTATAAATGCAATAACTATAAATACATATTAATTTTTAATTTTAATACTCTTATGTTTCCGTTATAAGTCATTATACGTGATTCCACAGGCACCGCAAGATATTTTTTTAACATGGTAACACTAGCGTCAAGTGTCATTCTATCACCTGGCATTTTGTATTTCTGCGGGCTGGCGTATAAAAGTAAAATAATATTTTGCAAGTACATGCCAAACGAATTAACACTATCAATATCCATATTGAGATATATTGTTAAATGAATTTGAGTGTATGGACTGTTTTATAGACATGCGAATTTATTTTGACAGCAGCTGTCAGTGGTAAATGGTAATACAGAAGGGGGCGTGTTCATAACAAATGTAGTCTATGGTTAAGGATTCCTTAACTCTATACTCAGGATTGTTTATAGTTGTCATGCTTTTCGGCGACTTATCCTTAGGATCGAAATCTTAGATTGTGCATGCCGCTCTAAGTGTATAAATATAAATATGTTTGCTAGAAAACAAATCAAAGTTATCCGATATATTATAAGATGCACATAAAGCACAAAGAAATTAGCATTATTCCTGATTTTAGAGGGCATGTCAAACATTAAATTGCAATTACTTCATAATATGATTTCAAAACTTACGATATAGGAATTGACATGTCATCTGTGATGGCTATAGATAGCTTGTATTAATATTCAATTAATTTAATGTAATAGTAAGTTTGATCAGTAGCTTAATTGACAGGTAGCTTACCCAATCGGGTATTGTATAACAGGATACGGATTTAGAATGTGTAAAAATATGGGATAAACTTAAACACGCATTAAAGAATAATTATACTATTTTCAATATTTAGGTCTGTCTCATAATATACATTTTAAAATTTATTACGTAAACGAAACGCGCATTCAATATTTGATGACAGTCGGCGCGCTTTGTGTCCCATGGTTTTATGGCCTCAAGTAATATAGCGAACCCTGCTTCAAAATGTTGGTCCATGGCGACTGCCTTTCTCATTTATATTTTATTAATCTGTTTTATCTTCCGGTTGCCGCCAGCGCCGTGACCGACCCTCCCTCACCCTGCAGCGGTGGTACAAAAGCGATCAAGCAAAGTATTAATCTATTCTATGGATAAAAATCTATTATCCGCGAACTGAAAGGACGTGAGTGCGAATTCCAATATATTATTATTTTTTAATGTGTATGTTTTTGAGGGTTTCAAAATGATTTATTATTATTTTAAATAAAAAGAATCATGGATTCTATATATAGGTAACATTCGTCAAAATACTCTGAATTAGATTAAAATATATACCTATGCAACAGCCGGTCTGTGAAATATCTCGTGTCCGGAAACTTGTACGTATGCAGTTCGCCGTATCACACTTCGCCGTGAAATGTTGTATCGGAAATATGACCGTAAAGACCATACAACCTTTTTGGGTCGTATAGAACTGAGATAAAATTCATGTCTAAATAAAACACGGTTCTTGTCGGTTTACAGGAAGCCAGCGGCAAACAAATTTTGAAAATAGCCGATATACTGGATTATTTGTTAGGTTAGGTTAGGTTCTCATTCTTGAATTCATGAATTTTGCCAAAATCAGCTATGAAAATCGAATTAATGTTCATAATGAATCTAATAAAATTGGAGACCGTATAGAATACGGTCATCTCTTTCCGATAGAAAGCTCACGGCGAACTGTGCCACGGTGAAATGTTTTACGTACAATTTACATGTAACCGTACTTATAAAAATGTCTGATGTATAAATTTTATATAATATAATAATATACGTCTTATTGTAAGTATCGATACGTTTCTTTCAACGACATCCCTAAGGATGCGACGTGTTTGCAAGGGTTGTTATTGCTAAACTGGGTCAGTGCGCTTGTGAAGCTGCACGGGCGGGAAGAGGGGGTTGGTAGGGGTTCGATCGATATGCCATTCATGGAGAGACAGTCTCGGCCCCGACACACTGGAGCCTTACAACATTACAATACAACTGATGTGGCCAGATTTTCGAAAATCTGGGACGGGACAATACGGCACACCACGGGAATTGGGAGTTACTTTCATGGGATGGACCGAATTTTAACCTTGTCATAATAGCTATAATAAACGACGCGATACCCGCCGAGCAGGGAACTCAGAAATAGTGTGAACTGAAATACCTAACGGGTAAGGAGAAGCAGGCTACCGATCTCGAGTAAGGTAAGGAAGAATACGGGATAAATTTAAACACATGTCAAAAATACGTCATACGTCGAATACTGACAACTGCTATCGGTTAATGCATTGACGCTCATTTAATATTGGTGTATTAAACACACCATCTGACGTCTGTAATGCGTGGTTCATTTTCGTAGACACTCACACATTCAAAACCCTGCGTCAAAATGTACTCTATATAGCGGTAAATAGCGTATCGGAATTCTATTTATTAATCTGTGACCACAAACTATAAAAAATATCCAAAAGTCAGAACAACCGTACCTCTTGCATGATAAGCCCTCTTTTACGGCCCGGGACTATGTCTCCAAATGCTACAGAAACAAAGTGTAATGTTTGATCTTAATGTTATACGGCCATCTCACGGTGAACTATGACAAAGTCGGTGTCAAAGTCTTGGTCTATGGTGACTGTCTTTCGCATTGATATTTAAATTTTAATCTGTTTTGTGATAACTACCATACTGCCTATAAGATGTATAATTTTATCACTATTAACACGACATATTATGATGCAATCCAATCAGAACAAGCGTCGAGATTGTCCAATTGGTACCTGAATCGTTGTTTGCAAAAGTTATTTGTGATTGACAAAATCATTTCTCCAAATAAAGAAGGAAATGTATGTATGGAAAGTCAAATTTTCAGTGTGTCAAGTAGGCATTTAAAGATTGTCATTGCATCATTATTAATTGTCCGTTCATGGTAGGTTAATAAGGACTTTATTATTTTCAGAAAATTATCGTGTATCATATTATTCATTGGCTTTCTCTAAAATTCCGGGATATTGTGCTTCCCGGGTAAACGCTTTAACAAGGATTCTGGACAGCAGTTGGCAACCCTAACTCAGAGGTCAGTTAACGACGCCAAAACGGAAAATTACACGACCAGAAAACATGGTTACGGTTGACCATCACCGCAATTTTAATCGCATTTTCAAAAAGTACGGCCCGACGACACATCCTGCCCAGAAACCACACCACGCCGTAACTTTTTCCTTGTCCGGAAATTTGTACGTATGCAGTTCGCCGTATCACACTTCGCCGTAAAATGTTGTATCGGAAATATGACCGTAAAGACCATACAACTAGGGAATCCAATCCCGAGCCGAAATTCTGATCCCGGGATTTCGGGATTACAATTTGACAATCCCGGGATCCCGGGACTGGTCCCGGGATTGGCATTTTTTTCCATTGTTAATATACAATTTTTATATTTACACATAACATTGATAAAATCGGTCAAACATAAATCTAGTATAATTTATAATATTTAAGACATTTATTGTTAATATTGTATATCTACGTTCAATCTTGGAAATACATAAGTTTAATGGAGTAAATAATATTAAATATATATATATATAAATAATAATGTGAATTTAATACGCGATTGCTGTTTCTGATAGTAAAGACTTAACGAATGGATTAGCGAGATTTAAAATAGTAAAGCAAATAAGCATGGCGTACTTATGGCCTTTCCGCTTCATAAATCTAATTAGTCAGCCAAATATGAAATTGCCGTAAAACGTATGAGGTCACGGTGGAATTACTTTGTTAAAAGTGCGAAGCATTGCTTTTTTCCAATCTTTCTCATTTTTAATAATTTATGTGAAAAAATAAAATGAATCGACAGCTTACACATGGGTATAAATCGAACTTCACTCAAACTCAGTTTATTTCTAATGTAGTTATTTTTTATTAAAAGTATTTTTTCTGTTATATTTTCGCTTTTATTTTATGTTCCATAAAAATTTATAAAAAAATCAATCCCGAAATCCCGGGATTATGTTTATCAGTCCCGGGATTCATAGGTATCGAAAATAGCTCGGGATCCCGGGATCCCGGGATGCGGGATCCCGGGATTGGAATCTCTACAACCAACCTTTTTGGGTCGTATAGAACTGAGATAAAATTCATGTCTAAATAAAACACGGTTCTTGTCGGTTTACAGGAAGCCAGCGGCAAACAAATTTTGAAAATAGCCGATATACTGGATTATTTGTTAGGTTAGGTTAGGTTCTCATTCTTGAATTCATGAATTTTGACCAAATCGGCTATGAAAATTGAATTAATGTTCATATTGAATCTAATAAAATTGAAGACCGTATGGTATACCGTCATCTTTTTCCGATAGAAAGCTCACGGCGAACTGTGTTATGTACAATTTACATATTGTAACCAACCTTTTCAGGATGTGTTGGTTTCTCACAAACTACTTGACGTTTTTCAGATCCCCAAATTCGGCAGTTTTGCTTTTTAACGTAACCGTTTTTTTGGCATTTGATTTCATCCGAAAATATTTTTGCTGCATAATTTTAGTTGAAACAATTATTTTGATTATATTTTTTTACGATTTATACCCACCAGTTGGTGTACCGTACAATTTCCCACTAGACCAGATGTTGCGAACCTATGACACGCGAAATGATTTTGCATGACACGCGAAAGTTTATTTTGAAGAGAACAAAATATACATATAATGTATAATAATAAATGCCAGATCGCATTGCAATAAACATAGCAGGCAATTACTCTTCACGAATTAGCATTACGTTTAATGTAAATATGTAATTGCATAGATCAGTTTTTAGGGTTTATGTATCACATATAACATTATCGCACTAACCTCATCAGGCGGCGAGGTAAGCCACGCCACGAACCTCTGACTTTAATCGATTTACAATTTTTGAGATCACAGTAGCGAGAGAATGACTTATCTGAGATGACCAATTAGGCGGCCATAGACGGACAGTTTTCGTAGCAGTTTGAACATGGCACAGACAATAACTGTACGTTAGTGGACACACCACAGATCAGTTTAACTACCCCATTTAAATCTGTCGAACTGTCAACAGACGTGCCCATATACGTACAGTTATTGTCCGTGGCAAAGCAAGTGTCAAAAACTATGGAGGTTATGTTCGCGGAGATAATACACAGGGGTATTGTTTAAATTAGTTTTAGGTAGGGTATACTTGAACGATGATACACGAATAATTTAACTTTGAATTTATTATGGTTATGATTGTTTTTATTAGAAACAAATTGACATAAATACACACCTATGACGTTGGTAAAATAAATCATGATTTCGCTAGTGGATTGTGTATTTTATCGATTCACCGAAACAATATTATACACATTCGTGTAATTAATATAAAATATAATCTTTTCTTTTGAATAAATTATTCCCTTTAATGGACAGTATTAATTAAGTAAGAAAACGGTAATATTTATAAAGGTATTGATTTTATATACAATAAGCCACAAAATTATATTTACATCAATCATCAGTATAATAATTAATTACTATGATATTATTAAAATATATACTTAAATTTTATTTAGATTTAGCGACATTGTCATTCACAATTAGGTATATTAATTTATGTTGTGAACGTCTTAAATTAATAATTTGTAATATTCACTACATACAATAAATAAAATTAGTCTATATTTTCACAATAACTTAATATTTATAATGCTCTCTAAAATTTTAACATTTATATTATATTGTATAAAATAATATGTTTACATAAATAACTATTACTTTGTTTTACTCTCGTAAAAATAAATAAAATATAATATTTGCGATCTCCGCGTACATAATATTATTATATTTTTAATAATAAATGAATTTGTATTTTATAACAAGCAACACCAGCCGTAGTTGTATCGCGCGGTATATTCTACTTTACGTTACCGACATCTAATGTCACTCGAGAGCTTTCGGCTAGTTGAAATTCCAACAGTTTTACAAAAACACGGGAGTGGGGGGTCGCTGGCAGTTTGAACATGGCACACATCTGAAAGGTCGAAAAGTGTCCGTCTATGGGCGCAGCAGATTATCTACCAAAGATAACTGTATGGTTATTAACTGGCATGTTCAACCTGTTACGAGAACTGTCCGTCTGTGGCCGGCAATTCTGGTGTCAATTGTGGCGTTAAGAACTAAACTAAGTAATACAGTAACGAACTATATTTTCATTTCTACCCACAAAAATGACTGTATCAAATAAGAAACAAAAACTTGGAGCTTGTAATTGTAATTATTCTGACAGACAGTTTCAAAATTGGTTGACCGAAATGTATGGGGTAAGTGATAAAGCTAATATGTGGGCTATGTTATGTGAGTGATATCTAGAACATTATCATTTTTTAATAGAATTCATAAAAACTGTTTTTTCTTTGGCATGCGTATGTAAAAAGGTTCGCTAACCCTGCACTAGGACTAGACAATGCATGTCAAAATTTAAGTAATAGAGTTAGAACTGTGCAAAATGGCAGCAAATATAATACCGTCCGATTTTATTGACACTGTAATATTAATGTTTTTGAAGTTATACTTCTTTTGGCGCGTTTAGGAAATCAGATCAGAGTGTATTTTTGGTGTGTGACATGTAACACATAATATATTTGTTCACACGAAAAAAAACGCACTCGATTGGATTCGAACTACCGATTGTTCGGTTATCAGCCGAACGCACTACTTTTACGCCACATTATGATACTACAATCGTGACGATTATACAGTATAATATTATAGTTTAGAATTGTTCCGTTGCTTAAGCAGCGAATTTCTTATTGTCGGCCATTTGCAATTCCTTACGTAAAGAAACTATTAAACGTCAGTGACAGTTGGTGCTTAACAACGAGAAACCATTATATAATTTAAAGTGTATAGAAATAAACCAACGGCGTTCCAATAAGCGGTCCTTTTTCTTGAGTGTGTAATTTAACAAGATAATTAAGAGCTAGTCAAAGAATCTAGTTTATCACAAGTTTTGTTTTTGTTTTGTTAAGCCAAAGTATAATTTCTAACGCGCGTACAGTACACACACCGTTTTTTTTAATGGACGCGGTGGATCAAATTTGCCACCCTTAGGTGCTGAGGCGAATGACCTTCGGCAGAGGCGGGAGGCTGAGCAGCCGTTACGGCATGAATGGAAGTAGGTCAGGTCAGGTCAGAGTGTTGCGAATCGCGATCAATGAAGCCTCCCGGCCCAGCTCATTCATGCGGCCGCTCCGATCGTCGACCCTCCAAAGGACAGGGAAAAGGCCGATTTCGGAGACGTCACAATATTATTCTAATTTTGAGGACAACAAAGCACGTAGGTACTTAAAAAAAGCCACTAAATTTTCTAAAACTACAGTACGATTTTTTTTATCCTGACTCTGAATTCTGGACTGAGTGGGAAATTGAAGTCACATCTTTCACTGTCCTGATGAGTGTTCTTAGCATTTGAGCTATCGAGCTATCTATGATTCAACAAAACTACATTGTCAAAAACTTCAGAAAGGTATTTTTTTTATTAAAAATTCTGGACTGAGTGGGAAATCGAACTCACATCTTTCACTGTCCGGGCGAGTGCTCTTAGCATTTAAGCTATCGAGCTATCTATGATTTCATGCATTTTTAAACTAATTAATAATTAGGATTAATAGGGGGTACTTCAATTTCTGCCAAAAGGCGATCAGCGATTTCTAATTAAATAACGATATAACGAACTTAGGAAGTGCTGACAGCAGGTGTTAACCAAATTTTATCATCAATGTTCATATACCTACTTGTGAATAATAATATTTATAATATTATAATCTATGGAAAGTACATCCATCCATGATAAATCCTTGATAATAACGTGCCCTCGTGTAAAATAATAGATTGATTATTAAAAACTATTTTTTTCTGTGCACAATGCGAATGACAGCGACGCTATTTTCATTTGCTTTGTTCATCCATCATCGACTTCAAAATAATATTTTTTTTAAATTGGAACTACGCAAAAGACCTGTGTACATTTCAGGCTGAATTTTTTGAATAATGTAAAATTATTACTAGGTATGTATACCGAATATAAGATTAGGTTATTTTTTTCGGCTACATGTAAATTGTACGTAAAACATTTCACCGTGAGCTTTCTTATCGGAAGGAGATGACCGTATACTATACGGTCTTCAATGTTATTAGATTAAATATGAACATTAATTCAATTTTAATAGCTGATTTTGGCAAAATTCATGAATTTAAGAGTGAAATCCTAACCTAACCTAACAAGTTATCCAGTAAGTATATCGGCTATTTTCAAAATTTGTTTGCTGCTGGCTTGCTGTAAAGTGTGAACCGACAAGAGCCGTGTTTTATTTAGACATGAATTTTATGTCAGTACTATACGACCCAAAGAGGTTGGTTGGACGGTCTTTAATATACGGCCATATATTTCCGATACAACATTTCACGGCGAAATGTGATACGGCTAACTGCATACGTACAAGTTTCCGGACATGATTTTTTTCACAGATAAGCGTACCTAGTTATTCTGAAATTTTCAAAATGATGTATTTTCGATAATGTACAATCTAACATTATTATAAATGTAAAAAAAAACCTATTCAGTGGCAGTTTAAAGTACGCGGAGGCCTGAGGCACTGATAAACTTGGAGGCGTCTGCAACAATTTCGCTCATGTGATATTACGCTCGCTGGATTTTGATAGATTTTTTTGTGCATTGATTGATTGGCATGAAATTCTAAATTTTGATCGTAGTGCTAATTATTGTTTACTAGAAAATTATCAGATTGCAGTGCCACCTGTCAATTTTACTCTAAGTTTAAGGCTTATTCTTCAGCTTAGTTTTCATACGTTCACGCTTTTTCTCTGACCTTACCGGTTTCATTCTAGTATTTCAGACTCAATTCTTGGGTTGCTGCATCAACCTGGCAGAGATTTTGTAGAATCTCCTGCCTGCCAAGCACGCCATCGCTGAACTCATTCATTTGTCAAGCGGCGACGCAATGCTGACGGTTCTTCCTTATCCATGTTTCTATTTTTAAATTGATTGTGTATTGGATAACACACACATTTTTGATCTAAACGCCGCTTTGTTGATTTTAATACATTTTCACTTTAATTTATCCACTTTTCAATTCAAATAAATACATAACAGCTGTTTCCTTGAGCGTTTTCAGCAGGGACCATTTTGGTACCAGTGTTTCTCTGTTATGCACTGGACATGGCCTACCCAGTTATACTCGATTCCCATGCCCACCCTTACTCAGGGGTATGTATCTACTGCAAAATTTCAGCTCAAAGGTATCGATCAGTTCTGCTCGTTCCGACGTTAGTGTCTATTGATTTGCTTTCATACTGACGGTTTTTTTAAGAGTGGGTATAACAGGAGCCAGTGTGATTCATATTTCAGTCGAAGAGAGTCCACAGAGCGAGTACCACGTCATTTTAAATCAAATTTACAACAAAATCCCTGGTCATCGAAGATTTTATTTTAAAAACATAATAATAATTATTGTCGGTAGAGCAATTTATTGCAATGATTTATTAGGTTCCGTCATCGCTGTTCGCCGGCCGTCCGAATGTAAAACAATGTGAAAAATAATAAAAGTGTATGGGGTGCCTGCACGATATTATTTATTTTTAGTCGTTATAAATTATTTCGTGCATTGGCTTTACTCAACCAACAAAATACAATAATGGCACCTACCTATTGTTTCACTAGTACATATTATAAAAGTAAAGTTGCTTTACTAGTTTGTAAAAGTGTCAGACTAAACTTAAACCAATCGGGTACATCACTAGATATATTCTAGGTTTTTTTAAAATATGCATTAGAATTAAACAATACTTGCCTATTTTTTTAATAATTATATAGGTCTTACACATTAAAAATAAATACTATTCATTAATAATGTTTTTTGGATAGCACATGAAATACAAATGTATGTAGATAATATGTGTTTCAACATCCTTCGTATCTTTAGTTCTCGTACAATTTCAGATAAAAAAGTTATTAATCTATTTCTAAGTTTCTAAACTACTAAACTAAACTCTAAACTCTAAGTTAAAAAACGTCATAATATCCACCATATTGGTTGCAATACTTCCCACCAAACAGCTGATTAACATATTGAATTTAGTAACATTTAAGTATATTAGAAGATATTATTTTTTGGTCACCCCATACTCGCTTAGTTGGAGCGAGTTTGTTTGTTTTAAATTTAATTTAGTGACTATTACTTTTGAGGCACGCATCGGCGGTGAATTTTTAATATTACTAGACCAACTATTTCGGACCACATATAAAAATATCATATTTTCAATTCTAAAGGGAATTTCTGTAGAGCGTCCCCTTAAAGTCAAATCTTTGGTTTCTGTGTACACTTCTGGACTATAGGATAGATAGCAGTAATAAATATGACCTGTTTGCAGCTGATATCACCACTGTAAGTAATATTCAGTTTACAAAGCTAATTCTGGACCCGAGAACCCCGCTTATGCATGTTTGTGCAAATGATTCAGTGTTGACAAAATCACACACATAGTATGTATGCAATTGAGTTTTTTTAAGTAAATATATTTTGACTTATCGGTATGGTGACCTAGTCACACGAGTAAGGAGAAAAAAGGATGCACTTCTTGAGGAGAGCACCAAACATGGCATACTCATCATGTCCACACCCATTGTCGACGTTTAGGAACGAGAGCTACCCGAAATTCATCCCACCCAACAAAATGGCGGCTACGTTTCCCAAATTACCCCCCATAAAATTTAAATTAATACAGTAGAACTTGGTTATTACGAGGAAGATGGGACCGACTGAATTTGCTCGTTATATGCGGTACTCGTTATATCAGAGAATAGGTATTTTTAAATGAGCGGTGACGTAACAAAAAAAGTCAAAAAACGTCGAAAATAAAAAAATCTGAAAACCATCGTAAAAATCCCCGAAACAAGCATGGTCTTCATAAACTACAAAAGAAGTTGTTTATTGTAATGAACGCTGGTAGGTACCTACGGACTTCATAAACCTTGAATTTTTCAACCATGTGAGTGGATACTTTTTCATTATTGTCGGCGAAAACAACAATTAGACCAGTGGTTTCCAAACTTTGTTACTACGCCTCCCTTTTAAAAAAATCTAATCTTGGCGCCTCCCCCCCCTTTATTTCATTAATAATAATAGACATCTTTTTAAATAGTTAAAAATGTACAAATACAAAAATGAAAAAAAATATATAAAAATAAAAAAGGTTGTTTAAATTAATTTGTTTTTCATGCGATGAATGTGCTTGTTGGGACAAAATGCTCCTTTTCTCTTTTCTACTAAACGGGATTTCATTGCAGCTAATGCAGAAAATCCCGTTTCGCATAAATATGATGTTACGAATGTTAGCAGTAGGTACTTTACTTACAACTGGCATTGCTTTTCTTGACAAAGTATTAAATTATTCTTCACTTAGATTCAACCAAAATTGAACTAGGGTTTTTGTTTCAATGAATTATCGCATGATAATTCTACCAATTTTTCCTTGTCAATCCAAATTCATCATCATTCATTGACAAATGGATTCTATCATGGGCCCCACATCTTGAAACGGGTCCCCAGGCCAGGATCTTTGGCGGGCTCATCTACCTATCGCTGAGGTTAAGGGCAGTGTGGTGCTCAAAAGTAGTGTTTCCTAAATTATATACGGGAGTTATCAGTTAAGTAGGTATATCAATCATCATATAGATAACACATCAAATTGCAACTCACTACCACATATTTAAACTATTTAATAGCCCTGAAATAAAGTAGCCGCAGGCGACTTTTTTACTATTACAAAATTTTATTATAAAATTAGTCTCCATATCTTCAGACAGGTTTGCAAACCACCTTTCATAGGATTGTTTTTTTATGTAGTTTATAACTAGCGGCCGTTTTATAAACTATGCATCTGCAAACTGCAAACCTGTGGCTACATCAATTGTGTTAAACTTTTTGCGCCTCCTTTTGCAACACTCCGCGCCTCTCAGTTTGGAAATCGCTGAATTAGAGCTGGAGTCATAAACTTAATCTGTACCCCAGCGGCATCCTGTCCGATCGGATTTTATTGCTTAGGGTCGAAATATTTATAATATAACGATCGACCCATTAACAGTATTTTAGCTCGGTATATCCGATAAGTTGTTCCTTATAACAGTGAATAAATGTATGGAGAAAATCATGAACCAAATGTCAACGAATGTTTCCTCATTACATCCGAGCTCTCGCTATGTCCGAGATCATAATAACCGAGTTCGACTGTATTTCTCAGTTAGATACCATCAAATTATTTGTTTTTGGGGATGCTGGATTCATGCTTTCAAAATATTGTTGGAAGTCCATAGGACGAGATATCTGATGACGACCATATTAAATTTATATAGTATATAAAAAATGGGTAATATGGGAAAGATGGCCGCCATTTTGTTAGGGGGATGAATTTCAGGTGGCTCTCCTCCCTAAACGTCGACGATGGATGTGTTGGTGCTCTCTTCAAAAATTGTAATTTTTCCCCTAAAAAACATTGCTTGCATGAGCAACTAACCATATTATTTCCATACCTATTGACTTTTTTCCTGTGTGTTGAAATCTGACCAGCTTTCTCACACTAAAAAAAAATCGAGGTTTTTTTTAGCTTTTCTTCCCGATTTTTTTTATACACATATGAGTATTTCAAAGTGCATATTGATTCCAACCATTCAGTACTGTGACAGACAGGAGAGCAAAACCAAAGTTTTAAAATTTTTATTTAATGTAATATTTATATTGAAATTCAATTATTATAATACTAAACAAGTTGCGTTTATAAATGGCATTCAGAAAAATCTTATCTCAACTCCGTAAATTGACATTGTATGCTTTTGCCACAACATAGATATTCCATTACTTCGAAAAACCGTATGTTGCGGAAGGCATTTCCCATACTGATTGAATGTGGCATCGCACATGCTGTGTTACGATGAAGACTCACCGGCTGCTGCGAAGTATGACACTCAGCAATGGGTGCCGTGTGTAGGTGGCGTAAAAATGACACAAATTGTCAATTTGCCGATTCAATCATTTGCTATCAAGGTACCGTATTAATTAATAGAAAGTAGATAAATAATTGTAATTGACCTTGCTGACGAGGAAGTCGGTGTCATCGAAATGGCGTCCGAACATCTTGGGGGCGTCGCCGGGTATCGGGTCGATCTTGATGCACACCTCCATGCCCTTTCGCGCCGTCTCCACCTGCTTGTGGTTGCTTTCGATAGACGTCACGATGCCAATCTCCACAAACTAAACATTATTTTCCCAACGTTAATCAATTTATTTTATATTACATCTCTTATTCATAATCAAATAACAAAGACGTTTTATCACAATAACAAGTCATCACCCCAGTTCTAACTTAACGTAAGGTGGAATTTATTAGTTTAAATTATTTATTCAAGACAGAATCCAACTACGTATAATGTTTATATAAATACAACAGAATAGCATTCTGGACAACAAAAGTTTAAACAAAATATAGCAAAGCATATTGACAAAAGACCAAAACTACTCATGACAATAATTATTCTGTCATTTTCCCCTTAGCGACAAAGCCCACTAAAAGAAGCGGAACGGGTGCTCGTGGCCAAAGTGTGTTAAGCAGCGCATTCTCGCCAGACATTACATAACGGGTCCCGTTATAGGCGAAGAGACCTATAATATTGTTGCAATTCAGAGTGCACTAGTCGCCCAAGTGCGGTAGGCGGCGTAGGCGCAGGTGGCGGAGGGAGCGTGACTATTATTTTTTTTCCTTTGTTGGCTCGTAATCCATATCCACCGCTCGCCATTCATAGCGGAATAATACAATATTTTATTATATATCTGAATTATGTCTTTGGCGGAACATAATTACATAATCACATAATAATAATTTGCAAAGACTTTGAAGAGATTATAAGCGCTCGCTTGTTAACGACGCACCCATGGGTGGGTAAATTATAGACCCCCGCACCGTTTTCGCCTCGTCACATTCAATGTGCTTCGGAGTATTTGAATATGTAGTATTTTTGTTACAAAAAAAACCAGGTGTGTCTGTATGCATTGAATTCCGAGGCACGCGGGCTCAGCACCACGTCACATTTAATGTGCTTTGGAGTATTTGATAATGTTGTATTTTCGATGAATCACCGCGCCAGTTGCGAAATTTGCACGCGCGCCCGCCCCGCTCCTTTGTGAGGCTTATCCCTTCTGGCACTATTTAAAAATCTTTTTTGAAGAAGATGCCATACTATTTCAGAAACTAAAACAAGGGCACTCTGCGACACATGATAGTCAACTAATAACCGATCGCATTCAACTTGAAACAAGTTCCCACGCGCTAATGCATAGTCAACTTGAAAGATGAATAGACCAAAGTAGAAATGACATCAACTTCATTCAATTCAACTTATTATCAATTTAGTTTCAACTCATTCAACAACAGTTGAACAATAACAAAATTTACATGTGGGAAGGTGGCAAAAGATTTGACACGTCTAGAAAGAATTGCAGCACCCCACCCCGCTTCTTCCTAAACATGTCACACTCTACTTTCATCCCCAATTTGTCAGGATGACTAAGATTCTAATGTAATTTTTTTTTCAGTAAGTCTGACAAACCTCTTTGCTGGGAACACAGATTGGAGTTCCTTCCTTGACTATCCCCGCTTCCACAATGACGCCGACCACTATGGGATCACGAGAGTTGAACACAAACTGTGGTAATATCTGCAATAGAGACAAATCAAAACCATGATTAGTATGCATAGTGATATTCATTAGAACTATTTAATATAGCGCATTAGCGTGAGGTTCGATAGTTTTGCCACGAAACATGATATAGTCGGCGTGGTGCAATAGGCTTGATGAAAGTATAGTCGAGAATAGAAAATGTAATAATAATCACATTAGCCCTGTCAAATTTCTGCATTTTTAGCTGTAAATATATGACTGAAAAACTAAAATTCGCATGCCGTTTTCCAAGATGGCGGCCATAGCAGAGTAAGTATAACTGTTGATTTTTAGTATGAGTACTGTGCACTAGCACTATGCATATGCAAAGTATCCCAATTATTTCCAGGTAAACACTAATGAGATCCGACATAAATAGTGCACACTAAACTTGGTCAGTCATGCTTATTTGTTTTCATTGGACTAAGAATACGAATTGCAGATGGTGTTGGTTAGTAAACGATAACATATAAAAATATTTTTTATCATTATGGTTTGGTTTTTCAGGGTTTCATTGAATTTTAAAAATAACTAACACCGTTTGCGATTCTTGGCTCAATGAAAACAAATAAGTATGACTGACAATGTTTAGTGTGCACTATTTTTGTTGGATCTCCACAGCCTACCTCCACTATTCCCACTGCCGGTCAATTATGCGAAATTTATTTGTCATTTTAATATCTCAATAGGTGAGACAGTATTTTTGATTATTATTACAGGGCCTTCATGTCAGCCGGAAGATAGCGGTAAGGAGATACTTATAAGATAATAGTGACAAAGTGATCACCTTGAGCCTGCAGGGGAAGACGGCAATGTGCTTGAACTCCTCCCGTTTGCGTTGTTTGAGCTGGTCACGGTGAGCCATGAACTTATCAAACAGATGGTAGATGATGTCCGCCTGGAAGATGGTTACGCCCAGGTTGTCGGCCATCTCTTGTGCGTCACGCTCCACCTTCACGTCGAAAGCGAGAATCACCGCGTACTGAGACTCGTGCTCCAGCATGGCCGACGCCTTCATCACGTCGCGCTTCACCACCGGTCCTATCCTGATCGCCGAGTACTGCACAGACACAACACATAAACACACGTTAATACATGCGCTGATATTTCTCTTTTTAGTAGCCCTATTTTAGCAGTCATATGCGGCTTTAGACGAAACCGCAGTACTACCGATCAAATCTTTACACTGCGCCAAATCTTTGAAAAGAAATGGGAATACGCCCAAGATGTACACTGTCTCTTTGTAGATTTTAAAACCGCATATGACTCTATTGATAGAGAAGCTCTCTGGAATATATTGAAAGAATTTGAAATACCGTCAAAACTTATAAATATAATAAAAGTATGCATGGACGGATCCAGAAGTAGAATTCATATGCAAGGTAGTATATCAGAATCTTTTAAGGTGACAGCAGGACTAAAACAAGGCGACTCCTTATCACCAATGCTGTTCAACTTAGCTTTAGAGAAAGCCGTTAGAGAAGCTCTGAAAGCAGAAGGTGGAGTTACCCTGAATGGGTCCCATAAAATATTGGGCTACGCAGATGATTTGGTGGTGCTCGGAGAATCTGAAGAAGAAGTCAGAGATATTTTCACTCCTCTGGAGGACACAGCGAAAAGGTTGAATCTACGAGTAAATGTGGGAAAGACCAAGTATTTGAAAATGACAAGAGGCATTGAACCCTCTGGAAACATTGGAATAAGAAACTCCTCATTCGAGAGAACCTCTCTCTTCAAGTACTTGGGCTCCAACATTACCTCTAAAAATGAAATGTCCCTAGAGCTCTCTGACCGACTGAGAAGTGGAAATGCAGCGTACTTCGCGCTGAGTCGTCTGTTCAGGTCCAAAATGCTGTCCATCAAAACGAAATTCCGGGTGTATAACGTGGTCATCAAGCCAATCGTCATGTATGGATGTGAAACGTGGGGTTTAACAGAAAAACAAGAAAAGGCGCTCCAAGTGTTTGAAAACAGAATCCTCCGGAGAATACTTGGACCCGTCAATGAGAACCACCGGTGGCGCATCCGCACAAACGCTGAGCTCTTCGACCGATACCAACCTAGAATCACTAATATTCTGAGGTCAAGAAGGCTCAGATGGGCGGGCCACGTTGTACGATCTGAACGATCTAGAACTCTCTATAGGATTTACAAAGGCACACCAGCTGGCACTCGACCTCTTGGCCGCCCTCGACGGAGATGGGCGGACAACATTCAAAGGGATGCGGAAAGGCTGGGGATAGTCAACTGGGAAGAGAGAGCGCTGGACAGAGATGCCTGGAAAAACGTTGTGCAGTCGGCCATGGACCTGAACGGCCCCTAGCGCCAGTTTAATAATAATAATAATATTTTAGCACTCCGTTCTATTGTGTTCTATGTGTGTTCTATTAACAAAAAAATTTGTTCCTGCGTTTACACTTAGAAAGTGTATGTCCTTCAGAGTGTGAAAATTAAAAGACATTGTCTAGTTATATGCGGCTTTTTGATGTATTACTAATACCTTAATTAACTGGTCGATCGCGGGACCGATTTTGGTCGATCACTCCAGAGGAATCGAATCATAAAAATGTAGAAAGCTATACGTTTAGTTGTAATACATACATATATATTATGTTTTCATTGAGTTTTTGAAGGGGAGGCATTAAAGTCGTTTTCGAATTAACCATGAGAAAGCCCACGTGACCTCGTTGTTATACTTGATTTGTATATCACTCACGGTCTACCGTAGATGTGAGAGAAAGATAAGACGTGACGCGCTTTAAAATGAGGCATAGTTTCGTCTTACCATCGTGCAGTAGGCTCTTTGCACAGTAGGAGAATAGTTTGACAAAGAGTGCAGTGAGTACCCAAAAAAAGTATGTATTTCTTTGTTTATTAATTTGTTAAGTAAGTTTAGTGTGGTAGTTCTGATACTCGATAGTAAACACGGCCTACTTAAAATTGGATATGCCTGACCTAGAATAATCCGGATGAAAGTACTCCGGATTTGTTCAGACCTTAGTATGGCCAATATTTAGCAGGTGCTAAGTAGCAGGTCATACGAACATCTCGTGGGATATTTCACATATTAATCGATTGGAATAGTATGGTCAAGAAATTTAATGTTTTATATTATTATAAAAAAAGTGACACCTATGAACTAAACATATAAATATTTTAAAAGCATAATTTGTCCACTGCAGAGAACTGTCAGTTATTAAATAAAATTTCATTCATATAAAAAATATAGACGTAATCAATAATATAGTTACCATGCATTGAAGGGTTTAAAAACTGTAAAAAATAAAAGTATAGTGCGGCAGAAACAAAATAGACTTACGGGTATTTTACTGGACTTGAGGAACTCCAAGAGGGCTTCCAGTGATCCCAGGGTCGACGCCTGGACGTAGACACCTCGGTCACTGAGCTTGATTCCTGACAGTGCTTTCTTCAAATCCTTCGCCACGTCTTCCCTGGTAACAGATAATGAATGCTTCTGTTAAAATATATCTCTGTGCAGTACAGTAAAACCTTGTTAATAAGAACACGGATAATTCGAAATTCGCCGTAAATCGAAATTTTGCAAAAAAAGTCCCTTGAACATTATTTTCATATAAAACCATACCTTTAATTCGAAATGATTGATCGTAATAAAGTACACTATTAAATAGGCATGAGGCAGTCATTGAAAATTGTGACAGATTTTTCTTAAAACATCATCAATTACTTATTTTAAGAAGGTAATATAAATAATCCTGACATTTTATGACCCATTAAGGTGACGCATCAGTGAAACGCCAAATAATTTTCAACTGTACGCGCGACGAAATTTTGTACTCGCTTCGCATTCATTGAGAGAACGTCGAGTCAGACATACGTCACTTTGCTGCGTGATGGCGACGGGCCAATTAATTCTAAAATCGTGTAAAGATGACTAAAAACGTTACCCATTTACTTTAAAAAGAAAACATGTCAATGAATATATTATTATTGTTACTAATAGAATAATAAACAGAACATAAAATGGACGTATGTTAGAGAAATAATATTTCGTTTGACAGGCGTCTTTTGCACCCGCGACCCGCAATCCACACATCGCCTAGCAACGATCTTTTTAGACCGTGCCTCAACTAATGCATGGCCTTAACACTTTATGAAATTTCTGATTCCGTAGGCACACTTATGATCGTAAACAAAATTAATGAAAATCAAAAAAAAATGTTTTTTCCCCCCCATACATTTCATAATTCATTATTAATTTTTTTTCGATTTTCAGTCGCGTGGAATTGGTATTAATGAGGTTTTACCAGCGCTCGAAATGGAAAAGTTTTCGAACCGGAGCGCTCCACAAATTTTCTGAAGATATTTACATAGTCATCAAACCGTATGTGTATTTTATAAAAATAAGTGTGTCAGATTTTCTATTCTATGGCCTATCTAGCTCTTTCCTTTTCCACGAGACGGAGCGATAATTTTACAAATTTCACGAGCCGGAACGGCGCTCCGGTGCGTTCCGTTCCATTTCGGGCCCTGGGTTTTACTGAATGTTAACTAATTCTAATTTACAATAAGTTTAATGAGTTGCACTAGAGCAGTGGTCGGCAAACTCATTAGTCAATAGAGCTAAATATCAACAGTACAACGATTGAAATTTTTTTGAGAGCCAAATTTATGAAACTATAACTAGGTATATATGTATGTATGTACATTGCTGAAACTTAATAAACTTTAATTAAAATTTTTAGATTTTTTTTAAACTATAGGTACACTGAATAAAACTTGATATCATACTCGTACTTAATAATGATCTTATTTATTGATAAAAATTAAATTGTAAGTAAGGTACCCATAAAATTAAATCATGATAAACACTTAATGTGAACAATGGCCTTCCATCTCCTTGAAAAGTTTGGGTAAGTCAGGTTTGTATGTTGTTTTAAATTTTAGGCACGATTTCAGGTTCTCGCCAGTAAGACGACTTCTCAATTTACTCTTGATAAGGTTTATGCTTGAAAAATATTATTCACATGAATATGTAGAACCAAAAAAGGAAAGAACAGCAAACGCTAGTTTTTTAACTGATTAATGAGTCAGGAATACTATTCCAGGTGTTAAAAATCACCATGCCTTCCTTCTCCAGATCTTTCAAAGCAGACTACTTGTGCTGTGAACCATGTTCTCATGTTTCTCCAATATGTCCATATCACCACAGAGACGTTCAAATTAGCGCTCTATAATTCTTTATTTTTATAAAATCCAGCATTTCAAAGTTGCCAACGTCAACTTATAGGGAGAGAAAATTACTTCTGTTACCGTAGAATTAAGATTTTTTTTAACAAAGACAAACGTCGCTTTGCAGTTTCTGAATTCCTGAAACCTGTTGAGAAGAGCTTCCCTCATATTTAAAATTGCTGTTTTGTAATAGCGAATTTCAATATCAGAATTATGTTCTTCGCGATGTTTCAGCAGGCTTAGAAAGTGAATCGAAGATTCTCTTTAAAATTTAGAGCAAAAAGGTATAATTTGTTTTCGAACGAAATAACTTCTTCTAACATCGAAAAAATTGTGTTTCCTTCCCCCTGTAGTTTACGATTAAGCTTATTTAGAGGAGACGTAATGTCAACCATGAAATAATTTTTTTTGATCAACTGATCGTCCATTATTTATGGATAGTGATCACTGATCACCCTTCTATTCTTTAAGTTATGTTAATAAAGAAGCGAAACGTTTTAAAACGTTTTCTCTTGATAACCAATGTACCTTGTTATGCAGCAGAATATCTTCGTACTCACTCTCCATTTAAACTAAAAAATCTTTAAACTGGCGATGATTAAGAGTTTTAGAATGGAGTTGATAATCTTAATCACAAATTCCATAACTTTGTTAATTTCTTCTGGAAATGTCTGCGCACAAAGCGCTACTTGACGAGTGATGAAATGGTACCTAAGCAAATATCTCTTTTATTCTTTTTTTGATTCTTTTATTTCCTTGATTTGATTGATTTTTTTCTTTCAAAACAGTAACAAAACCTTTTCTTACGCTGGTCATATGTCATAATATATGGTCATTATGATGTTTTTCCTTGCACTCAATTATAGCGTTTGCAATATCCTCTCCACGTGTTTGACGTTTGAGTTGCAATAATCCTTAAAGGTCTTCTTTAGGACATGTAGATGAAATAAATCGTACAAATTTGAGTTGTACCATTTATGTCACAAGACTCGTCAACTGCTATTGATAAAGCTGAAACCTATTTAACCCTTTCTAAGCGTTACGAATCCCGACTTAGTACAACAGTGCGCGTTGTTATTTCAAGCATCAATAAATCGTAATAAATGTCAGTCAAACATACACAAATAGAGTAGTAAAAAATCGGAGTCAAGTTCAAAAATGATTATGACAGAACCTAATATTTTATGTGACTCTAAAAATAAACATTCGTCGCCTAAAACTGATAAGAAATCACGAACAAGATTTCTTCATTGAAAAAATGCCGGCTTACTCGAGCGGCGCCATGACACTTACGAAATGGTGCTGGACTAATGCGTCGATGACAGATTAACAAGTGTAAGAACAGTTCAGTATTATAGTCTACGGCTACGATTTCGACAAATATGTCATACACATAATGAATAATAATATGGTTTATGACTTTTATGAGCATTTTTGTTGAGTGTGTTAAAAAAATATCAGTCATAAATAGCTCATTTTTATAGCATCCAGGACATCTCAAACTGTGTAACTTTTATTTGAACTCCCATACACATTGCAGCACTGCAGGTCGAGTATAAATAAATCATCCTTGAGAACTACTGGCTATTTGAGAGTAATGTACTTACCACCAGTGCCTGGTTTGTACCTACCATTGACTCCGAACTGAATGGAATCGAATGACACATAGTTTATAACAAAACGGTTTATTTTTCGAATACCTATTAGGCTATTACAATTCGTAAAATATTAAATTTCAAACACTTTTTGCACTTCTAAATGCTTTATAGTCACCACAATTTTATTTTCAAGTTCATTTGTTTTTTTTTTTATTATATTACTTCAATAACCTGTGGGTCTATTCTATACTTATCGAACACTAAAGTGATAAATAGTATCAAACTTAGGGTAGGTTTGTATCAAAATATTAGCACTTATTGTAACAATTACACGAAGTTGGTTTTTATTGTTGCAATAAGTGCGATATTTCAACAGCAGCAAGATAGGTGCTGTTAAAATATAGCACTTATTGCAACAATAAAAACCAACTTCGTGTAATTGTTACAATAAGTGCTAACATTTTGATACAAACCTACCCTAAGTATGATAATATTTATTACTTTATCACTTTAGCGGTCGATAAGTATAGAATAGACCCACTGGTACTAGAATAGGTAATCTCTTATTTTATTATAATGACATGATAGTAAGTAACTCGAGTTATTTTCGACTATAAATATAAGAAGAATTCTCCATAAAAAAAAATAGTAGTCATGAATCAAACCCTTTTGAATAGTGTTACGAAAAAAATAATTCTCAAGTGTCTGTCTCACACCAGCAGACGATGATTTGCCGCGCAGTGTATAAAAATTCAGTAGCGCGGGACCTGGTATAGCGTAATACGACAATTTCCGCATTTATGCGGGAACGGGCATCTGATTGTTCGTGTCTTTTCTTTATAAATGGCTGATAACTAGGGTAAATAAATAATTTTTGTCTGTTTCACCTAATTCTATAACCAGAAAATAGTATTTAAAAATGTTAATCAATGATAAACAAAGAGACATATTGAATCGCGGACTCCTAGGTATATTTAAATGACACCTTGTTCAAATTATTTTCCGAAACTATTTACTCGCGGATAATATAATAGCAGATAGGCGAATGAATGCAATCTCCAAAAGCATTCCTTTTGTAAAAATATTTTGTAAATTCACTTTGATCAATGTAAATTTCGAATATTCTATTTAACAGTTTACGCACCAAATAGTTTTTCAATCATTAAAAAACAATATAACTTATTATATCGCAAACTCGTATCGTTACAAACACGTCAGTCAAATGTCTTCGACGCACATGCACTAAGAAGCGATAAGACACTATATACGCGGCAAATTTGAATTGGCCCGATGACTGATATTTTTTTATTCAAGACACGCTCCCGAAAAATATTTATTTAAATTAGATAGAACAAAAGTTTAGGCTATCCATTGACAGATGTCAAGAGAAGGATGATTTCTGAATAAATTAAATCAATGTTCGAATTATTCGCGCCTGGCCGAAAGGAGTACTAGGCAAACGAAAATCGAAATGACTTTAGTCAGCTGACGCGCGGATGACTCGCGCGTATAGGCTGACTAAAGTCAGTTGCCGCGTTAGAAAGGTTAAGATCTTCGACTTACTGGTTCGAAGACATTTAGACTGTTCTATCTTTCACTGTTTTAGCCCGTACGTGGTCATTTGTGGAAGAGCCACACTCAAGGGGCCAAAGAGCCACATGCGGCTCGCGAGCCGTAGTTTGCCGACCACTGCACTAGAGGATTCTTCTTTTTAAATATTCCTGAGAAAGTACATAAGGATCTTACATTTAAAAAATCCTGGAATTAAAATATGAACTAGGTTATCATCTACGCCAAAGTGTCAGGGGTAATAAATAAAAGTATCTGATAAGTGATATATATTGCTAAGGTAATACAGTAAAACCTCGTTAGTAAGAACACTGATAATTCGAAATTTGCCATAATTCGAAATTTACCGGACAAAAAAGTCCCTTGAACATTATTTTCATATTAAACCATACCTTTAATTCGAATTTCGTAATTCGAAATGATTTCAGAGTCCCTGGCATATAAAGATATTCAATAAATCATAATAAAGTACACTATTTCATGGGCCAGTCATTGAAAATTGTGACAGACTTTCCTTAAAACATCAAAAATTACTTATTTTATGATGGTAATAAAAATAATCCTGACATTTTATGACCCAATTCAGTAGGCACATCTATGATCAGAAACGAAATTAATGAAAATCAAAAAAAAATTATATATCAAAATTTAAAATTTTTTCCCCCATACATTTCGTAATTCGTAGTTCGAATTTTTTTTTCGATTTTCGGTCCCATGGAATTCGTATTAACGAAGTTTTACTGTAATTTCATTATAATAATTCATATAAACGCACTTTAAACTATCAATCTCGTCAGGCTTGTGGGCCACCAAAAGATTGAGGCCAGCGACGGCCTTCTCTAAATCTTTAGCAGCTATTTTGACTCCCTGTGCAGCAACCACCTCTTTATACTCGATGTATGCATTCTGAAACAGACAGAGATAAGTATTAGGGGGGACCATGAGAAGACAGTACAATACCGGCATGATCATAGATGTAGTATATAATAATACAGATGGATTCAGGTCATACTTTCAGGCAAGAAAAAATGTAACCGCATCGATTTTCTCCCGCCGAGTTTTTATTATCTTGACCGTACACTGAGTGTTTACTGACTTAGTGTGACATCAGAGACTGACCGATTGAAGGTGACCAACACCAACAGCGAATCTTACCCAAACGCACAAACTGACACACTAAACAATCCCTTGATTAAAGTCAGCTGTGCTCCCTTCTTGGGTTATGATTTTAACTCGGCAAGTGCTTGGCAATTCAATTTTCAGTTTATTAATTTTTACACAATATGGACATTAATTATAAGTTAATGCGTTTTTCATATAACATCTTCTTCTTTGGAGCATATGGACACCATACGGCGTCTCCAAGAATCCCTATCAGTCGCTAGTCTTCTTGTATAATTCTAGGTCATGCCAGCATCCCATAGCTCCACCATATACACTCTGTGGATAGTATTTAGCGGCCATCCAGGATGCCAGAATACGGTTGGCTTGAAGAACGGAAAAGGTTGAAGTTGAGCCAGGACTAACATCGCCTCTTCACTTTCAGCATGATGAGAGACTGTTAGGTTCGCTCCCTTATCTCTTGTTACTCCTAAAGTCCTACCACCGCAGACCCAGTTATCCGTCGCAAACATAGTATTTAGTTGGCTTGAAGAATCACATTAGATGTTTTTCACTTCTTTTCATTTTATTACGAGGTCACTTAGATGTATGTGGTACTGAGTTCAAGATACAGAAAAGCACATACCTTGACTCTCAATTCCTTCATGGGCTGTGGCATGAGGAGAGATCTGATCTGGGTTACGATGGGTCCATCGGTACCCGCCAGCACCATAGTGTCTCCCTCTCGCAGGGTTCCATTTATGAGAATGGCGTCAATGGTTGTGCCCAGTCCGGAGATCGCTTTTACCTGAAACAGTAAACCATTAAAGAGATGCCCTTCGGACCGCTGGATAAAAACCCAGTGATTCCTAAGGGAACTAAACGAACACAGATATACCCTAAAACCAGCTGGATCAATGAATTCATTGTAATGGAAGGAGCTAGGGCAGGTCTTCATTCAGCTGATGATGATGATTTAAAAAAACAATTTAACAAAGGTAGTCTGGATAAAATTAAATCAGGATAATTATAAATAAAAGAAATAAGAACACCTTTTATAAACTTTGTTTCAAACAATTGTTTCAAATAAAGTATTTCTTTTATTCAACGAATAATTGACAAGATTTGGGAATGTTATATTTTATAATATTATATTGAACATACTTAGTACATAATTTGATAACATCTCATGCATATACCCACTAGGGAAAAAATACTTTTTAGAAAAAATTATGACACCCAACGGAACCGCTGGATTCGCATGGTTTTTCCAATTAAGCTATGAATTTAACTAGTAGTTCTTACATGAAATGCTTATCAAATTACGTTAATAATGTTGGCTATCGCTTTTTTTATATTAAATTAAGGTAGGTGACAATTAAATGCCTTAATTACTAACAGACATTACAGATTGTTCTAATTTTTAGTTTTTATAACGTACTTGCACTTGCTAATAATTGGAAAAACACACTGGCGCGAATCCAGCGGTTACAAGTTCAAGCCCCGTTGGGTGTCATATTTCTTTCTAAATAAGATTTTTTCTAGTGTATACAAAGATAGATGAAAGATAAAATAGATGTTTTCAAATTAGAGTCTGTCTTCTATAAGCTGACGTGCCGGTTTCCCCCTTGCGTCACCATCCATCTCGTCTCCTCCCATTGAAAACTTGAACAGTTGAACGCGATGGCACAATGCTTTCCGTGTGACGTGTACGTTAGATTATAGAATACAGACTATGTTTGTTCAATTGTTTGAGAATTTTAGTATTAATCCATGCTTCTTTCTGATAATTATAGCGATCTTGAATAACCAAAGTTTGGATACTCGATATTCTACTGTATGGTATAATATATTGAGATATCTGATGACTTATCGTGCTATTGTTTGAAGTATTTTTATCTGTCTCCTCATAATATAATCTATTATGAGATGGCAACTCGATCAGTAAGTGTGTGGAAGAATATGAAAACAGGGAGATACTTGCCTCGAGAACGGTGGCTTGGAGCTTGTGCGAGAAGAGCAGACGTTTACGCAGCATGCCTTCGCAAGACTGCACGATGAGCGCTAGCAGGTTGCCCATACCCTCTCCTGTCACGGCAGATGTGGGCACCAGGGACACATACGTGCGCACGTCTGGGTTCTCATAGTACAAAGCTGCGTTTAGGCCCTGAAATTAATTTTCATTGATGACAGAGATCGATTTCACAATGGTGAATAGAGCGATCGAGTTGGCCGAAAGCACTTACTGTCATTAACCCTTTCTAAGCGTTACGAATCCCGACTTAGTACAACAGTGCGCGTTGTGATTTCAAGCATCAATAAATCGTAATAAATGTCAGTCAAACATACACAAATAGTGTAGTAAAAAATCGGAGTCAAGTTCAAAAATGATTATGACAGAACCTAATATTTTATGTGACTCTAAAAATAAACATTCGTCGCCTAAATCTGATAAGAAATCACGAACAAGACTTCTTCATTGAAAAAATGCCAGCTTACTCGAGCGGCGCCATGACACTTACGAAATGGTGCTGGACTAATGCGTCGATGACAGATTAACCAGTGTAAGAACAGTTCAGTATTCTTATAGTCTACCGGCTACCATTTCGACAAATATGTCATACACATAATGAATAATAATATGGTTTATGACTTTTATGAGCATTTTTGTTGAGTGTGTTGAAAAAATATCAGTCATAAATAACTCATTTTTATAGCATCCAGGACATCTCAAACTGTGTAACTTTTGTTTGAACTCGCATACACATTGCAGCACTGCAGGCCGAGTATAAATAAATCATCCTTGAGAACTACTGGCTATTTGAGAGTGATGTACTTACCACCAGTGCCTGGTTTGTACCTACCATTGACCCCGAACTGAATGGAATCGAATGACACATAGTTTATATAACAAAATGGTTTATTTTTCGAATACCTATTACAATTCGTAAAATATTAAATTTCAAACACTTTTTGCACTTCTAAATGCTTTATAGTCACCACAATTTTATTTTCAAGTTCATTTGTTTTTTTTTATTATATTACTTCAATAACCTGGTACTAGAATAGGTAATCTCTTATTTTATTATAATGACGTGATAGTAAGTAACTCGAGTTATTTTCGACTATAAATATAAGAAGAATTCTACATAAAAAAAATAGTAGTCATGAATCAAACCCTTTTGAATAGTATTACGAAAAAAATAATTCTCAAGTGTCTGTCTCACACCAGCAGACGATGATTTGCCGCGCAGTGTATAAAAATTCAGTAGCGCGGGACCTGGTGTTTGCGTAATACGACAATTTCCGCATTTATGCGGGAACGGGCGTCTGAGTGTTCGTGTCTTTTCTTTATAAATGGCTGATAACCAGGGTAAATAAATAATTTTTGTCTGTTTCACCTAATACTATAACCAGAAAATAGTATTTAAAAATGTTAATCAATGATAAACAAAGAGACATATTAAATCGCGGACTTCTAGGTATATTTAAATGACACCTGGTTCAAATTATTTTCCGAAACTATAAACTCGCGGATAATATACTGGCAGATAGGCGAATGAATGCAATCTCCAAAAGCATTCCTTTTGTAAAAATATTTTGTAAATTCACTTTGATCAATGTAACTTTCGAATATTCTATTTAACAGTTTACGCACCAAATAGTTTTTCAATCACTAAAAAACAATATAACTTATTATATCGCAAACTCGTATCGTTACAAACACGTCAGTCAAATGTCTTCGGCGCACATGCACTAAGAAGCGATAAGACACTATATACGCGGCAAATTTGAATTGGCCCGATGACTGATATATTTTTATTCAAGACACGCTCCCGAAAAATATTTATTTAAATTAGATAGAACAAAAGTTTAGGCTATCCATTGACAGATGTCAAGAGAAGGATGATTTTTGAATAAATTAAATCAATATTCGAATTATTCGCGCCTGGCGGAAAGCAGTACTAGGCAAACGAAAATCGAAATGACTTTAGTCAGCTGACGCGCGGATGACTCGCGCGTATAGGCTGACTAAAGTCAGTTGCCGCGTTAGAAAGGTTAATATAAATTCAGTTAAAATATTTCGTTTATGATAGACAGTTGTAAAGGAGCAGTCAAAATGGTCATAATATACAGTTATTCTCGATTTATTGATGTCAGGTTCAAAAGTCAAAACATTTATCATAATAAAATTATTAAAATCACAATTAAAATTTGGATAACTTTAAATGACAAAAGCTGAATTTGAAATATTTCAGGTAGCATAGTGGGTGGCGGGAGTTTCCCCAAAAGATGCATACAAGAAGCAGGTCTTAACAATATACTCAGTGGTTTGGATTTCTCCATACTCACACAAGAGTGTACTGTATGCACATAATATGTCTATAGTGTTAAGTGATCCACTATTGTTATTATTATATTTTTACAGATTACTCATTTCCTTTTAGCGCAATTGTAATCCGTAAAGTCGAACACGCGCAATAAAATTGTATTATGAATAAATCTATAATAATCAAATAAGTGAATACCTGCTCGGCAAACTGCAAGATGACCTCTTTGGTTCTGGTGTCAAATTCGTTCTGCGTGTTGGTATGCTGCGCCTTGATAATGTCTTTGACGTCCTTCCTCTGCGCGCTCTGCCAGTCGTAGAGTCGGTCTATCTTGTTGAGCGCCACAATGAAGGGCGTCTTCCGCGCCTTCAGCAGGTTAATGGACTCCAGGGTCTGCGGCTCCAGCCCGTGCATGATGTCCACCACCTGAAACACCAGATTACTTCCTGTGTCACACGATCGCTTCTTTAACGCTCCCTTTACCGTTTGCCCTCTCACATAAACTCACCAGAATAGCGATATCACACAGAGACGATCCTCTGCTCCTGAGATTGCTGAAGGACTCGTGACCTGGTGTGTCGATGATCAGCAGGCCGGGAATTTTAAATTCTATCAGGTTCACCTGTTGAATTAAAAAAAATCTTGACATGTTTAGGTATATTTTACATGAGTTTTGTTACAAAACTAAATATCATTTGAACGCCGACTTCAACCAACTGAAAAGACTTTATGCTACAAGATTTTTGAAGCAATTGGTAAAATTTAAGAAACGCTTAAGTTGCATGACAATTAGTTAACTCCGTTGTAATTAGGTAGGGTACAGGTGGCTAAATTGGTGAAGCACATTGAAAGGAATTCAATGGATCGAGTTCTGTCCGGTGTGATATTTTCTATTTTATGATCTCATTGTTCTGGTTAGCGGTCTGAAAGGTGGAAATCACTTTGATGAATGTCTACCTTTATGGAGAAAGGAAGAAGAATTTTCCTTTGATGGCTAATGTATTGTAAAGAAATGGGAGGACGAGAGGAATGGGATTACGAACCCCTTTAACGTGTCGCGTCTGATCCTTGATGTTGTCAATGGGCACGTTGGTTGCACCAATCTGTTGCGTAATACCACCCGCTTCGCCATCTTGGACGTTGGTCCGCCGGAGCTTATCCAGGATCTTGGTCTTGCCCGTGTCGACGTGGCCTAGCACACACACGATGGCTGCCCGCAAGCACGCTTCTGCTTCCGCTCGCTTCTCTTCAATTTCCTCTTGTTGTTTCTGTGAAAATGACATTGTACAATTTGTTATTTCAATTGAGAATCGGACGAAACCATGCAGATATATAAAAGTCAAGTTTTTACCTTGACCTTGATGGCAGTAGTTTCTTTGGGCTGGGGACGCGCTGGTTCCTCAGCGGGGGGTTCGACTTCTTCACCGGAATCACTCTCGTCGGAGCCGTCTGAATCTCCTTCATCAGAGGAGGCGCCACCCTCTCCTTCCGCTTGCTGTTCCGACTCCTTCCGACCACCCCTGTTGCCAGGGTTTGTTTTGGTTTCGTTTTCCGCTTCATCATCAGAAGACGAAGATTCAGCGTCCCACGAATCTTTTATCAGTTCTTTCTTCGCGGCGTCGGCTTTTGATTTTCCCTTTAAAAAGCAAAGATTAGTCAATTAAACGGAGACTACGGACGAACATGAGCCCAAAACACGGACAAGAGAACATAATATCTACTCGCTTTACAATGTTCCTACCTTCTCATAAATCTAGAGCATTTCGAGGAATATTCTACATTCAGCTCATTTATTAAAAGTGACCTAATCCTTACATCAGTATGACCTGCAATTCCATTTTTTGTGGTTAATTTAACTGCAAATGCAAAACAAGTCTAAAGTCTAAAAGTACAAGGTCAAATTTGCGTGCGCATACGAACACTATCTATGGCTTGTCAGTTTTTTCAATTTCATCAAAGAACTTGTGTGCTCACTGCTCAGTCCGGACGTGTTCACTCCTGCATACGGCTGTGTTCGTAAAATAATATTAATTAACAATAGAATGGAACATAGACTATAGATACATCTAGACGCCACCCGTTGCATTGCTAAATGAAGCTACGTGCCGTGCGTTTGGTTTTTGGGCGAGCAAACGCATTCGCCTACAAATGTTCGAGACCATAGACCATTTCGCTAGTGCTCGCCCAAAGTGCTCGCACTAGACGCTCAGAATTAAAATATAATTTTCTGTTTTTTTACGTTATATAGTATTTTTAAGCGGTCAAGATGCAACCAATTAGGTAAAGATATCCATAATTTAAGTTATTTTAAAGAAACACTAGGTCACTGATATTAAATAAATAATAATATACAAATAAATTGTCACGAACATGTATCAACTTACCTATGAAACGTAATACCATCTTCTTGTTTATCAGTACGGCTACCATATTTTAATACAACACGCAGAACCACCTTTCCTACTTAATTAACTAAAAATATTTACCACTGACTTTATGTTTAACACAAAAAATAGCAAATTTACCAATGATTATCAATGCTTCGTGAAGCGATTCAGCACGATTTGCCGGCAATAATTTTGGAAACCATCTCAAAAATATGTAGACCTTTTATCTTACTCTAGCGCGTGTCGCAGAGATTATAAGGGTGCGGAATACTTTCTCACTCGCACTCATGCATCGTTTTTGTTCAGGCCTTGGAATGGAACAATGGCAATGAACTTTTTTGGAATGTAGCATGTGCTAGTATGTGCTACTATGTATGCTCCACTCATCATGCAAAGCAAATATCCCAACATATTGTCACATACTGTGCAAAACATTTAATTTCGAATTTTAGCATGATTGTTTGCCTTGTATATTTGATAACAACTGAGTTACAATGATTAAAGTAGCTTTGTAGAGCGTGCTTACTCCATGGGTACAGATGGGTTTTTTTTTTTTTTAGAATTATTAATAACCATGTCCTTGCTTTTTCGTACAAGGTGGTTGTTAGTAATTTTGAACAATCACAAACACCCAGGCTTTGAGAAAAACACATAAATGTTTTTGTCATGACCGGGAATCGAACCCAGAACTCTCGGGTGGAAGGCCAACGCCTTACCCACTGCACCACGAGAGCCGCCGGGGTACAGATGGGTTAAAGGACAGTGTTGTAATTCAAAATTTAACAATGCGGTTGATCGATTTATGGATGTTACGTATATCAAAGATAAGAAGATACAATGTTACATATTATGTTAACAGACAGGGACAGCATGTCTGGTTTACCCATCTGACTTCTTACGGTGGATAGACTATAAGAATGTTGATTAAATATTATGATTTTGAGGAGGTAGTAATGGCATGCACCTCGGCTTCCAGGAGTGATATTAAGAAAGCATCTAATGCACAGGATCGCTCCAGATACAAAGAGATTGTTGGGAACACCTGTAATTTCTGTAAATGGTCAGTAATAATGCAAAAGAAATGATGAGGTTAACGATAACTTCGTTAAAGGGCGTTACCTCGGCATCCACTATTTCCACTTTGACCCTGTTTCCGTCCTGAGAGGTAGCCTGCTGCTCGTCAGACGTCTGCTTTTTGAGTCGGCCGGGTCGAACTCTGGTCCCGAGCCGCGGTTTCCTCTCAACATGCTCCTCTGGTTTGCCTTCAACCTCACCCTCCGCACCTTGCTCCTTAAGGGACTCAATCATGGCCAGGGCCCTGGCCTTGTCGGCTTTCTGCTTGGGGGTGAGAAATTTACCCTCCGCTTTCAGCTTGTCTTTCCTCTCCTTTTCTTTTTTCTTCTTGCGGTCTTTCTTCTCCTTCTCAAGACGGATAGCCTCCAGTCGGCGGTCTTCCCTCTCCTCCTCCAGGCGGGCCGTCTCCTCTTCCTCTCGTTGGCGCCGCTCCTCTTCTTCTTTGATCTTTTTGAGTGTCTCTTGCATGGCAGCGATAGCTTTCTTAGCAGGGCCCTTCTTGGTTTTGTCGTCTATCACCTTCTCTCCCTTCTTTTTCTTCTTCTTCTTATCCCCTGAGGGTTCCAGTTCGGGGTCGTCTTCCGTGGGATCAGGTTCAGCGGGCGCGACCTCTTCGGTGTCAGTTTTTTCAATAGGCATCAGGGTGGTCGGTTCAACGGCAGTTTCTTGCTTTTTAGCGGCTTGTTTTTTTAATTTCTCCCGTTCTTTTTTTTCTTTCTTTTTTTGAGACTTAGCGGCGGCTGAGTCATCGTCGACTACGGCCTCGGGTCGGTCTCCTTCAGGAGGAGGCTCAGTGGCGTCAGTTTCGGCAGGTTTTTCGGCTCCCGCTGCCGGTTTCTTTACATTGTACTCCATTTCTAGTTGAGCGAGGACCTTATCGATGTCCTCATCACTGTCGTCTTTTTTTTTCTTAGCTTTTTTACTCTTTTTTCCTCCTTGTTCTTTAGGTGGGGGCTTTTTGGGGACGATTTTAGGTTTCTCCTCTTCGGAGGATTCATCATCGGAGGGTTCCGGCTCCGACTCGGAAGATGGATCATCCATCAGTAACAGGGAGAAGCCTCCCTTCTTTGCGGGTGCCTTTTTACTGCCCTCCGCTGATTCGTCGCCGTCTGACTCTGAATCATCTGAAAAAAATGAAATCAAATAATATATAAGAAAAACAAGGATCTCGGCAGGTCTTTCTGTTTTCTGCATATTATTACAGTTTATTGCAGTATTATTACTAATATTTTTGGAAATATTCCAATTGACAAAAGGTTTCACCACAAATTTTAACAGGACTCATCTGACATACTATTTTTTCTTCTTCACTTCCTTCATGAAGTGTTGACAGTTAATTTAAGCGTAAAGCGTAAAAAAATACCACCTACTTTGTATAATCAAATACGTTGTCGTTTTGATATACCGACAGCCAAAATGAGAAAATGTAGGCTGAGTCAAAAACTATTGAAATATACTAACCGTCACTAACAGGTTTCTTTTTAGTTTTCTTTTTATTTCCCACTTCCAGTTTTTTCAAATTTTTTGTCACCTCAACAACTTTTTCATCATTCTTTGTCTTCTTTTTGGCGGCTTTAACGGGAACCGGGGATCCTTCACTATCACTCGACGAATCGTCATGTTTAGATCTGTAAGCAGAAAACTTGTTGTCAACGAGTAAAGATGTGCCAAAAATCTCAGAAGAGAAATATATTTATTCTGATCGCAGTGGCGAAACAATTATTTAACAAACATCTTCTTTTACTCAATGAAGAATTCACAAGATTTGAGAATGTAATATTCTATATTATATTGAATATACATAATTTGAAAATCTCTCAAGCATTTCATGTAAGAGCTACAAGTTAAAATCGTCGTAATTAAGTAGGATGCCCGTAGCTTAATTGGAAAAGTACACTGGCGCGAATCCAGTGGTTACAGGTTTAAGTCATGTCAGGTCTCAAATTTTTTCTAATGGATTTTTTCTAGTCAATTATTTAACATTTATCTAAACTTGTAATTACTGTGAAAAATAATACAAATTTGTCCATATTTAAATTAGATATGCCACAAACATGCTACGTATGTCGTCCTTTCTATGAGATTATCTGATTATTATCCTGACCATTAAATTGTATGAAAAACACTAGCGCCATCAAGTGGTAAAATAAAAAAATATTCATATTTCTTTTGTACAATGCAAACACATCATGGCAAAATTCCAAATATAATATTGCACAATATGTGGCAATATGTGGGCTTATTTGCTGTTTTAAAGACACCAGCCACTTGATCTCGGGTTTATGTGATGTTTTATTATTTGTTTAAAACATAAATAATTTTATATTATATGAGCTTCAAATTGTATTACTGTAATATTATATTATGTACTAATCAATATGGTTTCATTGGGTATTAGAGATTAGAAACTATGCACTGCCCATTTTGACATTTACCAATTTTCACAACCTATCACATTGCACCATACCATGACAACAATGTGTCTCGCTTACGCTTGAAGAATGAATTTGGCGAGACAGTCAGCACTATTACGTGTAAACAGTTATTATCACGATAGTTTAATATACATGCGATTGGTGGCGGTAAATCCATGGAGCCATCGATCAAAATCCATTCCGTAATCAACGCAATGGACATGCGTGTCGTAGAGCATTGCTGTCCCAACTCTAAAACTGTCATAGACACAATGCAAATATGTTTTACGCAATACAGGTTTCGTAAGTATAACTTTCCTGTTCAAATATATACTGTTTTTAGATTATGAATGATCTAAGTAGCTTCCTCCAAATCGATGACATTGACCTACTTTACAAGCTGCTTGTTGACGAATTTACAATCTGCTTGTAAACTCGCCCAGTGTCATCATCGAACAAGCTAACAAGCAGATTGTAAATCTATCGAGAACAGTTGATAGCCGGTCAATTTTACAAGCGTATGCGAAGTGGAGCGATAGAAGCGACCTCCCGGTAAAAAAACGAACTACTCGATACGTCCTGTCAAAATAGTACCGAAAATGACGGTTTCAATTCGCTAGCTTGTTGGCTTCTGAGCGAGTGGAAAGTTTTGTGTGTCATCATCACAATCGCAGTAGCTGACTCTCCTGCTTTTAAATTCGCCAGCAAGCAGCTTATAAAGTAGCTCAATGTCATTGACGCTTAGCACATCATCAAATCGATGTCATTACAATTTTTTAACTTGACAATCTGCCCAATACTGAAGAAAACCGGCTTCCATATGGCAGTAAAACATTTGCAATTAACAAACATAAAGTGATATAAAGACATGACCCAAGTATCACCAGTACAGACAGGACAAATTAATATTTATGTACAAATTGAAACACTACACATTACCATAACCAGTGTGATGGGATTGTGTCCATTTAAACCTTGTAAATGTAACAAAATATAAAAAGATTTTTGGAAAACTAATGTGTGTTCCTTATCTGAATTTTAAGATATTAATAATAGTAATAGCCACACGGGGATGTATTAATTTTGACGTTTCGGTATCTGCAAGCATTTTGCTTGAAACTTGTACTCACTTTGACTTTCCTTTCGTCTTGGGGGCGACATCTTTTAAGTACTTCTGAGCCTCAAGTTCAACATCGCTGTCACTGTGAAGGATGATACGACGGACAGATTAAAATAGCGCATCATACGACATTTCAAAAGAATTGTATACAATATGTGGTATGCTCGATACTTACTTGTCATCGTCTTTGGACCCTTTTTTGATTTTTTTAGGTTTACCCATTCTAAGAAGAAATACTTATTGGTCTTTGGTGGAAATAATAATGCACGTGGTGAGTAATTTTGTTCTAAATTTTAATATTAAAATTCGTGTCATAACCAAGCACATTTGCCGGATCAACTTCACATTCACAACATATGTCAAAAAACCAAATCGTAATACGCGTATATTCCACTACTGTCTCTGCTCTATGCCATATATTGTTCTATGAACCTTTTCACGGCCAGTATTTCAATTGTTCACAAATAAAATAATTATAGTCCAGTCAATCCAGGTTGCAAAAGGTGGGGTAGAAGATTTTTTTTCCTACCTTTATATATTATAATGAGTAAGAAAAAAACGAGTTTGCCAATTCGGATGACTTCGGCACAACTTTTGGCAGGCAAAAAACCGCAAAATTTTGTGATTTTTTTTGGTTTTTCGCTTATATTTCAAAAATGGTCGATCTTAGAAAATATTTTGTGATACATAATTTTATAGATTATTAAATTTCCTAAAATTTTTATTTTCCACACTTTTTTTTCTATCTCTGACCGTTTATGAGATATTTGCTGTTAAAAACAGTATATATGTATTCGAAAACACGCGTTTTAGTAAAAATTAAACTTTCATAAGAAGATATACCATTTTAAGCTTAAGATCTTATAAATAAACAGTAAAGTTTGGGGTTACAAACTAGACTTTATGGTCAATGGGCCCAATGTTCCAGATGGTGCGTGGGAGTGGTAGAAAGGGCCACATTCCAATACCCCCGGTGCCACGATACGAATCAGTACCACTTTTGCTTTAGTTTAGTCTCCATTGCGCGCGCAGTTATGTTTATTCTTTATATCTGTATTGTGTTGGGGTACAATAATTGAACTTACAGAAGAAGAAGTAGGTGCACTCCATCACCTTACTAGTAGTATTGATCGAACGGAGTTATCGAACGCTCATTCCAATGAAACTGTCCTCAAAATGGTCTTAAATAAATTTGAAAAAGCCATGTGTTTGCTAGAAAATAATGGTCCTACTGCAAATCTATGGTTACAGTATTTTCGAATGACAACGCTCATCAACACTTTATTCAGGCCTAACGAACTGGTGACTGGAACCTTCATTTGAAAAGTATTGAAAAAATGATTCCATTCTTTCATGCAGCAGTCCATTTTCTTTACGCTTAAAGTGCCCATTTGTATCTTCAGGATATGCAACAACTGAAAGAGAAATTTCAGCATTCGGGATTTCGGCCTTCGGGATTTCGACCCAAACCCATCCTAAGCTTGCTGGCAACACCGAGTTAAGTTTATTTGAGGCTTTCTAGCGATTAGTAATGCAGAAATTTGGTATATAATTTGATTTATTATGGCGTATTGAAAATCTCTGCTATTAAAAATCTATCAACATAATAGAGATAGGACAATTTCAATATTAAATTTATATTTTGCCTGAAAGGTCATAGTTATATTTATTGTTGTTCTGTTTTGTCACTGTTCTGTTTTGTCTTGTTCTGTTTTGTCATGTTCTGTTTTGTCGTGTTCTGTTTTGTCTTGTTCTGTTCTGAGCAACGAAAATATTTAAAAAAAATCGCTTTTCTTACGGGTTGCCATAAAAGTGAACCAGGCAGAAGAGAATGCCGATGTTTTAATTGTAACTACTGACATTTTAAGAATTCAAAAGCGTAGTAATAATAGGTGAAGATATTGACCTTCTTGTACTGATGTCGGCAAGAGGACAATTCTTGAAGAACTTATTCTTTCGAAAACCTGGAAAGGGAAGGAAACCAGATGTGTTGTTCTCGACAAAATCGTTTAAATATGACGCACGTACCATTCTTTTCACACACGCGCTTATTGGGTGTGATTTTGGAGAAGAATATTCAGTTGAAGGAAGTGGTCACAGTATTCAACAATCCAGATGCCAGACCTGATGAAATACATACATGGGAGCTGCATTGCAAGACTTTGAAGACGTACAACCCTTGCCTACTCCACTTCCACCAAAGCGGCAGAAACGGTTAAAAAATTAAGATATTTGGTGAATATTATTATTCTGTAGGTAATCATTTGTTTTGCTATCATTACTAAAACTATCAACATACTTTATTTGTAAGATCTTAAATTTAGATTAGTATTTATTTTCATCATTAAAGGGGAGAGGCATAGAAATTCATTATCAAATTAAAGCTTTAAACATATTTTAATCGATCACAACGTATCTAAATACAATGGGAAAAATAAAATATTTTTTTTATTTCAAAGACAAAGCGATGAAGACTAAACTAAAACAAAAGTGGTACTAATTCGTGTCGTGGCACAAGCGGTACTGATGGGGGTATTGGAATGTGGCCCTTTCTACCACTCCTACCACCCCTACCCCCACCACCACGCACCATCTGGAACATTGGGCCCATTGACCATAAAGTCTAGTTTGTAACCCCAAACCGTTTATTTGTAAGATCTTAAGTTTAAAATGGTATTTCTTCTCATTAAAGTTTGATTTTTACTAAAACGCGTGTTTTCGAATACATATATATATACTGTTTTCAACAGCAAATATCTCATAAACGGTCAGAGATAGAAAAAAACTTATTGCATATAAAATTTAGGAAATTTAATAATCTTTAAAATTGTTTAAAACAATATTTTTGCTACGACCGACCGTTTTTGACATATAAACGAAAAACAAAAAAAATCCCAAAATTGTGCGGTTTTTTGCCCGCCAAAAGTTGTGCCGAAGTCATCCGAATTGGCAAACTCGTTTTTTTCTTACTCATTATCATATATACAAGAAGGAAAAAAATCTTTTTGCAACCATTACGTATTTTTCGGCCTAATTTGACTGGACTAATAATAAATTATTGTAGAAATTTTATTTCCTTCGATATTTTGTAGGTACAATCGTTTTCATTAATTACTATTTTTTTTTTAAATATAAACTCAGCGCATCAGTATTTCAATAGGTACCAAAGAGATTATAGACTTTGATTGATAGGTACAATATGATTTAATTAAAAAAAAACGTAGATACCTACTCAAAATAATATAATTTTGGTAAATAGATATAATAATATAATTCGTGCTCGGCAATTATTTCGTTCAAAATGGAGAAAAAAATTTTCATATTATCATGAGACAGGATCCACTACAGAATGAAGGCCTCTCCTAGCTTGTTCCACTTCTCTCAATCCTTAACTTTCCCTCTGACTTCAATTTTAAGTTGTTTGGAGCGACCAAGGGAAGGAGTCGACCTGGGGCAGTCTTCACTCTGCCCTGAGAGAAGCAGAGGATCAAGAGGGATGGAAAGTCTAAAACAGGGGTAGCCCCTGTTGTATTGATGATTGAATATTTATGGCGATCGACTGATATCACTTGTAATTATATCATGCGAGAACAATAAAAACACATTTTTTATAATCAGATATGTATTTTGAAAACAGATATTTTATACATATAAAAAATAACGATACAGAAACATCGAATTAACGACAATAGTATACTTAAGTAATATTATTATGTCTTTCACTTCTAAAAAAATGAAGTAGGTATACATACATTAACTGTAATTTCTACATAGTTACACAATTTACTTGTATATCGAATATTAGAAATTTGTAGTAGCCAAGTAACATGCAACCCTTCGCCAGGAAACATACTTAAAATAAATTCTCTACAATATGAATTATCATTTAATTACATCAAATTGCATCGTACAGCCATGTATTTTAAAATTTAAATATCCCTTGAGGAAAATAGCTCCGCATACGATTTTTTTACTATTCGAGCAAATTTGTGGTTTGTGTTTTTCTTACTTAACTAGTCGACCCGCTACGCCGGGATCCCCTCAGGCTAGAGCCCTGTCAGACCCCCCCTTGTGGGAGCCATGCCTGCTGGTGTATAATGCAATGATAACTGATAAAAGTGGGTACTGTTTCCTCATTTTTACATAAAGTAATAAACTTAACATGATTTCCAACCATAGCAGGATCTCCATCAGTCGTTACCGATACTAGTTTATGAATAGAAAATCGAGCACGATTAATATACGGCTTAGATGCATTAAATATATCTTCTCTTTTGGATCGTTCCTCCATTGGTAAAACTGTTAATAATTCTTCTGAAGCAAACATGTCTTTAAAAACCAATCGAATAAAAATGCATAGTTGTGCAATATCCGTGTAATCTACTGACTCGTCAAATTGCAAGGATAGGAATTTACATTTATTTTATAAATATTTTCCTGTAGAATTTCTTCCAACTTCTCATCACTTGTGTTCTTCGAATGAGTGTACATCTTGATGATGATATCTAAGAGAAGAGATAATAACTAGCGGATTTGAAGAGCTGGAACGTCGAGTAGTTTTGACTCGTTTGAACAATAGTACAATATATTATTATGTCCCCGATCGACCAAAAATACCTTCGCGATCGACGCACCGGCCATCCAGTGTCTAAAAGATGACAACATGGAATGACCAAGAAGAGGGAAGCGTGTCGTCGTTTAGTTTCTTTTGGGTCTATATAATAGTATTTAAGTAGGTATATTATAATATCACTTACACACTCGTAAAGTGACATGTCTAGTCTGACTTAATAAGTTGAGGAAGCGGCCAGATCCATTTCTCATAAACCAAAAATCTGCTAAGAAACCTTTTTCGCGGAACAGACAAGATACACATCGAATTGTATAGCCCATTGAAAAAAAATAGAGATGTACGCGAAAGAACAAAGAGACTTACGCACCGGAGTACGAGGGCCAATTTAAAGCACTGAGCATCACCACCCAGTATTCTTAAATCGCATTTTGTAATATTTCGATGATTAGGTAGGTATCAAAAATTTCATAGGATGACGATTATTGATTAACAAAAAATAAATAAGTAGGAAGAAGCCTTATAATGTAGAGGTGGCCCTCGACTTTCGCACATTATTGGTTCCTGAAAATGTGTTCAAAAGTAGAGGGATGTAAAACAAATATCAAAAAGTGTACTTCAAAATATTTATTTATCGAGTATAATAAATTTTTTTTTAAAAAAATAAAATTAACGAGGTGTATAAGCAATATAGCAGTGTTTTCTTTATATACTTGTCAAGAGTTAGTTGAATACCACCCTTTTACGTGTTTGAGAAGGTGACAGGGAGCGGAGGAGAGAATGCATGGAAGCGTACAGTTTTTACATTATCAAAAAAAATCTAAATTTTAAGAAATGAACGAAATAGTGAATTATGCGAAAGTCGCCTGTATATAGTCAGTGAATCAAAATGACAAAGTGCTGTAAAAAGTGTAAAAGATTAAATTTCACTGAGCTAAGTTAAAATTATCTAATTATGCATGAATTCTATTACCATTTTTTCAAGTGAATGTGAACGCGAATGAATCTAAAATCCAGTTTGTTATATATGAAAGTTATAAAACATATACTCTACCTACCAATATTTCTCTTCTGAGTATTGATAGTTTTTCTTTCGATACTTTAAAAGGGCATCCTCTGTCAAATGTCTGTGGCCAACTTTAGATTTTATTTTTACTTTGATATAATTTTTCAATGCATTTGATCAAATAGCATTTTATTTGACATGTTGTTTGCAAAGCTGTTTTTGTGTTATAAAGAAAAGGCATAAAGTAGCATACAACTTTTTTTATTAAATAAAATAATAATTATTGAGAAAAAACTTAAAAATTACACTCCAATCTTTTCAATTTCATCTGAATCTTCTGTATCCAGTAAAGCTATCTTTTTGCCAAAATGCTTTTCAATATTCTGGCAAATTTCCAATGCCAGAGGGGAATCGATGAGATTGATGGCGATGCCGGACTTGCCGAATCTTCCCGTGCGTCCAATCCTGTGCAAGTATGTCTCGCAATCTGCTTTCTTGTCTAAGTCCATCGGCATATCAAAATTCACAACCAGTGTTACTTGCTCTACGTCGATGCCTCTGGATAGCACGTTTGTAGTGATAAGTACTTTTTCTTGTCCAGACCTGAATCTATCAAGAACAGATATGCGCTGTTCAACCGTTAGGTCTCCGGATAAAACAGAAACTGAATGCCCGTCTTTTGTCATTTTTTCTGAAAGCCATGAAGCCGTTTTTCTTGTATGACAGAATATTATCGCTTGGCCGATAGAAATAACTCCATAAATATTACAAATGGAGCGATATTTTTCGTCTTGTCCTCTGCATTTTACATAAAATTGTTTGATGTTATCCAAAGATTCTTCTTCACGCAAGAGACGAATGATTAGCGGGTTAGGTACAATAATTTCAGCAAACTCCATGACAGGTGTGTCGTATGTGGCGGAAAAGAACATCATTTGGCAAGTTCTCGGTAACATTTTATGAATTCGTATACATTGATCCTGATGCCCCTGTCTCGAAATCATAACATCTGCTTCGTCCAACACGAAGACTTTAATTTTTGTCAGATCAAACATTTGGAATTTGACACCCCAGTCCAACATTTTTCCAGGAGTGCCAATTATAATATGATCGGTGATTTTGGCAGATCTGGCCATTTCTTCGCCACGTACTGCATATTTTAATTTTATTTCTGGGCAAAACGTTGCCATTTTTGCGGCAACTTCACCAGTTTGAATTGCGAGTTCGTACGTTGGACTCATGCATAGCACTTGAGGGTGTTTTAAAGCTGGATCAACTCTACTCAGCATGGCTAAAACAAAAGCGGCTGTTTTACCGGTACCCGATTGAGATTGGGCAATCATATTTTGAGGCGGGTCGGCTAGTAATGTTGGCAATGCTGTTTCTTGAATTTTCGACGGTGCATTAAATCCCATTGCATAAACTCCTTTAAGTAAATTTGGCTTAAGATGCAGAGCCTCGAATGTTTTAACAGAGTAAAGCGGTGAGTTAGGATCTCTTCGTTGAATTTCAATATCTTTCTTTGACTCGACTAATCCATTACGAATGATCTTCTGTAGTAGTGATGTCTCAGCCGGATTTATGGCATCAACTGACTCTTCAGTCGGGTCTGGATCTTTGGAGGTTTTAATGTTCAGTCCAGTAACTTTGCGTGCAATTTCCAGATCATCAACAGGCTTTTCCCATTGCAGTTTCCCGGTCGCCATTTTTCTAGAAAAACAAAACATAAGTCGGTTATTCAATATTGGTGGAGTAGCCACATTTAATCATGTCATTTCATCATGTGAAATTACTCAAATCATTTTGTCACTCTTAGCTAACTGTCGCGTTTGCTCGCTGCACCAGCACTATAAAATATCTAACAGTTAAATAATGAATGCGATAGATAGTTAATAACCTGTCAGAAGTGATATTATTGTCAATGAATTGTTATGTAGTGACAGATCGCTTGATGGAATCATAGGTACCCTTCGATATATAAAATATGAAACAGGTGAATATATTTATATAAAAATTATGCACAGAAATTTATAAAATGTATGCCATTTCTTATAAAGATATGTAGAGTAAGTAAACTTTTATAAAATTGTCAAATATTTAAAAAAAAAAAAAAAAAATACATGACGGCCATTATATAGCCTACACGTCACAAGTATACTTGAACAGTGCGAGTGTACACTTGAACCATGTCATCGAAAAACATAGTAATAAAAAAAACTGACTGCTTGAGGCTTGTGCAAGTCTCTGCTACACACATTGAGTTATGGTTGTGCATATTATATTATACAGTATAAAAATTCAATCATTTTCGTGTGGTTTGTATGTTCAAGAGACTTATGCAATATTATCAACCTACTTGTGTAAACAATGGGCAGTACTAGATGTTAACAATATTGTGTGGGAAGATAATAATAATTAATAATATACTTTGCTACATAATGTATAAGCAACTCCGGTAAATATGCCGCAGATGCCCACATGAGATTTTATAACTTTCTTTTTAGACCAAACCAAACCTAAACTAACCTACCTCAACTTAATATAATCTTAGTTTGTGATAATGCTGCATCAAAATGTATGAAAATTTCAAAAAATATTGAAAGAAACAAGTCTACTTCAAGTGAAAATTACTCATGGCTAGATAAATTTGCGGTGAAGGGTTTGAAACAAGTATTAAATATGTAGGTACCGAAGTATGAAGTCTGACTAGGTGACATATTGTCTCAATTGATAGCATCGCTTAATGGACGAAATTGGTAAATTAAAGGTTATATCGATTGAGATTGGACTAATGAGAGTTTCTTAGCACTTTCCTTCATCGTTGTATTGTATTTCCTTTGATGTCTAATATGTTGTGAGGTCGCTATCAAACCGGCTCGATAGTTTTCTAATTCGGGAATACATACATATATCAACAATACTGCGATAATGAGAGATTTGGAGAATACAAACATGCTTACTTTTTCGTTGGGATAAACTCTGCACGAATATAAATGGGATATTAGTGTAGAATAATAATATGAAAACCGCACAAACAGAATCCAATGCAGATATCCGAATCCGGCATGACGTTTTGTCTGTTCATAGATACTCCGCTCAAACGGCTCAAATCCGAAGTAGAGAAGACAAAATGACTATCTGACCATAGACAAAGATCAAAATAAATAAATTATTGTGTGTCAATCAGTTAACCAATAAAAAATCTGTAGCACATAGTACTATTCAGCTCTTACAAAACTATCCAAAATCTACTAAATTAAATATTGAAAGATTGAATATTTGAATTAAATTATTATAATATTTTATTTGTATAATACAATAAATTTTATTTAACTTTAAATACTCATTTTTTGTACTATTATTATCTTGAATAGGCCCTTTTTATTAGGCTTTTGAAGTCATTACTTTTACAGGCTATTAATAAAATTACTAACTACTTTGAGTTTGCAGGCAAAATATGTGGAGTTCCAAGGCATTTGCTCTGAATCGACAAAATTATAAATTATTTATTCATTTTTTATTTTTCAATAAAAAATATTCATTTATTTCAATAGCTCGGAAAAAAAATTTGGTATTTTTCCAGCATGCCATATTAAATTTAGTATAAGTACATGGCAATATTAGTTACCATAGAAATTAATTCAAACATAAGGGATTATTTTTAAAAATTCTTAAGAATTACAAATTGTGCTGTCATCGCCAGAACTATGACAAAAAACTCAGGAAAATGGATTCAATGAAGGAATTTATTACGTCTACAGCGAGTAAGAACTTTATTTACTTTTCGCAATCTTGTCATTTTAAGACTTCTGAACTAACGAAACCCTTATAACACATTCTATAAGTACGTATTAAAATGACTAAATAAACTTTTGAGTTTACTTCTACATGTCAGTCGTCATCATCTAGCCTTTATTGAAAACAAATATAATTTTAAAATTTAAACCATATAATATGAAGTAAATGGTGCAGATAGTATTTTACCAATGAATATAATGTTTTTGGTGGCCCTTTGGACCCGTTTTTCGTTTGATTCAATGCCTTTTCAATATTTTTCGAATACCCAAACGTGAGGAATGTACAGGACCGCTGCAAGGGCCCAGCTGCATGTGTGTGAAAATATAACTCCGCTCCAAGTTAGAAAAATAGTATAATTTCAAAAAGTGTTGCTAATTTATTAGTGACATACATGAGTTTAAAGCCAGTTTTACACTCTCTGTCTGCGTAAACTGAGATTATAAAGCAAGTCTAGGCAGTTTATACAGTCGGTAGGCCAATTCAAATTATTGTAACAAATATAAATTACCAATTTTTATTAATTTTACACACTTTTATTAATTTTTTTTTGATATTTATTTATCATACTTGTCATTCTTTTTGATTGTAACTTATGGAGAAATGGATGCGCTGGCTCTTGCACGATATTGTTTCAACACTGGTATACATCAACATATAATATTAATACTGATTTATGTATTTCCAGTTCGATATTATGATTCTCCAAAACTTGAAGTGGTCGATGACAATTCAAACAATATTGCGTTGGAGAATTTCATAAACAATGCACAATGTCTAACCCTGAGTGCTTTGATACAAAATCAAAAAATCGAGTATCATACAGAGGTAGGTCTTATTCTCGTAGAAAACATTTTTTTCTTGAGTAGAGTATTCGTTTCAAAATTATTATATTTGAGAGGAATTCAATCTTAGCCATATACCATAGATGTTGAAAACCTCCTTCTATAGAGATGGAGCCTAAATGTATGAAATTGATACAATAAAAGACTGATTAAGTTAGCAACAGGTGACTTCGTATTACAGGTTCATTTGCAGAGAACTTCACACTACTGCTGTAACATTTATTTGCCAATTTGCTGGGCCTATAAAAAGACAATCCGTCACGATGAGTAGATAAGAAACCGATAATACTACATTTCGGCATTATTATTTAGTTGAAAAATCAAGTAAAATTTGTGTAAAACCGATTATAACTGCACTCGAGTAAGTAATTTCAGTGAATATAAAAAATAGCTGCCATATTGCGTGAATAAAAAAATCGTAATATCGATTGGGCGATGTTCATATTTGTGGAGTTTACCAACTTAACCATGCTTCATGCGCTTGCTAAATAATTTAAAATCGCAAAACAGATATAATGTATAAGGCTCCTTTTATCTATAGTTTAAACTCTTTGATGATAGCAGAATTTTTGTACTTAGAGACCGACAACTATAACTTGAGGTGCGGTCTTTTGGAAAGCTAAATTTTGCAATACACTGGTAATACTCGCATCGTGACAAGGTCACGCCTCAAATTATAGTTGTTGGTTTATTTTATACATTTATATACTGAATGATTTGATTATTATTCAATTATGGTTATAAAGAAATTACTATTTTCACTCAGAGACAAAGCAACAGAGCCTAAATATATGAAAGTAAAGCTGTAAAAAGGTTATTATAGAATTATAGATAATGATAAAATAAATTGCAAGTCACTTCACATTGCAGATTCATTTGTAGCAAACTTTAAACTTTTTTCATTTGCGTCTGTAAAAATTTGTATTATTAACAAAACGTGGAAACAGGCCATTGAAGATGGCAGCTTAAGAGTTTATAGTCACCATCTTTAAGTGCGGCAATCAGACCTGTGAACGGGACTGGAGACGAACCCCGGAAGCTTTGATTATGAATCTTGAGAACACGTATCGGAACCAGAACCTTTTAAATATGTAGGGGTTCTGCGGGTTCTATTATTCTATTATTTTTTTTCATCATCCACTCATGATGGAGTCACTTGTTTCAAAAAATAGTAATTAGTAATAAGTTATATATTCCAAAGTAATGTTTTTTGAACTAATGTGGTTAATACCTATAAATTGTGGTGGTCATATATTCCATTTGGTAATGGTATCTTCAAAGAAGAATAAAGACCTTTTGATATCCCCTGTCTAGGCAAGGTTGGTGTAATAATTACTTATGCCAATATATTTACTAACAAATATCTTGTATTGTGATAGGTATCTAAGGGTGAAAATGGATCGCTAATATTCTACAAGAGCACCCCTGTTTCATTGGAAAGCGAAAATGCCATTCAGTATGTCGGCATCACTGCCCTGCCCAGCAACCCTGTGGAATCTTTGTACCTTACATTACATCATGTATATGGACCACTTCTACAATCGGTCAGTACTGGCTTAAAGATTTAAAAAGACATATTATGTTTTTATCAAGATGAATACCGAAATTTATCATTTGAGTTTAATATTAGCTAAGTACCCGACTTGATATGAGGTCGCTTCGTAGGTGGATATACATTAGTGTTCAGTACTGTAAAATAGAGGTTGTTTTTTAAGCCTGTCAAGAAAGATCATTACATGGCATTACCATTTGAAAATGATTACGGGCATATGACCACCGTGGCTGTTCTTGGCATAGCTCATTCTGGAAGTCCAATTTTGGGCCACTCTTTCGAACACTGCTGGCCGTATATCACGAATAACATAAACAATATTGATTTTCATGGTGTCAATTGTTTATCAGCATAAACCAGTGACTTCATGTAGGCACTACGGCTACGCGATTGGAGAACCATATATGGTTCTACGTGTTTATTTTTGGAGAAACAAAAGTTATAATGAGGCAGTTTAGAATACTAACTACTTCATTGTTATGTTTGTTTTGTCAAAAATAAACACTTAGACCCTTGTATTGTCGATCAAGAACTTCTTGTCCACATGTTAAAATTGTGAACTAACAATCACCTCTAGTGCAGCTAGTCGCACTTCCGTTTTCAAATGAGGAACTCCCCCAAATTTATCATTTCATTTTACGCTCCCGCGGTGTATGGATCTATCAATTTACCTAATTTGAAGCTTTTTATAATAAAAATATGTCTAAAACGACCAGGAGTGATGTTAGAATTATTATTAGTAAAGTTTTAGTATATTGCGAAGAAGAAAAAGAGCCGATACTTTATTTAAACACGCCTCTAGCACGCGTTGCCACCAATGTCAATGTCAACATCAATGAGAAGTCTTCTATATGTGTATCAGACTCTAATAATTATTGTAATCAAAATTTTAATTTTGCCCTACATCTTAATATTATACATAAGCTTTGAATTGCAAAATAGCAAATTTCACCGCAAATTAATATTCAGCACCATAAAATACATGTATCAGACAATCAAACCGGATGATAATTTTTTTATAGAAGATTCACTTTTTGGCCGTCGTATTATAGATGACAGATTGGCGACCTTTATCACATTGCGTACTTTTGTCTGCCTCCTTATCCATTTGTGGTGCTCATGCCCAAGATGCATCTTTCTGTATATCAGATATTGTGCACTATGATCAAACTTACTTTTGACGGACACAACATGCACAATCTCAAATATTGCACGATATATTTTGATTTTGCTGATAACTACATGAACCACACAAAACTATGATAACATTATTTTTGTATAATACTTTCTAGTATAGGTACCTACGTACCATGGCCGACTATATTCAGGCTGTGGCACTGAATTGAAAATTCCGATGGTAGTGCTAGTTATTGATTGTCTTCGAATGCATTGCCATAACCTGTTGTGTAATAAATGAAGATTTTCGATTGTATATTTTCCTCAAATTATTAGGTACCATTTATTTCAATATGCAACAAACAGTTCATCACAATATTGCTAGCACTACCATCAAAGTTTACAGTTTCGTGTCATGGCCTGAGTATAATAATGGGCTTTGGTTTAAAGTTATGGTGGTTACATGCTATTTCTAGTCATAATTTCCGTGTATTTTGTCACACATTTCATAAAATATTCCCCGCGCCAAGATGGCAATTATTGTCAAGATGTTCTGGCATCCAGATGGCGTCACCAAATCACTGAACAAATGATAGATGCACGGTTGGTGATGGAGTGAGCGTATAGGTTATTTGTAAATTGTACATATTACATTTTTGCTGCATCACAGTTCACCGTGAACTGATGTACCAGAAAGAGATGGCCCTATAGCATTGATATCAAAAAATTATGCGTTGTTTGTGGAGCGTTCCAGACAGTAATGTTCAAGTTTTATTAGCTTCAATAAGAATATTAATTTGATATTTGATAGGTATGGATGACTTGATACGTACGAGCTATGCTAACCTAGTTTTGAATCAATCAGAATTTTATATAAAAATATACCTACAATATGATTGTATTTCTAATTTATTTACCTACCTCTTTGCTTCTGGTTTTCTATTGTATTCTGGTGATTTTTAATATGTGTTTTACTTTGACAAGAATTTAATCTCAATACTATACGGCCATCTATTTCCGATACAACAGTGAACAGTAATATGCACAAATTTCCGGACACGGAGTATATAAAGTTAAGTTGATATTAATTTCCACGGTACAGGACTCTTCGGTAACGGTGGATCCAAAGATTCAAGAGATGTTATCGCATCTTGAGGCCGGTTTACGTACAATAGCCAGCGGGAAAGACGGTGGACCTAGCTTGATGGGTAAGTATTTATTAATATTTAACATTCACCATTAACCACTCGATTGTCGGTACTCTATTTAATTATTATATGTATTTTTTCAGTTGTGTTATCGGTGGATGATGAGACAGATTATTGGCAAACTATCTTTGCCGAGAGCAAGACTCGTAAACAAAGAGATATGGCTGAAGCATTTATTTCAATATTACAACCGTTATCTCAAGAAGTCAGGTGGGTAACTGAACAATCATTGTCTCCACTCTCTTTAAATATCTCTAGTCTAATCTGATGCCAAAATACATCATCGCTTAAGAAACAACACCGCGGAAGTCAGTTAATTAAAATTTTCAGGGGAAACAAAAAACGTCTCAAAAAAATTGAAAATTGATACCTTTTAACTTATTTTTTTTGTGTTTAGTTAAAAAAAAAACATTTTTTCATTCAAAAAGAATTTTTCTATAGAAGGAACACGGTGTAGGATTTTTTTATCTACCGAATGTTATTCAAAACTCAAAACCGCCAAATGGGGACTTACGTGGTGTTGTTTCTTAAAAGACGACATCTAACCCCAAAGATTCCTTCAAAACTCCAAAAAAACCTTCTTCTATAAAGACGGTACCTAAATGTATGGGTTACATGTTAATTATACGTAAAACATTTCTTTCTACATGAGCTTTCTTATCGGAAAGAGAAACTATTCGGTTTCCAATTTTATTAGATTCAATATGAACATTATTTCAATTTTCATAGCTGATTTTCGCAAAATTCATGAATTCAAGAATGAAAACCTAACCTAACCTAACAAATAATCTAGTATATCGACAAGAACCGTGTTTTATTTAGACATGAATTTTATGTCAGTACTATACGATCCAAAGAGGTTGGACGGTCTTTAATATATGGCCTTATATTTCCGATACAACATTTCACGGTGAAGTGTGATACGGCGAACTGCATACGTACAGGTTTCCGGACATGAAATGTATGAGATTGAAGCAAAAAAAAAAAATGGAACACTGGTACACTGATTAAGTTGACTACAAGTGATTTCGCATTCATTTGCAGAGAACTTCACACTACTGCCATGACATTTATTTGCTAATATAAAGAAACTGTACGTCACTAGTAGATACGCAGCCAAAAATACATTTACAGGCATTATTATTTAGTTAAAAAATCATGTAAACTTTGTTTAAAACTCTCAAACAAATTATTTGTATAAACCCAATTTTTTTAGAAACAACACTACTTTACCTCTGGTGTCGATATCTTAAATGTCGTTTGCTTGAGTTCAGACAATATTATATCATCTTGCCGTTATTTCAGATCCATAGATGTGGTGGGAACGTCGGAAATACAGGAGGCCATGGAAAGCTCTGGAGGATACCTGGATGATCTTTGGAGGCACTCCAATTACGTTTATCCTCAAAAACGGATGGCGCATCTAATGGATGTCATCGGTATTTATAATTAAATAATCTGATGTTTGTTTTCGTCATATGCAATGAAATTTAACTAGATCACAATATTTATTCACAATAATACCTATTGGGATCAATAAACAAATAAAAATAATACAATATTTTATACGTAACTGGGAAGCGCCTCGGAAACATATCTATTAGAGAAATCTGAGAAAAAATGTTGTACTCAGCGGAATTTGAAACACATCTTTTGCTTGCCGGGTGAGGGTTCTTACCATTAAGTTACAGTTGTCTCAATAACTGAGGTGTTTTAAATTCCGTCAATAATGGCTATCATCTTTGTAATTTAAAGAAGGTAAACGAATTACTAGCTTGATTCATAGATGGTGTCAGGGTTACTCAAATTTTTATTAACATCCTTGCATTTACTAATAACATAACTGTTGGTTAAAAAAAAAATTCACATAAAAAAAAAATTCTATATTCTTCATTAAAAATATATCTAGGAAAAGCCTCAAAAGGTTTGGTGGGTTAAGAGCGTACTTCAGTGAAACGGAAAATAATTTTCAACTGTAGGTGTGACGAAATTTTGCACTCGTCGCCAATCGGAGACCGACTGTCGAGGTGTGCACACATCGATTTGTTTTGTCATGGCGTCGGATGAATATATTCTTAAATCATGTAAAGATGATTAAAAACCTTTACGTATGTACTTGAAAAAGAAAACATGTCAATGAATATACTATTATTATTAGTAATATAACAATAAACATAACATTAAATGGACGCATGTATAATTTTTATGACAAATTATATTTCGTTCGGTACGCGTCATTTGCACAATCCGCGCATCGCCTAGCCACGATTTTTTAGACCATACCTCAACTGAAGTATAGCCTTAATGGTAACAGCCTTCGCTTGGCATCCGCAAGATGTGTGATTCTCCTAATAGGTATATTTTTGAGACTATATTCTACATTCTTAAATTTTGTGTACTTATTGAACATGCATAATTTTGAAAACACTTCTGAGAAAATATATTATAACTTATAACCAATAGAAAAAATCTTTTTGAAAAAAGTAAGACATCCCGCAGGAATCGAACCTGCATCTCTCGGGTATCGTGCCCACGCACTTAGACCACTATGCTAAAGGAGTCATACTTAATTGAGACAAATTTTGTGTGCATATTTATATTAAATCTTGAATCTAAAAAACATAATACTAGATAATGAGAGATCTTTGAGTATGAGAAATAATTTTAAATTAAGGTTTTATCTGAAGTTCTTTACCAAGTTCTTTACCAACATTATTTTATAAAATACTGAAAAAATTCAATAAAACTGTCACATAATTAATTGTAATAGATTTTTGTTTACGCAGATACCAAAGTAATCATTAAATATATCTTTTTATTCAGGGAATGCTTGTATAACAAAACTCCAAGAAATCCTAACACCTCTCGACGTTTGGGGCTCAGATACTACAGTAATAAAAGTTCTGACGGAATGCTCGTCGGCTGCATCGGCGTGGCTCTCCGCTTGCTATTCTCTGACTCAGAAATACTGGCCGAACCATTCGCTGCACGCATGGGAGGGCCAGCCGCATGTTCCTCGATATTTGAACATGTTTCAAGAGAGGCTCAAAGAGGTAATAATCAATACATTTTTCTAAATTATTGAGATGAATTATTTTCTTGACCGGATCCAGATTTACCTATCGAGTGTCGACAGCTTTAAATACTTGGGGGTGCATGCATACTTTGCAAACAGAGCTTGCTATCCGAATGGGAATGACTGGGATTCAGAACTGTACTTGGTTAAAATCAAATATCGTCTATTCAACGCTTGTATTCTGATAGGTGCTACTTTACAGTACCGAGTCATGACACCTTAAGAATGCTCAAAGGAGCTGTATACTGAGCTTCGAGAACAGATACCCCCTTTTTAATCTTCTGATGAGTCGATTGCGTCATCTGCGTGAAAGATAATCACTACTGGCTGGATGGATTAAATAAAGTCATACCTCTGTGTTGAATGTATATCTAAATGGCCAATCTTGATTAATATATCTCCATTCATGTTTCATGTTCATTACTGACTCGTAAGGTCAGCCTCTGGTCAACCAGATATAATTTTTTTTTATTATGTTTTAGATAGCTGATGTCAGATCAATCCATCTTCAACTTACAAAACTATTATCCACATCGGAACAAGATGATTTAAAAGCGTCGAAGATATTTCAACCATTCCACGGTAATACCGGTGTACATTACTTATTTACTTCCTCCTATCATGCTCCACCATCGATGTGTAAGGCAAGCACAAGGTCACACCACTTCCCTCATCCATTATAGTCCACCATATTCTATACAAAACATGATGCATTTATGTACGGATTATTACAGCCTTTTAGAGCCACAGGCACAGCGTATCTGTGTAGATATATTGTGATAACTAGAGTCCGTATTCTTTATGCTGGCGTGCGGTTTTCCCCCCGCTTCAGCATCTTAACACTTCATTCCCTCTAGTTCCCTCCCATTGAAAACCTGCAACATTTGAACGCGATGACACAATGCTTTCCGTCCGCAAGCGATGTGACGTGCACGCCAGCATAAAAAATATGGACTCTTACATTATATTACTTATTTATTTATTTAAGAATACAAAACATTGTGGACATAACAAATCTAAATTCAAGACGTACACGACATGAGATTTACATTATAAGTCAAACATTACCCTCACAAGAGAGAAGAGAATATAGAAAAAGAAATATATATATAATAACAAAAAAAAATAATCAAAACATACTTAAGTACAATTTAATACAGAAAAATATAATTTTTGAGAACGAAAAACCTAGAATTTTATACAGAAAAATACAGTTTCAAAAACAAAATGCAAAGTACATCATTGAAAATGTCTATGTCTTTAGGGAGTGCATTTACTAATCTTGCACCCCTCGCTAATGGTGCCTGATAGGCTTGACACGAGGAAACGGTTCCAATCCAGAATAAATCATGGCTGCGACCACGTAGGTAATTGACAGGCGCATGGAAATTCAAATTCATTAGGACACCAGGATTGGAAACCATGCCTCGCGATAACAGGCAAAAGTGTTTCAACAGCAGAAGAGACCGACGAGATTCAAGAGAGTGAAAAGTAAGCATGCCTTGTAGAAAGGCAGTCGGAAAATAATCATATGACGAATTATCTAAAGGAAAATAGTTAAATGTTTATCGTATCAATACCTCTGTTTGTAATGTAATATAAAGTTTATTTTTATTAAGGTAAGATTTAAATAATCCCTAGGAAGGAGTCTTCACCACAGCTACTGTCAGAAGAATATGAATATTTATGACAATATCCATAAATATTTTTTTTTCTAATTAAATTTAATAATCATTCTAATTTATATTTTAAATTTCTTTCTAGGTTTAAATCTATGGCAATGTACGCCAAACAGTAATTCTGGCTGGGTAAAGTCAAAGTCTCACTTTGAACGTCTTTTGAAACCTGCCGAAGACAGAATCGCTGAAAAACTCAGACCCAAACTTGTCAGCTCGTCAGCGAAACAGGTGATAAAACTATTTAGGTATTACATTGATGATTTATCATATGATTGTCGGATGGACTCATTTGTTCATTTGTCTGTCTCATTACTGTCTGTCTCGGAAGCATGTATACAGATTGGGACAACAAAAGATGCATATTAATCTCTTTGGTAATATTTTTGCTCTTCCAAATTGGTCGTAATTTAGACTTTTTGACTGGGTGTTTTTTGCTATTGCTATTCTACTTTTGGTGTCAGTCTTGCGTCCACCTTTATCAGTGGTGGATCAGCGACCCAGCACTTCTTCAAACTGTTCTTATCAATATTATGCTACGTACATACGTAATTGTCTATGTCGCTGTTATTTAAAAATTCATTATTTCAAACAAATTTAAATAATGTCAGAAGTGAAGAAGAAAATAGAAAACCTATCTGCATCATCGCATAAGTATTTTACATCACTTGATTATCAAATTTGTGAGTGGTTTCATCAATACTTTCACGAGATACGACGGCACACACTTCACATTAACCGGTTCTATGCATTCAGCGAGTTATCTCCCTTTATGAGGCCGTGATCGACAAGCCGAACATACAAATTTCGCTAGTTATCTCGCCCGATTTTATACCCAAATTACTAGCCACTGTCTATTGATTTGCATTATCTAAAAAACTAAACACACAGTGACATCTGATTGAATAATTATGAAATACTACAAATTATCGGTATTACAGCGATTATAGTATGACATTTAACATGTGTCGTTAAAAATCTTGCGGCCTCTCAGATACTGCCATGGTAATATCGTGAGACATAGAAAAGGTTAACATTGGAAGAAAATTTAACAAACTTGTCAGCATTTTGGATTTGGGAACTATTACAGGTGGTAAATGCGGAGTTACGTGTTTGTTTATCTAATTTAGAGCCACGTTTTCACGTATTTTTTTCTCAAAACTAATTGCATCCTTCTCACTAATAAAAATATTATCTATATCATTTTGCTATTAATATAATATTGTTTCCTAGGTATACAAGTACATTTTTTGGTGCCACAAAACAAATTCCTCTTCCCCAGTATACAGTGAAATAAAAATATTTAGCGGACACTGATCTATTGGTAAAATTCTTTGCTGTCACCTTATTAACACAGTTTAGTAGACAAAGTGTATTATTTATAGATGCTCCATGAGTTTGGCAGATACACGGCACTCATTGAGAGACCAACAGTTCACGCAGCACTTAAGAAGGAAAGGGAGGTCTTCATGAGTACTCTGGGAACAATGTTAAAAGAGATTGAAACGCAAGTCTTGGAGGATAAATCTCCCGTTGATAGTGAATTCAACATTCAGGAGATATCTCCACTTGTACAACACATACAGTGGACAAAGTATATGATGGGACGGGTAAATATCATTTAATAATTACATAATGCAACACTGCTAAAAGGTGTCATCCCCTAAGAATCTAATTCCAAGAAACCCTAAAGAGTCCGGAATCATTATCGGGCAGACTCATTGAAATATGAGTATATATAATATGAATTGCCGATTAGCTGCGGTGAGACCCTCTGTATGTATTTTTAGATTGTGCATTTTGGCTCACCCAGAGAGCGTCAAGTTTGTCTGGAATAAAAATCAAAGCCAACGCGGTTCGAAACCAGTAGTAACATTAATTTTTTTCGGTTCCACATTTTTTTTCGGTGCGGCTGCAGATCTTATAATATATTATAGTCGCCACAAATAAATCTCGTGATACTCTACACAATCCGATGTTCTTCTTTATCACCCAATACAATACAACCCATTGCAATATGACTAATAAAATTGTAGGTTATGTAGATATGTCTGACATGTCAATACAAAATTCTTGTGTTCGGCTCATTACCGACTAGATGGCGCTAGTTCGGCTTTATCCGCTTGGGGTCGGCAGCACGAATATATCCAAATTTGACCGACATGTCTACCAACTTAAATTTTCGCTGTATTACGAATTAGAGATAGCCGCCGATAACAGTTTAGTGTATAGAATACCTTCCGTGCTAATTTGGAACAATTAAAATAACGGAAACGTGTTAAAGTGATAACCGTTAAGAATAGACCTGTTTATATCAATATAGGAATATCGAAAGCACCCGCCGCTTCTTTTAGATAAATTCAGCATTCATTTAGCAGTGATTCTTGGACTATTTATTATGGGATACTTTGATTACAAAGTGATATAAAAATATTATAAATTATATAACTGCATATCTTTCATAGTATGTAACAATCGAATTTTTCAAGGTGTCCGAGATTGAAAAGACGACAGACCATTTGCTGAACGACTTGGATGGATGCGCTCTTATAAAAAAACAATCTGTCAATCTACAAAATGAACTTCGTCAGCTACAAACACAGCATTACGAGGACTGGACCAGGGACCTGCAGGTTATCATTGATTTGCAGTATTATTATAAAAATAAAATTTCCAATTATGTACGTATGTTATGTATTTTATGTCTTAGTTGTAGTAAGAGGGCCCGACAGACCTTGTGATACTTTCAGAACACACAACAGGGCTTTTGAGGGGGTCAAGAATTTCGAGTACCGGCGAGGCTATTCTAACATATCACCCAAAAAGTGATAAATATGATATATTTATGTATTTAGGCAGTTAATAAAATTATCACGAGAATTTAGCTATCAAACGTGCTATCTTCACTCCCTCTCTTTGCTGTGCTAACTTTTAGAGCGAGATAGAGTACGTCAACTACATAGTGAAAATTGAAATGCGACTATGTATTTTGAAAAATAATCTGCATCACAGGTCACGGCCGCCACCTCAATTTATAGTTCCCTGCGAGCTATCAAGTATCGAGTGGCGAGTAGCAATATATTTTTTTTTAATATATACTGCAATGGCATGACTCATAAAATCAGGAAACCTGATGCATGACTGTAAACTTGGAAGGAGTTTATTTGAATGGAATCGTGCTGCACAGTATCTTCGGACCCGTCAATGTCCTACAGTCAGGGTGGAGACGGGAATACAGCGAGCTGTATACTTTATACAGGAGCCCACACATCGCACAGTTCATCAAATTGAGCTGCCTTAGATGGCTGGGCATTGTGGGCCAGGATGGACGAGTTACACATGACATTCCGAAAGCCGGAAGGATAGTGGAAGTAGATCATAGAATAGGCTAAGACCCACACAGGGTTGTAGCACCTGGAAGAAGATGAAGAATTTAATAGTTCTTTCTTTATAATTGAATATGAAAATTAAATCAATCAAATATATATTTTGCAAAAAGAATTTTAGTCTGTTATTCCTCTTACAGATGGAGCTAAATAACAAATCACTCATCCTGTCGCCGGAATCTCCAGTCGTGGAGTTCTCGGCCAATAACAATCTGATGAGAGTTACGTTCAACCCTCGCCTAGTAGCACTAGAGAGAGATGTTCGCCACATGTCTGCGTTGGGTTTCAGCATCCCCTCACCCGTCAGGGAAGCAGTCAACCACGCTGCGCAGTTCATGGGACAAGCAAGGGCTTTGCAGCAGGTCAGTTTTCTCTTAACGCTATTGTCTGCAAAGCTATTGAAGAAATCCTTCTCAAGAAGATGGATCCTGAATACATGAAACTGAAAAAAGACTAATTATTATTAAATTAGTGTAAAAAGTCATTTTGTATTACGATTACAAATTCATTACACATTGACTATTTGGTACACTTGACTTGTACCGAAACCAAAACATTCACATTAAAATGAACATTCACAACAATCACGTATGTTATACATACATAATACTCATTCATAGTAAACATCAAAATAGCTGGCATTATGCCAATATTATTTTTTTTGTGGCTATCAATTCAACCATACTAAAAATGACACAGAATCACTGTGAAGTATTATAATGTAAACATTTTATAAGACATCCTCTGGTCCAATCTCTTTGTTTCTTCGGATGAAAAAAATCTGAAACTCAAAAAAATCTGCTTTGTTTTACAATCCATGACAGGCTTTTTGAAAACCGACATTCTGTGAGTTATTATTTTTTTTAATTCATAGGTTGCGGCGTTCCACAACACCCAAGGCGATCGTATGATTGTCTCGCAGAGGCCAATGATGCTCCAAGCTGCGATGCAATTGGCAGCCCTCGTCAAGGAACAATCCGCCGTGCCCTGGAAGAACATCGAAGCGGTTGCAAGATACGTTGACAAACTGAAGGAAGCCGAGTCAAAACTTGTCGAGCAGGTCAGACATATCATAAATCATCCACCGAAAAAATTTATAATTCCGCAAATACAGTAGGATTATACGAACTATAGGTTTTTCTTTTTAAAATACTACATACATTTCTAAAGCAGACAATTATTTTAACATGTTTAATACTCATTATTTATTAAGAAAATCTGTGATTTTGTTTTGTTTGCAGGAATCTTAATAATATCAGTTCGAATTTTCTAAAGTAAGGTTCATGTTTACGAAAGCAAGCGATTTTTTAAAAAATTAAATTCATGCACAGATATTTCGCAAACTGGATTGTTTACTGTATTATGATTATTTTGATTTTCGTTTTTATGCTTGCAGAATACTTATTTGACAAATCAACATAATGCCATGAGAAATATAGTAATTACTCTGATGGATACAGATTTACTTCAAAAGCAATCCGAATGGAAGAAGAAGATCAGAGAAATGAGAGATATCATTGAAAAGGTTTGATATTTTAATCATTTTGTATAGTATTTTTTAGTATTCTAGTATTTTTTATCTGACTAATCATTCTCTTACTTCTCTTGGTGCCGTCTTCTATCAAAGGTCAATAACCAAATTGCAGTACATCTACCTATCTTTGGCCAGCAGTATTAGATCACCAACTCCTTGGACATTCAGCACTTATGGCGGTTCAGTATCCAACAGAATCTCTTTCTGCCTCCGTCTCTCCTGCCCCCAATATTTCCCTGTATTATGACTTGGAGTAAATCAAAATAAGTTTGTGGCTATTCTGTGTTTGATAGTATGCTATCTCAATATAGGTCATGTTTGCCACCAGGATATCTCTCCATCTGTCTGCACCAAGCTCTCTCTCCCCTTACCTAACTGCATGATGCTGTGTCTCTTTCTAAACAGGGCAAACACCTCAGTCTAGTTCTCCTGACCCTCCTTTTCTATTTTGGTTTATTAAAGAGGAGACTTGTGGGTGGTTGGGTATCTTCTTAATTGCATTTATTTTATGTTCTTTTATACCATTTCTTTAATAGCAAAGTATGTTGGCGCCCTTTCTAAATTACTCTTCTAACCGCAATTGGCCACTGCGATAATGTTATTCACCTACCTACCGGATCCAAAATGGTTCTGGTGGTCCTTTCCGTAAGGATCGGACCTCACCAGAGAGTTAGTGCGAGAACCTAATACCCTGAGCTAGCTTGTGCCTGTTATTCATCTAGTTGCGGAATAACAGTGTTAAGGATTTAGGTAAGTTGTGGTGAACTGCAACGATGAAAAAGTCCATTGTGACAATGGCAAAGTTTATTGTGCACCATTTATGTCGTATATCAATGGCCTACCTCCATCCCTCGCATTGATGCGTATAGTTTATGTTTGTACCTTCCTAGCCACATACTGTATTTGTTGTACATTGCTCTGATGCCCTTCGCCCTCAAATAATTTGTCTTTGACCGTGTGATTGCGGAATATGCACTATTAATTTATTCAGGGTTTAATATATAAAAGGATAATTAATCCCATTTAGCCCATAGTAAATCTGGCTCTGCGCACACTCAACACCAATAAAATATTATCGTACCAAGCCTGAGATCTTGTTGCTTTAATTATTCTAACGGTATCTTTTATAGGTCGAGACACGTGGCTTTACCAACAACCGCGCATGGAAAATCCATTGGGATATCCAACTGTATAAAGCGTTGGAACATCAATACCGCAGTACACTTATTAACCCTTTGCCCCATTTGCCTGTCATCAGAGTGGAACTTCTGTTTAGGTAAATAAATAGTTATAGTTTTTATATTAGAATCAACTTTACCTTCTTAACTAAATAATTGTTACTATGTAATATATTACATTATAAGACATTGAAGACCTTAGAAGATATTGACTGTGACCAAAGAATTTGGACTATAAAGAGAAGGAGTCTTACACATTATTTCTGTTATGACATTTGAAATTATTTTGCAAGCACATGAAGCATGATCAAGTTGGTGAACTCCAAAAATATTAAGATCACTCAGTTCCGATATTCCGATTTTCTTACATATGCAATGGCGGCTATTTTTTATATTCACTATGATTACTCACTCCAGTGCAGTTATAAACGGTTTTACACAAATTTTACATGATTTTTCAACTATATAATAATGCCGAAGTGTAGTTCTATATTTTAATCAACACTGAATATGCACAAGATAAGAATGTAAGAATTTTTATTAAAAATACGTAATTTTGAAAAACTGAAAAAAATTTGACTGAGTGGGTTTCAAACTCACATTTTTCACTGTCTGGCTGAGATCTCTTATACATTAATCCAGTGTCTCCCAACCAGTGTGTCGGAAAATTATTTAAGGTAAAACTTTTTAATTTAGTGATTATGAAATACTAATTAGTTTTAAGTGCGTCGCTAACTCAGGAAGGTTGGAAAACACTGCATTAAGCTATCAATCCATCTGTAATTCTTGCGAATATTTTTTAATGATTACACTACCTGCGAGTCTATTTTATACACAAGCCTGCTTTCGGTCCGCTACGGCAGCTAAATAGAGTAGGAAAGTATCGAATTATTAACACTTATTGTAACAATTAGAATAAGTTAACCGTCTGAACTGTCAAAACTGTCTATCTCTGTCTAAAATTTATCAGAGTCAAGAGAGGTGCTGTTAAAACATAGTACTTATTGTAACAATTATAACTAAATTATTGTACATTATATAATTTAGAAAAACACTTTCTGAGAGAGTATATTGTAACCAATAGAAAAAATCTTTTTTTGAAAAAAGTAAGCCACCCGGCCGGGAATCGAACCCAGCATCGCCACGGGTAAACGCCCCAATCGGCGCATTTTATCCATTATGCTACGGTATGACATACTAATAGCGACAAATTTAAACTATTGGTCACTGTAATACCTACTCATTAGCGTTCTTCGAAATCAAGCTACTTTGGCAATCGGTTTTTGTTTATTAAATCAAAGTAGGTAACTATTTTACTATTACTTAGATTACTAACCGACATCGTGTATCGACGACTATCACAGATGACAGATTCGATAGCTATGTATCATTTTTTAATGTGCAATCTACAATATATTAATTTCACTATGGCTACCAATTCAACCATATAATACTGAAAGCTCACGAAGCTCCCTCTAGTTATTGTCAAACTCTGTTCATGTATGATTTTAAAAATCTTCTCTACTTTGTGTCTTCCATCTTGCATTTCCAATTTCAGACACCAAGAAGTTCAACTGCAGCCTCCGTTGGAAGAACTTCGCGCCAATAGTTATTCTCAACTGCGTAAACTGGTGTCTCTTCCTTCGCACTTCATTGGACTCCAATCCAGCCCGACTGACACTGAATCTATTTTTGGATCAATCGTTAAGCGGTAATAATATACATAATCTATTAGATGTCCGTAATGCTATTTTCTGCATTTAAATACACTAAATGGTCATTTTTACAAAGAGTAGATGCCTGAATGTTGAAGGAACGGACCATCAGAATACTGGAGGTTTTTGAGAAGTGGTTGTATCGGCGTATGATGAGGATTTCTGGGGCTGATCACGTTACCAATGAGGAGGTTTTAAAACGTGCGAAGGGAACCAGTAAATGGGAATCATTTGATTTTAGTCTCTGCAATGAGAAATAATTCGTTGTTGAAATAAAGCCGAAAAGGGCGGTTGGTGACAATTTCCAATAGAGCAATATGAAAAAAGCCTTTTATTGGTTTTATTGTAATCATACACACGTTTCACTAAATACCCTTCCAAAAATAGTTGCAACTCCATAACCTTTTAATATAATCATATAGAAAATAATCAATCTAATTAGGAATGTGATTTTTTGGCCGCCATCTTGGTATTTCATAGGCTCAATATTACAAATTATCAAGTTTATCTTCAAATTAGTATATAGCACCATAAAATACATCTATATACTGAAAATCAATCAAATTACACGGTAATTAAAGAATATTGTATTATCCTCCGCCATTTTGGAATTTAGGGGCTCTTGCGCATCTATTCTATACACAGGACTGCTTTTGGCCACTATCTAGAGTAGGAAAGTATTAGCACTTATTGTAACAATTACAATAAGTTAGTTGTAATTGTTACAATAAGTGCTATGTTTTAATAGCACCCCTCTTGACTGTGATAAATTTCAGAGTGGGATAGACAGTTTTGACAGTTCAGAATGCTAACTTATTGTAATTGTTACAATAAGTGTTAATATTTCGATACTTTCCTACCCTAGTTAGCTGCCGTAAAGCCCGAAAACAGCCTTGTGTATAGAATACATGTGCTGGTTAAATTTTGATCTTTGCTCAATATCTTCAAAATGACCCTTAGGTCTATGCTTATTCATCATGCCAAATTTCATGCTTTTATTTATGACAATTATTATCGGACTATAATCATTCAATAATACTCAATAAACATGACAATATTTATTTAAATCTCCAGTTGCGGTATATTTTATGTAATAATAACTGTTACTGTTTATTTGTTTTTGTAGAAATAATTGGTTGATCGGTGGTGCGCTGGAAGAGGTGGAGCGTACATTGAAGACTGTCATTAATTCAGTCCAGCGTTGGAGAAAATGGGGCGCAATGGGTACGGTGGACCTGGACAGCTTGTGTGATGTTCACCTTACTGATCCGGCAGATTGGGACAGAAATTTTAAAGATTGCAAGGCCTTCGGACAGGCTATTGCAAAACTTCCTATGTAAGTAGCTATCGTAGTGTGCAAACAATAGTAGTAAAGTCTCATACGATTTATAAAAACTTAAAGTGATATAAATAAATGTTGACATGTCCAATTTTATTTTTCATCGATTTATTGAAAAAAGGGTTACAATATTATATGGGTTAATAATGTGCATATTGTTCTCGTTTGAAAATAAAATACGTTAGAAAAAAGAAACTAACATTAAGCCACTAAAATGTAATTGACTATTTTTTTTATTCAACGAATATTTCACATTATTTAAGAATGTAACATTCTATTTATCCGTGGCGTTGGTTAGTATAAAATAATACCTACTTTGATTAAAAATACAAAAGCCGATCGCCAGTAATAGCTCAATTTGGAAAGCACTTCAGTGAGTATTAAAGGCCATTACTTAAAATTTGTCACAATTAAGTATGACTCCTTTAGCATAATGGTTATATGTGCATGAGCGCGATACCCGAGAGATGCAGGTTCGATTCCTGCAGGATGTCTGACTTTTTTCAATAAGATTTTTTCTATTAGTTATAATATATTTTCTTAGAAGTGTTTTCAAAATTTTGTATGGTCAATAACTAAATAATTGTTTTGCTTGTATAAAAGCAAGAAATTTGGCGGGACATTAACCTGTATCTGGTGGATTTGCGCCAGTATGCTTTTCCAATTAAGCTACGGGCATCTTACTGAACTAGTAGCTGTTACATGAAATTGTCGTTGGGTGTTGTATTTTTTTTTCTCTGCAAAATGATATTTTCTAGTGTGTGTGTGCATGAGATATTTTAAAATTATGTATGTTCATTATTACTTTGAATTAATCTTTAGGGAAGACGAGCGAGTCGAGTGGATATGGATTAGCAGCGCGTCACTCCGGAGTGAATTGGAAGCACACAACCGGCGGTACTGGTTAGCCCTCACCACGTCTCTGCAGACCAGCCTCCAGAGGGATACCGCCACGCTCGATACTTACATTATGTCCGCTAATAAAGCTCTCACTCAAATTGTTCCGAAGAATGCTAAAGAATTGGCGACTGCCAACGAAGAATTTCAGGACCTGAAAGAAAAGGAACCACAGGTGACTTGTATCAAATATGATGTCATGATTAGTTTATGTAATTTGTAATCTTGAATCATACAATGATTGATAGGATGTTTTTTTTCTGTATTCCTTATGGCAGTGGGGAAGGGTGGAGGTAGTCTGTTAAAATCTTACATAAGTAGTGCACACTAAACTTTGTCAGTCATAATAATATAATGTATTTGTTTTCATTGAACTGACTACAAATTGCAGATAGTGTTGGTTAGTTTTTACAATTCAACTCTGCGTAAACCAAGCCATAATAGATAATAGCCTAAAGATGTCCGTCTATCTATAAAATATATAAAATTATGCCATTAAATCATAAATAATTTTGTATATTTTTTAGATAGAAGAATATTTTTCTCTTTATGGGTTTGGTTAGGTAGAGCTTAATGAATTTAAAAAAACTAACCAACACTATCTGTAATATTATGTATTCTTAATTGAACGAAAACAAATAAGTAAACTAACCAATACTTTCTGCAATTTGTATTCTTAATTCGTTGAAAACAAATATGTATTGACAAAGTTTAGTGTGCACTATATATTTATGTTGGATCTCAACAGTGTACCTCCATCCTTCGCCACTGCCTTATATGGGTTCTTTAACGTCTCGAAGATTCACGAACACTCTCCAGTATTCTCAATTCTTTCCAAGTCGCTGCTCCCATCTTTAAAGGGGTTTAATTAATCTTTTCTTTTAGATGACGATCCTATTGGAAGGATTACGCAAGAAGCAAAGCATGGTTCGTGCATGGGGAGGGGAAAGGACCCGTCCTCTGGAATACCTCACGAAGCAGTGGGACAATCTCATCTCTCATATGCAGAACCATGAACAGCTAATTATTCATCAGGTAGGTACTTATATAAATTTACCTAGAGAGCATGGACTGTATTAGCAAGAGCCTCGTGCATTTTTATTATTAGCCGGCTAGCACATCAGGACTCGCCTCACGCGCCGCATGTCGAATTTGTTGATGCGACGTCATCGTCATCTACATAACAAACGTTGTCAAATGGAGCTTCGCAGATTGGTCGAATGCGACTGAAAAACATCTGTGTTGCAAAGCGACAGATCGAGTATCGACTCCACGAACATTTTGGACGCCGATAAAGCCGACCCCACACTTGCGCAAAGCGCTCGATTCGGCCATTTTTGCCATTCGTATCTAGACATCACTGCTCGCCGGTGAAATGATGCACTGTGCATTGATATATGCCTAATTGACAGATAAATCCAATATTTTTGCCTTCTACTTTTTTAGAATTTTAGATTTTTTACCTTCTACTTTTTTTGCCTTCTACTTTCTAAATTTCTGCAGTACCAATATATAATAATCGCTGTTTCATCGTCTGATATATTTGCGTAAGTGCGTCTGGCCAGGGTATATTTTTTTGACTTTTCGAGACACGAGTGGCGCTAGTAGATGTGCACGTTGTCACACGCAACAATGTTTCGCGCGTCTCGGAACTCGGTCGCCAGTTTTGGCGAGTTTTGATAGGAGAGCCGGCTTACAGAATATGATGGTATTTCTGGGACATTTTTAGTGTGGCAGAGTTGGTAGCCACGTTGATACATGGTGCCATTTTTTATAGCAAGCATATCCTATGCATCAACCGGTCGATCACTGGATGGATTTTAGTCAATTGCACCGTTTGCCCATAGGAATTGAGTCATGGACAGCATGTAAATTCAGTTTTAATAAATAATTTCAATTTTATTTTCTTAACTGGCTTACGTGAAAGTCATTTTCAAATTCATTATAAGAAAGCCTTCGTGACCTTGTCTAACGACTTGATTTGTATTGTGTCACTCGTGGCCATGCAGGAGTAAGTGAAAGATAATATGTGAATCCCCACGCTTTAATTAAGTTAATTAAAAAATATATATTTCTTTACACTACTTCTTTCACACTACAACAGTCCATGAGTCCTAATGGCAGTAGTGTAGTGAAACAATCACAAACACCCAGGCTTTGAGAAAATCACTTAAATCTATTGTAGATCACAATAGATTTAAGTTATTTTAACCAGGAATTGAATCCCTGGACCCCCGAATGAAAGGCCGGCGCCTTACGCACTGGACTATGAGACATAAAACCGGGGTGTAGTTTCCCGTTACCATCACGCAGTAGGCTCTTTACATGGTAAGAGACTAATTTGACAATGATTGCCCAAAAGAAGACAAAACTTATAATTATGAAGACAAATGAGAAATTGCGTAGGTATTTATTTGTTTTGGTGAAAGATAAATGTTATTTAAATATCCTTAGGCAAATATAATACATTTCTTCAGGTTTAAGAATGACACTAGTAGAGTGTGGTAGATCACTGGCAGTTTTGTTTATAGCATTGTATATTATTTGGCAGTTGACGTTTCAGTAATATTCAGTAATATACATAATGCTTTCGAGGAGCCATTAAAGGAAGTCGACTTGGTGGCCTCTATCCAGTGGTTACGACATATAATCAGTAAATACCATCGTGTTGGTTTTCGTTAGTATAATTCAAATATCGTAGAATCAGCAAGAACTTTGTTTTGAAATCATTATCATGTTATAATTTTTATATCTTCTCAGGCAGAATCGGTAAAAGCGAGTCTCTTGGGAGAATGGGCCAATCTTAACGTGTCGGTTGAGGTGTGGCATTCGAGGTGGAGTCAGAATAAACCGAAAGCTGACCAGTTTTCGGATGTGTCAATGCCGCAGTTGCGCAACAGCTATCAGCTGTTGGCCGATGCCACTCAGAATTGGAGTACCTTCAAAGAGAACAAGGAAAACATGGTGTAAGTACTTCCATAGATATTATTTTAATTTATTTTAAATATTTAAATTTTACTTTACTTTTACTTTAACTTTGAAGTAGCATCTCTCTCTATCTCTCTCTCGGCCTCTCTGTGTCCATCTAGATGTTGGCCACCCACCGTTTCTGGGGGAAGCCATAGTGCCGAGTGCTAATTGGGATTCCTTCATAAGCCTTATGCTGAGTTCTAGATCAATCGTGTCTATCAATGTGACTGTCCCATCTGGGTCTTCGTACTCTCAATATAGTAACTATATTACTTGAAGCATTCAGTCTAATATGTATGCGCCGCTGGCAAATGGTAGAGGTAGGCTGTGGAGATCCCTTATAAATAGTGCACACCAAACTTTGTCTGCCCTGCCTCATCAAACCATAATTTAGTAGAGGTAGGCTATGGAGATCCAATAAACATAATGCATACTTTATCAGTCATACATATTTGTTTTCATTGAACTAAGAATACAGATTGCAAATGGTTTTAAAAATTCGATTAAACCCTGCCTAAGCCAAACAATAATAGATAAAAAATATTTTTCTATCTATAAAATACCTATCTAAAATGAATACGTGTATTAATTAAGGCGCTAAGTACCAAAATAATAAAAACTGACATTTTTATGAAAAAATGTTCTACATACCAACGCCAATAACTTCAACTATGGTCTAAGTGCCTCAAGCAAGTCAAAAAAATACAGCAAAATATTTAAACCTCTCGACGTTGTAAGTCCGTTGGTGTGTTTTATTTATAACGGTATAAGTACCACTGCAGTGGTCAACGGCATTCAATATAAAATGGCTGACGATAGTGTGTTGATACTCGCGAGTTTCTAATACATAAATAATGGAAGCTGCCGTGATTGCTTCACACTGTGAAACTACATTTTTCAAAAGATTGCTTCATGCAATTTTACTGCAATGACTCGGTATTTTGTAACTACAGGCAATACTACTTTTTGGTACTTAGAGCCTTAATTAATACACGTATTCAAATTATGTATGAGTTAATGGCATAATTTTGGATGTTTTATAGACAGAAGAATATTTTTTATCAAATATCTATTATTATAGTTTGCTTTAGGCAGGATTTAATTGAATTTTAATAGCTAATCAATACCATCTGTAATTTATATTCACATTTCAATTGAAATGAATAGATATGACTCCACAGTATACCTCCACCCTTCGCCACTGGTACCTACAGAGCTTCAGATTGCTCACACCATATTGAAAATTCATCATTTACCACCATTATGTGGCACCTGGGGCCTGAAGTTCTAAAGCTAAATATTATTTTAGGAATGAGTGCAACAAATTTAGTCTCGAGCTGGAAGAAAAATCTCTGTGGACTGATGTAGAAAAAAAAATGGATGATGACGCGAAGTTTTGGGAACCTTTCAAACAGTTTGACGAAGGTTTGTACGGCAATCAAAGAATCTTTGAGAATAATTTTTCTTTAAATAAAATAATTTTTCTTGACCCCCTAGTCTACCAATTTTCATACAACCAGTGAAGAGTTGGAAGTTTATATGGTTGATGTTGCATAGAAAAATGGAAAACTAAAACTTCCAATCTTTGGTATACAGGAACACCCCCTTCCCTGATCATTGATCGCGGGGGATACATTTTGGATACGGTCACGATAAGCTATCTGAAAAATTAACATTAGTTTTGTTCAGCGTTGCAAAAAGGATCGAGTTGTTTGACCTGTCTATGACGTATCGGCTTGATTTTGTTTCATTCGAGCTCGTAACTTAATTATATGAGGCGGCTCTCGTGGTGAATTGCGTAAGGCGCTGGCCTTCCACCCGAGAGTTCTGGGTTCGATTCCCGTTGAGGACACAATATTTATGTGATTTTCTCAAAGCCTGGGTGTATGTGATTGTTCAAAATGACTAACAACCACCAAAAAGCAATGACATGGTTATTAATTCAAAACAAAAAAAAAACTTAATTATATGTGAGGGACTGAGAAAGATTGTACATTTGTAATTCTACTCATTGTGATGATTCCTGGCACGTGGCACATGTCAAAATAAGTGCAGGACCAAAAAAACAATTATTAAAAATCGTCATGACAATATACCGAATTCGCATTCACAATGAACGAGGTTACCTGTAATTCAAATCACCTATCAGGAGTGTGCTACTAAATGTGAGATTTGTAGTATGGTTTTTGATAATATATATTCATATTAATATTTTGGTACCTGTGATACCTTGATATTATATTGTGTTGTAATTTTTCAGATTTGTCATCATTGAGTTCCCAAGAATGGTTCCTGTTCCAAAAGAAACTGCATTTACTCGACGATTTGGTATCCGATTGGAGTCAGAAGCTGGAGCCATACACCGCAATCACGCTGTTCATTCAGAAAGAAATCAACCAATATAAGGAAATCGTACCGTCTCTGAAGCACCTGAGGGGCGCCGACTTCACCGAGAGACACTGGCGGGAAATATTCTCACTGCTCGATATTGCACCCAAACCTGCTGATACAATTGTCCTTGGAGACTTCCTCAATGTTGCTGGCAGTATCAAAATCAACGCCAAAATGCTACAGGTAGGTAATAAATAATTACTTTTATAAATGTATCAAAGTTGGCACTACAGCTCACTGAGATTCTTGGTCACCTTCAAGGATGTCTCCACTCCCCTCTATCTATTACTAAAGATGTATTTTAAAAATTTGGTGCCTCAGATGATTTCACTTATTTTTGTTATGCTACCGTTTATATAGTGTTCATTATTTTCTTCTTCTTCTTTGACCATATTCGATCCTAATAGGATTATATGGGCCTCCACAGAGTGAAAGTTTGTAGTAACAGATTTAGTTTTTACGATAAATGGATGTCAGCCACTTGCTCAACCTATCAGGTCCATACTCTGACTCATACACAAATTGAAAAACAATATGTGAACTTGCCAGTATGCAAGACAAGAAGATTGACGAGCGACAGGGATTCTTTGAGGCGCTGTGTGGTGTCCATATGCTCCAACTGAGGGGTAGACATAGTTGAAGAAGAAGATTAAGTATGAAAGAAAATAATAATGGCTATTAAACACATTTGTGGATATTAGGACAAGTCTTGAGATGTTGTATGCACAGTTTCAGCTTGGTGCGATTTTGCCATTCAAGGTAACAACCTGTCAAATAAGTCGTGTGTGTCTATTAAGAAATTGCTTGATTTAGAATAACGTTCAGCAATCAAATGTACGGAAGAAACTCATGAATGCATGGAATATCCAACAGATATATACGGCAGGTATACATAGTTTGTATGCGATAGAGATATTGTGTGTTACGTTCACTTCCTTAGTCCCTTGTGTGCTTTCGTGAGTCTTCTTCTTTCATGGTTGATTGATCATTTTATCTGTCATTAAATGGCAATGTTACGTATTATAAAATGAATGGATTTATTATTTGATTGACAGAAAATTTGGACGTCTGCCTCACACGAAGCGGTCGTGAGGGGTGCTGTGGCTGAACTCGAGTTGTGGCTGGCCGGAGCGAGGCTGCTCATCGTCAAGCACCGAGACGCCAAAGGACAGGAAGTGCCCATCATCAAAGATTACAAAGATATATTAGCCAAGGTATTTTTGCTTTAAACTACTCAATATTATTACATTCTACCGATTCTACTTTGGTAGTTTTTGCTGTATTAACATTTTTAATGCATATAAAATATCATCGATATTCAGGAAAAGTGTTTATTAGCAGAGCAAAGAGCAGAGGGATTTAAGCAACGAAGTAGGCTTGAAAATAAATGTAACAAAGACGAAAGTCATGTTCAACTGCTTTGCGGGCCAAAAAGAGATCCTCATCAATGGCACTCAACTCGAACAGGTGAAAAACTACGTCTATCTATGACAACAAGTGTCTGGATAGTAGATGGATGTATATTTGATGAAATTGTTCCCAGAGTAGAGCTGAGTTGGAGTGCTTTTGGGCGCCTGAATAATGTCTTATGTCCCATTCTGTCTAAGTCAACCTCCGAAAATAAAATTGTCATTTCCGCTGATAGTGACGTTTGCTTGAGTGTCTACCAGGGCTCGAAATGGACCGGAACGCACCGGAGCGCCGTTCCTGTTCGTGAAATCGGTAAAATTATCGCTCCGTCTCGTTAAATAAATAATTTGACCGTCTGAGCTGGATAGGCCATATAATAGAAAATCTAACACACTTATTTTTATGAAAAAAAAACACATATACTTTGATAACTTTACTATGTAAAAATCTTCAGAAAACTGTTGAGCGCTCCGGTTCGTAAATTTTTCCATTTCGAGCGCTGGTGTCTACAAAATATTATAAAACTTTAGAAATCTCTTCTAAGTTTATAAATAAGCTTTTATGGATTTTTTATCGTTGTAACATGATAAAGTGATGCATGCATTGCAAACATCAGACCTTCAGAGAACACAATATTATGTTAAAAATCGATACTAGTTAGAGATAGCAGTGGCAAAGGGTGGAGGTAGACTGTTAAGATTCGACATCTTATTTCTCTTTATTTGTTTTCATTGAACCAAGAATACAATTTGCAGATGGCACTAGTTGGTTTTTAATATTCAGTTGAACCTAAACCAAACCATAATTGTTTAGGTATGCTATGGGCGATCCGACAAAAATAGCGCAAACTTTTTCAGTCATACTTATTTGTTTTTGTTGAATTAAGAATACATATTGCAGGTGTTGTTAGTTAGTTTTTTAAAATTCATTAAGCTCGGTCTAGACCAAACCTTAATCGATAAAAAATACTCTTCTATCAATAAAATATTTAAAATAATGTATGGTTTAATGGCATAATTTTAGATATTTTAGAGAACAAATTTTTTTTTACTATTATCTACTATGGCTTGGATAGGCAGGGTTTGATAGAATTTTCAAAACTAACACTATCTACACATTGTTGTCGTAGTTCAATGAAAACAAATACATACGACTGACAAAGTTTAATGTGCACTATTTATGTTGGATCTTAATAGTCTACCTCCACCCTTCGCCACTGTGAGATAGTCACCTATCTACTAACCTTTAGGTCACTTTATAATAGACGGCAGAAGCTACGGGTTGGGACTTTATCTCGGGGACTGGTGTGGTAATTGATAACAGGTACTTCATTTACGGTCGGGAACCCACCGGATGTATTTATTTTTATAATAACTTTAACATACAACAAAGCACATTTCATCTGCCTACTATGCAAACCTTCTATGTCTGTTTTATGTAAATGTTCAGGAGAGAGTCTCTTAGAGAGAGAGGAGAGAGTTTATTACATTTCTTTTATAAATAAAAAAGTTTTAAATTTATCAGAAAAGAGTGAACTTTAAATGATATAAAATACGTAATAAATAAAACATTTACACTCTCTCCTGAAAATTTACATAAAACAGACATAGAAGGTTTGCATAGTAAGCAGACGATTTATATCTGTACCTTAGAGCTGAAATTGCGGAAGTCACATTTTTATCATTTTTTAGTTAAGTAGGTATGCAGATTTAAATGTGTATTCACATTCTCTTAAGGTGATACATGAGTGAAACGGCAAATAATTTTCAATTATAGGCGCGACGAAATTTTGGACTCGCTGCCATTCGAAGAGAGAACGTCGAGCTGGAAACACGTCAATTTGTTTCGTGATGGCGACGGGCGTATTAATTCTTAAATCGTGTAAAGATGACTAAAAACGTTACCCATTTACTTTAATAAGAAAACATGTCAATGAATATATTATTATTGTTACTGATAGAATAATAAACAGAACATTAAATGGACACATGTTGGATTTATATTACAAATTATATTTCGTTTGACATGCATCATTTGCACCTGCAACCCGCAATCCGCGCATCGCTTAGCCACGATCTTTTTAGACCGTGCCTCAACTGAGGTATAACCTTAATGCTGAAAATTTGGGAGTCCAATGTCACATGGTTTTAAAATACTTACTTCTAAAACAACAGTAGTCCAATTATTATACTTTAGAGCTGAAAGAGTGGATGTCCAATTTAAGTCATTTTTTCTTTAAGCTATAGCAAAAAGATTAATTGCAAAAGTGCGGAAGTCCAACATACGGAGTTTTAGTCCGAGCGCGAGTGAGTATTTTCACAAAATTAGATTAACTATGGTAAAACTGCTCTCCTGGAATATGTTACTTTTGGACTCTCAGTTCTAAGGTACTTAGAGACATAATAGTTGTACAGGGCTCTCTCGCATAAAATAAAAAAAGAAGGGTATCGATTTTCATTTTCAATATTATGTTTACTAACACAGTTCTACATGACGACTGTCATCTATTGGTCAGTTAGAAAAAGGGATACGACTTCGTGTTGACCGCTATTCATGATCCTTGTTTTGCACTCTCTGTTCCGGCATAAGGTATCTGGTTGCGGATAAATGTCATTTTATTTCTAAATACGAGGGTGGGTCAATAATTCCTTAGAAAAAAGCATTAAAACAGTTTTGATTTTTGTATTTTTTTTTTATTTCTCAACATAATCTCCTTGGAGCTCAATACACTTGGTTAGACGTTTCTCAATTTTTTTTAAACCGTCAGAAAAATAAGTTTTCGGAAGGTCCTCAAAATAAGCATTTGTCCGATCGATGACTTCTTCATTTGAAAAAAAACGTTGTCCACTTAGCCATTTTTTTAAGTTTGGGAAAAGGAAAAAGTCACTGGGGGCTAAATCTGGCGAATACGGTGGGTGGTCCACCAATTCGAACTTCAATTCTTCAATTTTAGCCATTGATCGTAAACATGTGTGAACACGGGCATTGTCCTGATGAAAGAGGATTTTTTTCCTGTTTAAATGAGGCCGTTTTTCTTCAATTTTGTTTTTTAGCTGGTCCAATAAAGATGCATAATAATCCCCTGTTATTGTTTTTCCTTTTTCCAAATAGTCAACGAAAATAATTTCACGTGCATCCCAAAATACAGTAGCCATAACCTTACCAGCTGATTTTACGGTTTTCGCCTTCTTTGGACATGGTTTGCCTTCGCAATCCACTGCTTTGACTGTTCTTTCGTCTCGGGAGTATAGTCGTGTATCCATGTTTCATCTACAGTCACAAAGCGACGAAAAAATTTATCCGGATTGCGTTGCATGAGCGACATCAGGGCTTTAGAGGCCACCACCCTATTGCGTTTATTGTCGACTGTGAGCAAACGCGGCACCCATCTTGCAGAAATATTTTTCATGCCCAATTTGTCATGTAAAATAGAAATGACACTACCTTTTGAGATCCCTGTAACCTCAATTATCTCACTCAACTTTAATCTTCGGTCACTTAACACCATATCGTGGATTTTATTGATCATTTCTGGTGTAGTCACCTCTACAGGACGTCCTGAGCGTGGTTCATCCTTTGTTGATGTACGACCACGTTTAAATTCATTTAACCAGTTATAAATAGTTGCAAGTGAAGGAGCAGATGTGCCGTGAACTAAATCCAACTCATTTTTTATTTCCTTTGCTGTTAACCCTTTTATATTAAAATGTTTAATAACAGCTCTAAGCTCAATTTTCTTCATTTTCCATTTTTCCATTTTCTACAAGCAATTTTTTTTTTAAATGTACGAGAAACACACAACAACCCGACCAATCTGATTGAAACTTCGCAGCATACTGAATCGGTAGTGCCGCTGCATGAAAACAAACCGCTTACAGTACTAGTCGCGCCACCTGTCGGCTTTTCTAAGGACTTATTGACCCACCCTCGTATGACGGAAGTTTATTCTACTGGTAAGTGAGATCATTGAAAAGTCTTAACATGGCAATAGTTTAACACCCACAACCTTGACTATAACCAGTAACAAATAATCTTACAATCATAGCTCATAAATTTAATAAAATAAGGTGCAAATATGGACTATAACTTTTAGACAAGCATTTATTTCATTTGTAAAATGAGGAATATTTTAAGAAACGCAAAAACATCCAACCTGTACACCATACAGTATTCTACCGCAGGGACGTGTATCATTTAAAACATTGGTGTTGAATCTTTTGGCTTCCCTGGTTTACGTTGAGTGATGAGAAATTATATTAGGGTGCACATAAATATAAAAGTGAAGAGAGACACATAAAACTGGACATTTGACATTGTTTTTGTGAAACTAATATGTCAATATCCGGTATGATGAAAGTGGTCGCAATTATCAGTGTGCTCTGAAGTTGTTTACTAATATTTTTTGTTCTAATTTTGCTCTTTGTGTCATTCATCCTTGAAAATAATTGTTCACAAATGTATATGCTGCCAAAAAGCGAATACATGAAGGTGTGACTGTGAAGATAGATATATTTTCCTCTGGGAAGATAGGTCTTGTAAAGTTCAGTAAAGAGACATGATCAAATTATTCCTTGACTTGAATATATACGATTATAACTGGATTGTGGAAAATGAAGTCGCAAATAATATATTGTACAATATTGATAATTTTTCTGGAAATCTTGAAACCTGTTCTCAAATTCCTGTACCTATCAAAACGGAAAGCGAGGTTGAATATTTTTCACTGTTCACGTAATTGAGCCGCATTACTAGGTGTCCATCAGGTTTGGACTTGTTTGATTTACAATAAGGTAAGAGCAGAGAACACAGAATTAATGGGAACTGAAATACCTAACGGGTGTGGAGTAATAGGCAACCAATCTCGGGTGTGGAAGAATATGGAATAATTTTAAAGACGTGTCAAGAATACACCATTCTAAGCTCGTCCTTCGTTCTGGCAAGTGGTTTATGACGGTTTATCGACTGACGCTCATTCAATATTGGCATATTTGAAGGTTGCAACACACACGCTCACACATTCAAAACCCTGCTTCAAAATGTAGTGTATTGGGAATTCTATTTATTAATCTGTTCTGTGGGGAAAAGATTATGTGACGTTATTATATGTACAACACTTTTTTTATATACCTACTTATATGTGTCAACATCAGTTTGGTAAAATCATTAGAGCATAGAGGTGTCTAAAGAATCAGAACATTAATTTTGATTGTGATTTGTGAATAGGTGGAAGAGTATCAGAGCTTGGCAGGGTCGGCTCGTATGGCGGGTGGTGATAGCGGAGGCGGCAGTGGCGGAGGTGAAGGCGCAGGAGCGGGCTCCGACCAGTTGTCCATCTGGGAGACTCGCCTTGCCCATCTTCATACTTCACTCACTTCGCTGGCGCACGTGCAGAGAAAGTAAGTCAGCTGATACAATATAATTGTATTTTTCTTTTGTATTGCTATCACTGGTTTAGTGACTCATTTATTTACTCTCTGTTGAGTTGACGATTGTTGTATCCAACTTAAAAATACAATAATGACATCATTTTCTGTATTCCTGAAGGGCAATTTTAGAACGAAGCAGTATCTAAGCTATTGAAGCAGTCTGCTTCTATTCTGTATGAGAAATTTTATTTCTGCTTCGATCCTGACAAAACCGCATCTAAAAGTGGCGGACGCTTTTGAGTTTCACATGCTTCGGCGCTTGAGGTGCTAGTTTGTGCTGGCAGTGGTCCGTTTGAATTTCGATTTGACACATCGAAAACAGATTAAATGTCGAAACGTAACGTCGAAAGGCTCTGTTATTTATTGTTTTTTGTCTTTTACATATTCGTTCACAAGATACATATGTATTTTATCAATATTAGGTTAGTTAACATTAACATTATGCAAAGTTCATGTACTCTGTCTTGAAAAATGTCCAACTACACCACTGCCTTGTAGAGAAAGTACAAATTCCTTGTATTCTATGGAATCTAGAGGTCCTTGCCTAGAAGGGTAAGATAGTCAAAGTACCCTTATTATTCAACAATATTGATCATTGACAGTTGGGCCCAGAGCTTGAAATATAAATGAATTGCCGAGTGGAAAAGTAATGTTTTGGATCGCAACAAATTAAAAACACCAACACCATTCGTCAACATTGATTATGCTCACATCCTCAAATGTCAATAGAGTGTAAAATATTAAATATATTACGTTTCATTAATTGAGATGACATTTACTTGGTAGCAATCGATTTTAAAATTTATAATATTCTACAGATAGGTATGTAGTCTTGATAAATGGTGTGACAACTGAAATAGCTATAGACTAATAAACCAATCTGTTTAATTTAATATACCACTAACAACCACTAAATTGACCCCTTTTGAGGATTAGGCCGAAACCGGCTTCTGACAGTCTTATAACAAGGAGTGGCTGCAGTGCAGACAAATATTAATATTAGGTTTTTTTTAAATAGTGTTATAAATGTGCCAAATTAGTTATAAGGTGTGCAACAAACATTTTACTTATCAGAATATTATTCTGAGAAATCCAGGCTCAGATAACGCCGTGTGCTGGGAATAGTGAATGAGTGCATTCAGAGTCACTTGATATTAAATCTGGAAAATTAACGTTGATAGTAAAGTAAATAGAAAAAATATTGTCAACTGTATACTGTCCATCTTGATCTTTAAAATATTAACTGTTCTCCGCCCAAGCTCTTATTCATAGGACTCGATACCCCCCAGCCTTAATACTAATTTATATTATAATTTATTAGATTTTAATAAGTGATTTTTCGAACAAAACACAAGATTAGGTAGTATTAATTGAATCAGTATATTAAATTTCTTCAAAGGTAAATCCAAACCTTGCATCACTCAAATTGATTTGTGTTTATTAATGTGTATGGGAATAATTTAAATATTAATTTTTTTTTTTTTGATGCTTGTCGATTAATAAATTATTTAATAGTAAATTGCAAATAACCACTCACCTTTCTTGTACTGAACTACACCGCTACATGTTATGTCTATTTTCAGAGTTTATTTCGGTTAAAGGGGGGGTTTAACTTGTGCTGGGGCATAAATAGAACATAATATTTAGTTTTTCCTGCTTTTAGTCAGTCACTCTTTGCATATTCCTATAAAATGGTGAATGCAATGTTGAAACATTAGTAAGAGGCAGGCAGTACTATTTGAAACTGCATTAAACTTAACTAAGGACTTATTATTAATAAAGAATATTTTTATTTTTGTATTTTAATAGGTATTATTGAATAGAGCATTTTGTTCATATTATTATAATATATTTAGTAGGGATTGCAATACCAAATGAAAATAATAATACCGGTATTTCGGTATTTCCTATAGAATACCAGTATTCGTGAAATATATGGAAAAAACAGAAGTATCTATCAATAAATATATTGTGTCCGGAAACTATCACACTTCACCGTGAAATGTTGTATCAGAAATATATGGCATTATATTATTATATTTATTATAAACACCATCCAACCTCTTTGGGTCGTATAGTACCTACTTGATAAAATTTATGTCTAAATAAAACACGGTTCTTGTCGATTTACACTTTAGAGGAAGCCAGCAACAAACAAATTGTGAAAATAGCCGATATACTGGATTATTTGTTCGGTTAGGTTATGTTAGGTTTTCATTCTTGAATTCATGAATTTTGCCAAAATCAGCTATGAAAATTGAATTAATGTTCATATTAAATCTAATAAAATTCGAGACCGTATAGTATACGGTCATCCCTTTCCGATAGAAAGCTCATGGCGAACTGTGCCACTGTGAAATGTTTTACGTACAATTTACATGTAACCTAAATATTCATATTTTATAGCATGTGCCATTGCTGATCTCCAAGGCCGTTGAAGCGCAACGGAAGTAAACCAGACATCGCGTAACCCATTAAAAAATAGAGTCATAATGAACCTTTTATGTTAATAAATACATTATTTTTCCACTTTCACTACCGAATAGTATTGTCTTATTTTTAAAAACGGTATTTCGGTATTGAAAAATACTGGGATACCGGTTTTGATATACCGTTAAGTATTGCAATCCCGAATATTTAGATACCTATATAGAAAATAAATATATTTCTTTAAATTAAACATGATTTAAGAATGTAGCATTTTTGATTGAATATAGATAATTCAGAACACATCAGAAATATAGGTAGGTACCTATTACATTTAAATATTAAATAAAAATTGGAAAAATAAATCACATTGGCTGGAATTCGATGGATGCGGGTTCAACTCTCGTCCGGTGCTAATATTTTTCTAATGGATATATTTCTGTATGGATAGCTGTCTCCAGTCAAAATTGTCTGACAAATCAGGAATGATTGTATTTGTATGTGCAAACCCTGCTCATCGGCATCTGGGTCTGCAGATACAATTTTCATTCTTTCGTAAGTACGTGAATACATATTGTGAATGTGGTTGGAAAATGAGCTCTACCTACATTACAATATGGGTGCAATTAATGTAAATTCCTGTTCAAGTGATTACAATGTGGTTTTCCATAGTGTCCGCTTAAATTAAAAAATGTCACATACAAATTGTATTATACCAATGTGACATGTGTTTGAAAAATGAATTCTCAACATATTTCTTTTGAAGGGGTCAAAATACCGAAAATCGTGTCTCATCATTTATAGACAACCCCTATGATAAACACACACTTTGGCTCGGTTCGTAGAGCGGCCGTCTTTGCATTAATACAAAACAGTGAATCGCAGGCTTGAACCCACAACTGGTCAAAAAATGCATGTTATTTTTTTAATGTGTATTTACCCCATCTTTTACGTATAGCTTATCATCGCTATAGCCGTGAATCTCGCGCACTTTTCTAGGTATATTCCCCATAACCAGACACTCCGCACTTTGAGTTTAGCAGGCCTCCAGTTAAATACGGGTGCTCACATACGAGATGTTGCGACCGGTCGTATCCACGAGTGGTTATCGAATGCTGGTGGATATCAGGATCGACAGTGTCCGTTTGTGTCGTCCGAGCTGTCTTGTCTTTAGAAATGCCGCGTCCGAAAAATATTACAAATATTAGATTCCCTAATTCATGAACAGGATTTGTGTGTAGCAGAATGCTGAAAGCCGTTCGGAAGCCAAGTCATCTAGGTCATGATCCTCCTATCCTGAAGAAGATATATATTCTATACACCTACATAATTTGTATTTTTTTCGTTCCTGAGGGAGGTCCGGACCCGATAACCCTCCCCCCCCCCCCTAGTATGCGCGCCTAGTTGATCGAATGTCTAACAGCTATTCCTTGTAAAAAATATGTTTATATAACCTCCACTCTATTGAGGCCAATTGTACATTATAGCAGTACAATGCCTTAAATATGAAAGACACAGAGTACAGCTGCGAATTGCGGATATCTATGAGAATGTTGACAATTTGAAAGGTGCCCTGGCGGTGGGTAAGACGGAAGACCTTGACAAAATTGTAAAGTTCTTTGACAGAATTGGAGTGAGGACCTGATCGACGGGTCCACCGCTAGATGAGAAGAGGCGATATGACAGCGAGTCGCAGTCAAAGTCATAAACAAAGACTGAACATGATAGTTTTTATTTTTTTTACTAAGATCAAATCATTGACTGTATGTAATTAATTATTTTTTTACGAAATGTGGGTTAGCTCACGTCAGCTTTACAAGGCCTGAATTATTAAAAATAGACATTACTCCAATTATTATCTACACACTAGTGGCATCTGGTAAAACAGCTAAAATGTTACTCGATCGAAAAAAAATGCCTTGTAATCAAATTCATTTATTTATTTTCTTCCAGAGGAAGCTTCTGAGAACAAAATAGAAATATGCAATTAATTATTATCAAAATTATATAATATCAGTGGTCCTCAACGAGTCAAGAGAAAAAAACCCTCGGAAATTTTACAACCATAATAATATTTATGTGTCACGTGTGTGAATTCATAATCACCATAATAATCGGCCTGGGTCAATCCACTGCTGGATGAAGACCTCTATGTCCGGAAATTTATATGCATTATGCAGTTGGCCGTATACAGGGAACACAGAATTAATGGGTACCGAAATACCTAACGGGTGTGGAGTAACAGGCAACCGATATCGAGTGTGTAAGATTATGAGGTAAACTTAAACAAGTGTCAAGAATACGTCATGCTAAGCTTGTCTTTTGTTCTGACAACTGTTCTCGGCTTATGCTCTAACGCTCATTCAATATTGGTGTATTTGAAGGTTGCAACACACACTAGTGCACGTCTATAATGTGTTTCATTTTCGTAGGATACTCACACATTCAAAACCATGCTTCGTGTATTTGGGGTATAGGCTATCTGAATTCTATATTTTATTAATCCGTTCTGTGGCCGTATAGTATTGAGATCAAATTTATGTCTAAATAAAACACGTACCTAATCAAAATCACCGGAATAGAAGCAGTGACGTCCCTAGACAAAATGCCGCCCCTAGGCAGTGCCAAAATGCCGTCACATTTTTTTATACAGTACTTTTTATCATCCTTCATGACTACAATATCTAAGAAATGTGTTGTATGGATACATTACTAACAATACCACTAGTTAATCTAATTTAAATGCCACTTCTGCGTTAATAGACAATATCGCGTATCTACGATTTCAGATAGGTACATTTAATAATACGCCTGATGACTTCAAAATCGAGTAACTAGCAAACATATTTGGATAAATTTTAAATTAATGTACCTAAGTACTTATGTACCTACCTACAATCCAAATATTTGCAAATCTACACGTGTCATTGCTGTTCACGTGACGTTCAAGGACAACGGAAGTAAACAAGACATCGCGAACCCGACAAAAAAAATAAAGTCGTTTTAAAACTTTTATAGTAATAATTAACACATTTTGTTTCCAACCAGTGAGCTGAATTTTTTAATGGAAATGTATTTCCGTTATTACTAAGTTTAGGTAGTTATTTCTATATATTAATAATGATTCTCCTCGATTTGCCGCCCTTCGGGAAAGTGCCGCCCCCGAGCGACGCTCAATCTGCCTACCCCCACGGGACGTCACTGAATACAAGGGAAAGACAAGATAATAGGGAGGTAGTGAATTGAAAATTAAATCATCGTGTAATTTAAATAAAATTCTGGTTGGTGCTCGTAAGTATCAAGTCGTATAATAATGACAGCGTTATTACTGTTACCATATATTTGATATAAATCAATATCAAAGTATTGTTCTTATTGAATCTAATGAACATAAGTAGGTACATAATTTTGAAAAACACTTCTGAGAAAATATATTATAACCGATAGAAAAAATCTTTTTGAAAAGTAAGACACCCGGCAGGATCGAACCTGCATCTCTTGGGTTTACGCCCCGTCCGCTCATTAACCACTAATTAGAATGGTACATTCTTAAATCTTGTGAATTATTCGTTGAATAAAAGAAATAGTTAAATAAAGAACGTAATAAAATTGGAACGTTACTGTTTGCAATACATACAAAGCGTTATTTTTTACCACGTTTTTCTTAGCTCGTATTCTTGTTTGTCCGGTGGTTGTTTATCCAGTACACATCTTGAAATCGATTTTTAACTAACTTCCTGACTAGCTAGACATTTGAAACTTTTAGATTATATCAGAACACGATGCCAATGCATTCTTTTAATACTTTTAACCATCTTTAAGTAGAATTGATTTCATTTTCAGTTAATTCTGTTTTGTATGAAAAGTTATTTCGGAAGAAATCCGTAATCCAATCCACTATTATTGGGTTGCTAAGGGGTCCTAGCAACTAAATTATTAATATATACGTGCGTTACTATGGAAATTAAAATGACATTTCAGTATTCTATATTTGTTTATTGCAAAATAGCAAAAAAATGATTTGTTGACAATTGCCTTATTTGTCCTAAATTATTAATACATATAATTGTCAAGTTTATATGATTCAACAGAAAAATTAAAAACGTGGTATATAAAAAGTTCTTTTTATCTTGCAATTATATGTGTGAAATAAATAAATTTATTTATTTTCCAAATAATTCACGAACCGGAATCCAATTTTTTTTTTTTACACGCCCTGGTTCATTTCGAGCGCTACTTCATACATATTCATTTTATAGGTTTACCTATCACCTTTATCCGTATTCTCTGCAAGTTTCGTGGTGAACACATGTATGGTGGTCACACCACCATACATGTGTTCGCCCCCTGTCCCTCTTACCTGGCGACTTTCCGAACTTCAGAAATCTCATGAATTTCTATTCGGCCAATTTTTTTAAAGAAACTTAATTCTGAGTAGGTAATTATTGAGTTTTAATTAGGCATTTTTGTCACTGGTAATTTTAATATCACAGCTTATGCAGTGAAACAATAATTAATATAGGTGGCAAAACGACAATAGCGATTAAAGTTCTTGCTAGGGTCATGTCTTATCTCTTCACACTAATTCTATCTTATTATATGTGAATGATTTCCTCCACAAACTTGGCAAGAAACTACAAAATTGAATCATTGTATGTATTATTACTAAATTATTATCTGTCTAATTTTATATTTGTGTTGTAGGTATATCAATATTGATACATTGCTATCTGAAATCTTCATTCTACGGAATTCTATTTAGCAGTATGTATTAATAACCGATACCAAGCACATTATTATCGTAATTTGTAATATAAATATTCATACAATATTCGGTAAGTACTTAGAAGTCTGTTCACCGGAAGCCAGGCGAGAACAGCGGCAAATTTCATGAATTCAAGAATGATAATCTAACCTAACCTAACAAATAATCCAGTATATCTGCTATTTTCAAAATTTGTTTACTGCTGGCTTGAACTAAATAGACAAGAACAAGAACCTAATATTCTTTTGACGTTGCATAATGCTTAAAATACACTCTATGACGATCGGTCATATATATGTCGAAAAACCCGTTTCTTATGTTGGCGTCCTGTGTCACAGTGTCACAGGGTGTCACAGAGTGTAAATACGATGTCATAGCTGTCATACAATATGTATGTATAAATGTCGGAATGGCATAGATTTGATCATAGACACTAAAACGCTCTTAGCATATAATATGTGCCCGATCGTCATATAGTCTATTTGAACCTTTACTGGCCCGTCGCCAAACTGCAGCTTTTTTATATACCTACGAGGGTTGTCCAAAAATTAAAAACCTTTATTATTTAAAAAATCAGGAAAATTTTATTTTCATAAAATCATACGAAATTTTAGATAGGTACTTAAATCCCCACTATTTTTCGACGTAGTCTCTGTTTCAATCGATGCATTTGGTGAGCCGTGGCACTAGGCCCTTGATTCCCTTGTCGTAGAACTCCGTCGCCGCCGTCCTCAAAAATGTTCTCACCTCTTCCTCCTCGTCCTCGACGGTCTCGAAGTGGTTTCCGGCCAAATGTTGCTTCAGATGAAGAAAAATATGGAAATAGCTCGGCGCCAGGTCGGGATATCCGGGACAGAGGACATCCTATTTGAATGAGTCCAAAAGGTTCAAAAAGACCTAAGCGTTTTGCACACGATTTTGTTTGTGAGCTTCCGTCAGCATTTTGGGCCCTCAACGAGCACACCTTTGCATACCCCAATTTTTCCCTCAAAATCGTTTGTATGGTAGACTTACTGACGTCTGGTATCAAAACAGCGAGCTCACGGACTGTCAGACGGCGATTTTCACGAACTTTATCATTGATTTTCTTCAACAAAACGTCACCAATTGAGGACCTCCTTCCTCTCTCCTCCTCATCATGAGCACTCGTTCTATCACTCGAAAACTCTGTACACCACTTCCTGATATTCCGCTGGATCATCACAATATTACCATAATTGGATGTGAGACGACGATGGATTACAACAGGGTGGACTCCCTTCTGGTTGAGAAACCGAATGATTGAACGCACCTCTCAGGCGGCGGGATTCGACAGCGGAGCGTCCATATCAAACGGACGCAAAGGTAATAAATACTGACGCAGCTACCGAGCCGGCTCACCACTCGTTTTGGTGAGGGAAGTCTACGCTACACGCCAGTGCTGCCATCTTTTGAATCTTTAATTCTTGGACAACCCTTGTACTTTAAAAAAAACTTTCGCTTCATAATTCGATTGGTAGACAACTGTGGTATTTCATTATCTGTTGAATGGAAACATTGTCAGCCATCTGTCAAACGTTATAGGATTCATGAACAACAAGAACTGCGTGACGTACCTACACGAAACTATATAATAATGCCGCTTGATACCGATAATAAACTGACTGTATACTCTCCTTTCACACTATACGGTTTTTGCCGTCACGGCAGAAAAACGAATGGCAATATTCCATCAGTGGCGCGAAGAAATGAATAACTTTTTTCACGTTACACTGCGACGGTTAATAGCCGTGTAATGTGAAAAGGGCTATTCATTTCTTCGCTCCACTAATGGAATATTGCCGTTTGATTTTTAGCCGTGACGGCAAAAACCGTATAATGTGAAGCGAGCGTATGGCTGACGGATCCCGATACGATGGCTGCTTCCGATGACGAATAAACACTCTGCGGTCACCCTGAGAAGATTATTATTCTTTAATTCTATACAAAAATCTAGTTTTGTGGTTAACTCTGAGGTTAATGTTATCATGAATAATATAATTTTATGTTGATCCGGTACCGACACCAAATGTTGAGAATCTTTGTAACAGCTTACTAAATTATTATTACTATCGGTTGAAGCAAAAACATATGGTCGACACATGATCCGTTTCACAATGAAAATAAGACGAATTTGTTTTTCAGGGACAACTTTTTGATATTATGATATTATCCACACTGAAAATTTACCAGCAAAAGAGAGAATTCAATATTTATTATGCATTCACCATTCATCAAAATTTGACCATTCACTACATATGCAAAAAGGTACTGAAATGTCAATCGGCTTAGCACAGGGGTTGGAAACTGTTTTAGCATCAAGTACCCAATATAACATTTGGCAAAAGTCAACAGTGCATATAAGATAATATACATATATGTATATACAGTGACGTCCCGTGGAGATAGGCAGGTCGGGCGTTGCATGGGGCAGGTCGTTATAACGGACGGCGAATGAAGGGACGAATATAATTATTACAACTTTTGAGAGCAGTGGCGGTTTTCAATAAAGCAGACTTCGTTTTAATCTATCGACATCTTAGTTTTAAAAATACCCATTGAAATACCTACATGACAGCTTATGCACAGTGGTGCCTCCAAAACTGTCAGCGCCACGTGCCTAAAACCACCACTATTTGAGAGTAGGTTATGTGGAAATGAACGGGCATAGGGGTCAAATTATGATGTTTAAAAACTGCACTATGATATTTAATCTTTTCCCCACAGTATGAGACAAAGGGGAGACCATTTGGTTCCCTCTCCATCTGCATATATATTAAAAAAATAAAATATTTCGCAGTGCTGACTACGTCAATTCGAAGGAGAAACCATTGTTGTAGGTATAAGCCCTATTTTTCCCAGTTCTTTTTCTTTTTTTTCTCCAGACCCACGACGAAGGGCCATGCGCTCTTCAATAATAAGTATACAAACGCGAATAGGTACTACAGATGACGAGGATAAAAGGCCGTTTGGCCTTGGTGCCTCGTATTATACCTATCATATTTGCATAAAATGGCATCCATACCTAGCTCAAAACACGATTTTGTCGATTGTTCTACTGTTGCACTGATGTAGCGATATAAAGAATCATCATCGTCAGCCTGAATCTATCCACTGCTGGATGAATGTCTCTGCAAGCTGATTCCACTTCTCTCGGTCCTGTGCGTTGCGTTGCCACGTACTTCCGCAGAACTTTATCATTTCACCGATCAAGCGGCCTCTAGGTCTACCTTGTGGACGTTTTATACCTCTTGGATACCACTGGATGACTAAATTTGTCCAACAATTGTCCTTTCTTCGAGCTATAGCAAATGGAAATGGGCTGGACACATAGCTCGAAGAAATACCTGTATTTGAATTGAAATATTTTATTTAGCACTACATTACAGGTCGGGCGACCTAAACTAAGGTTATTTCCACGTTTTTATTAGCTCGTATTCTTGTTTGTCCAGTGCAATTTTATTCTTGTTTGTTCAATACAAATCTTGCAATCGATTTTTAACTAACTTCCCGACTAGCTAGACATTTGAAACTTTTAGAATATATCATATCAGAACACGATGACAATGCATTCTTTTAATATTTTTAGCCATCTTTAGGCAGAATTGAATTCATTTTCAGTTAATTCAATTTTGTATGGAAAATTATTTCGGAAAAAAAACCGTAAAAAATAAAACACTATTATTAGTTGCCAAGAGGGTGAGGTCCTAGCAACTATATTATTAATATATACGTGCGTTACTATGGAAATCAATATGAAATGTAAAAATGACATTTCAGCATTCTATATTTTTATTCAGAAAATCTATCAAGTACAAAAAAAGTATTTATTAATACATATAATTGTCAAGTTTATATGATTCAACAGAAAATTTAAAAACGTGGTACCTATATAAAAAGTTCTTTTTATCTTGTAATTTATTTTTGTACCAAATTTCATGTTATTTGTTCTTGTTGCTTGTCAAATCAGCACATCGAAATATCTTCTTATATGCCTTATCATGTCTTAAACAAACAATAAATCAACTTTTATTATTCATCCTGGAGGCTTTTTTCTTTGAGCTTCTTGTCTGACGTTTTTATTTCCTCTATAATTATCAGTTATCACCTTTGTCAGGTGCAACGTATCGTTCCGAACTGGATGCTAAAACTACATGTAATTCGAGTCGGTGCCCTTTAAAATTTATGTTCAACTGGAATCCGGAACAGAGACTCGTTTTCCTCCCACTTATAAGTTATTCCTCGTGTCATAAGTTCGCTATCGCTGTTCTACATAATATACTTCCTAGAGTTTGCAAGATAAATAACATTAACGGAAACAGAGCTTTATCGTAAAATATATCTTATCAGCTTATCACTATTATCACTAGGCACTTAAATCAATTTCAAGGCTCTTCCGTTCCAGGGATGACGTCGCAGTAGCGGAAATTCAACTCCTGTCCCCACCATTAAAAAAAACAATCCCCTCTCAAATGATACAACTCTAAAGTAATTTCCCCAAATAGGTTGAAAACTAAAACTAAACATAAATAAAATGTTTAATGAACATACATAATTAACTATTTCTTTTATTCAACGAATAATTCACAAGATTTAAGAATGTACCATTCTGATTATTGAACATACATAATGTTGAAAAAACACTTTCTGAGAAAATATATTATAACCAATAGAAAAAATCTTTTTGAAAAAAGTAAGCCACTCCGGCAGGGAATCGAATCCTGCATCTCCTGGGTTTAGAAAGGCCAATAGTTAAAATTTGTCGCAATTAGTATGTCATTGCGTAGCATAGAGGTAATTGTGACGGCGGGGCGTAAAGACACCCCGCAGGAATCGAACCTGCATCTCTCGGGTATCGCGCCCACGCACATAGACCACTATGCTAAACGAGTCTTACTTAATTGCGACAAATTTTAACTAATGATTTTTAATACCCTCTAAATCGATTTCAAAATTAAGCTACTATTGGGCGATCGGCTTTTGTATTTTAAATCAAGTAGGTATTACTTTAATTACCAACCGACGTCACTGATCACTCCAAGATTATTTCTTGTAACTTACTTGATCTTGCTAATAGTTTTTATTAACTATTTTTTTATCAACGAATAATTCACAAGATTTAAGAATGTAACATTCTAATTATTGAGAAAACATAATTTTGAAAACACTTCTGAGAAAATATATTATAACCAATAGAAATAATCTTTTTGAAAAAAGTAATACACCCCGCAGGAATCGAACCTGCATCTCTCGGTCATCGCGCCCACGCACATAGACCACTATGCTAAAGGAGTCATACTTCATTGCGATAAATTTATGTAAGTATGTAATTATGTTTATGTAGTATTCTAGAACTCCGTTATAATGGTTTTAAAACAAAGTTTTTGTTGAGTGTACGATATTTATGTTGACAGCTGCTGCTGTTTCGGTTTATAATCACGATCGAAATATAATAAATTGACTGTTTAAATTAGTGTAAAACGCATGGACATTTTAACAAACTTGTGCCGCAGCGATTTTTTCGACGTGCAAAGAACTCATTTTACAAAAATTGCAAGGCGGTTTTATAGGCCTTGGCCGAAGTCATTTTCAATTTAAATTTTTCAATTTTCAATTTATTTATTTTTTTAACATATTGTGGACATTACAAATTATAAGTTTAAGACGTTCACAACATGACATTTAGAAACAAAGATATATAAATATAACAGTATTACATAAAAAAGAGATATATCAGTGGATGAATTAGATAGGTACAAGGAAGTACACCGGATGAGTTAAGCAGACCCTATTTTAAGAATTTATAAAACAATATCCACCTAAACTCATTCTCACGTAGGTGGAATATATCAACACCCGAAGCAATTTCGTTGAACATAGTTATCACTCTCCCAATTGGCATTACCAGTGGCAGGTTGGTTCTGCACCTTGGGAGAATAAACAACTGATGGTCTCTATTTCTAAGATAGTTAGTTATCAGGGACACACAGGTCAACACTGCCCAGAATGGCAGAGTTCTCATTTATACCTTGTATAAGTCGAAAAAAATACGTAGCTAAGTAAAGATTTCTTCTAAATTGCAGACTGCAGTATGTAAGCATGCCTAAGAGAAAGTCAGTTGGATAAAGCCACGGATAGTATCCATACAACCTCAAGTAAAGGAGTCTCAAGAATTTGTTCTGTACCCTCTCCACCATAAGGCCATACTTCAACTGGTGCGGTGCCCAAACAATAGACCCACTCTCAAGTCTGCTTCGAACTAAAGAATTAAATAAAAGTTTTAATACCGTAACATCTGAAAAGACCCGGGAAGTACGCATGACGAAGCCCAACATTTTAAGCGCTTTGTTACAAATGGGAACTATATGGCTAATAAATGTCAGTTTACTCTCAAACGTAATGCCAAGATCCCTTACAGATGATATTCGTGACAGAACTCTGCCATGCATCGAGTATTGGAAAATCAACACTTTTGAGGCTCTGGTAAACGATAAAAGATTGCATTTATCAATATTGAATTCTAGTTTGTTACGCCTGCCCCAATTTAATATATTATCTATATCAAGTTGGAGCTGACGACAATCGTCCAAGGTGACAACTTCCAAAAAGAGTTTAAAGTCATCAGCGAACAACAAAAACATATCAGCAATAATTCCCGATACAGATAAACGAATTGTTTTTAATAAGGGATCTTTGTCAGCCGGTAGGTATATATTTTTTTTGAATTTGCATCGAGCAGCGACGATTTTATTTAACACAATAACAGTGACACAATCGATTCTCCAGAAGATTTAAAAGGATGCCACGACACAGTTCAAACAAGTCATATGCAGATGCTTATTAAATTATATCAAAATCTTAAATGTCATTTTAGTGCGATCAGTTAGTCAATTTCAATTCAAGACTCCCTAAACACGCCACTGGCGTCAAGTAGAGTAGTTTGCGCGCCAAGACGGAGAAACCTTGATAGTGAATGCGAGGTATACATAAATGAATTATAAATGCATTTAGGATAAAAAATCCTATTCGGTCAAAGATTTTATTAGGAATTTTCGAACAAATAAATTTACCTATTTAGTTATATTTCTAAGGCTGTTACAAAAGTTAATCAAGTCGAAGTTAACAAAGTCATCTATTTTCAATGAAAGTTTAGTATGATTAGAAAAAATGCCTAATATTTATGATTATTCACTTTCCGTTTCCTTTCGTGGTTTGTTGTTGCACGTTGGTCGTTAGAAACGAATTCTCAGGATTCAAAGTTAACTGCACGCTGCATTTTATCTAAAACCAGTTTGCCCGTTATGGAACATTTCTTACATTTCTCTCTTCCACTTACATTACAACTCCTTTATTTTCGTCTTTGTTCTCAATAAAGTACCGACTGCGGTATAGGTCTAGTGAATGTACGCACTAATGCAGAGCTTCCCACCCTATTACGCGGCACTGTACACTATCCAAATGAGAAACAATTCGCGCCACACTGAGGAATAATAGCCTGAAAAATAATATAATCTAAAATGCAAAATTCATTGTAAATTATTGTGTCGTCAATAAAATTATGAACACACGATATTCGGTATTCGACCCTCATCCTTCTTCACAAAATATTTTACCCCTTCCCCTGACAAAATGACGTTACACATTTGAAAATAATTTCGATGAAAATTTCAGTATACCTACAAATAACCTTCTCACACATATTTTGTTCTCTATAAAATTAATTATTTATACTTTCTTAGTTTTCTGACGTCATATTTTTTACAGCCACCCCCTCCCCCCTAATCACATCATCACAAATCGTCACATTATATCTGATACTGATATTACAATTTATTATCTTTTCTGTGAATACATTTTTTTAAACTAGGATGTCGATGCCATCTAATGAAGCTGCTTTCTGAAAATTCGTTCCTTCGTTTGCCGCTCCTATGCAAGGTATGGTCTGCCTACCCCCACGTGTAGTCATATTTAATACATTTAAAACGATGTATCGTACACTGCTCTAGTAAAATAATTAGGCGCGGAGGACTGTGAATACACGTAGGTAACGTGAAAGTCTTCCACCACAAGCACCAAGATTATCCCCATTGCGTGTACCAAAATGTAGCATTTTAAACTCCCATAGGATACTCCAAGCCTGATTCTCTTTATTGTAGCAGACATCGTCATTTACTTGTATAGTTAATCTATCATAGAACGCCCACGATGACTACGCGTTTTCCTACAATGTCGAGGGTCCCAGGTTCGAATCCTGGGTCTGGCAAATACACATATTGTTTTTCAATTTGTGTTTGCGTCAGAGTACGGACCTACTAGGTTGAGCAAGTGGCTAACATCCATTTCTCATAAAAACAGAAATCTGTTAAGACAGACCTCCACCCTGTGGAGGCCCATGTTATGATCTTATTAGGATCGGACATGGTTTAAGGGGGGACATGCTCGTCGAAGGTCAAAATTGAGTTTTTATTGTATTTTCAAACCATGATCCTGGACACTCCTTAAACGTTGTAGATAATCTATTTATATAGTTTTGAAGCCTTATTATCCCTCATATTTATTTTAAACATTTGATGACTGCATAAAGTATTTTTGTTACATAAAATAGTATTCTTTTAAACCTCTCGCTCTAATGTTTTAGAATATAGTCATATTTCGGTACATAACTGTGCAGTGGTGTTAAGATTTTTTACATTTATTAGTTTTTAAACGCATTTATGAAACCATTAGTATAATTTATTATGAGATAATTTTTGTAAAATATTCACGATAAAAAATTATATTGATAATCTCTGTGATCCCAAATTTGACAAGAATTAGGCATTTTATTATTCAAAAAATCGGCAAGATGAACACATTTCAAGATGATTCTGAAGATACTTATTATAAGCTATGTCTTTGACCATTCAATTGTGATAAACATCTTATGAATAATGATTGCTTTATAATAATTATTGACCTAAGAATAAGGTAGTGTTTTTTTGAAATACGCCATTTTTTTTTGTAATTCCCTAGTGGTTAATACAGTTTAATTAATTGATTTATTAGTAGTTAGATATTTTTCGTTCATAAATTAAATTAATTCATTTATCTCCTACTCGTGAGTCGTGGTACAATACTCATTGTGCTCATACAAAGTTCACGATGGCTGATTTTTAAACGTTTTTTGATCAAATTATTTACTCAGAGCACCACCGTCACCAGTTCACAAAATATCGGTTAAAACCAGGGAACTCAGAAATAATGGGAACTGAAATACACAACGGGTAAGGCGACAGCAGGTAACCGACTCGAGTAAGGATGAATCCGGGTTAAACTTACACACGTGTCTAGAATACGTTTAACGTCGAATACTGAAAACTGCTCTCGGTTTATGCATTTACGCTCATTTAATGTTGGTGTATTACACACACTATTGCACGTGCATAATGTGTGCTTCATTTTCGTAGGACACTCACACATTCAAAAGCCTGCTTCACCATGCGGCGTATTGAATATAGCCTATTGGTATTCTATTTATTATCTCTTCTGTGGTTGAAACCATCATTAGAGGTTGCACTATATAGGTATAACAAGGTTTTTTTCATCAAAATTTTATTATTACTTCTGGTCAGGCAGGGGTGGGGGGGGATTCCGGCTCCCGCCCTCTCCCGCCGCTTTAAAAAATCAATAATTAATTACTATGGATATTTTTCTCGAAATGGACCCCCACTCCAAAACATATTTCTGTGTGCGCAGCTGCAATATGTTATCGACATTATTCTCGTTTCGAGAATAATTATTATCGAGCAACTGCGAGAAATTTTGATTATCGTTGCTCGAGATTTGTTTTTATAGCAAATTACGAGATTCCTGTTTCTCGAAAAATTGAAAATAAGGTTATCGAGAATTTGGGACGTTTTCTTCACCACTTGTAGGTACTAGATATATTATTATTATTGAATAATATCTCTTAGTAGCAGTGACGGCTTTAGGTATGCTTTTTTAGTTACAGTGTTGTGATTCTAGATCTAGAAAATAGATAATACATTGATATTTTGATACGTTGGTCACTTAGTCCCTATATTTGAATATCAAAAAAAATATATGTGTAAAAAAGCCTGTTGGTACACATCTGATTCTGAAAGGAAATATGTAATATCTATCTTCGAGCATGAAATATTTTTCGTCAGCGTAAAATACTCGAATCACACAAAAGAAAATAAATGAGTTCCCTGTTCTCAATAATCTGGCCTAAACCGGAACGTCTTACAATAAATATTTTGGAAAATCTCGAGAAACCAAAAATATCGGGAATTCTCGAGAAATTACAACCTCTAATCTTTGGGGTAAACTTATGAAATAATTGACTACAGGATACATTACCTATTACAATAATTATTCATTCGATATCTCCAGCGATACATCGCGTTGTGCAAATAAGTTTGTCGTCTATGGTGGGCTTTATTTTACGGGAATATGATAAATGTCATAGGACGTGTTTTTATTTGTGACCGAATTAAGTCAAATGGTACAATCAAATGCCAATTTTTTATTACTTACACAGTGCTGTCCAACTCTTTACTATTGTGTACTTGACTGCACACGAAACGTACATTGCATGTAGGTATTTATTTACAGCGGCGATTTTTTTGACGCAGATGACGCTAACGATCCGTCAAAATATTTAAAAGGTGCCTTGAAACAGTGCATATCAGTCATACGATTATTATTAAATTATACAAACGTATTAAAAAAAATCGTATTTCTCACAAATTGAGCATAAAATATTACCCAAAACATAACAATATCCCTCCACCTAACATCAAGGCGCCCTATAAGCCCTGTCGCACAAATAAACTCGTCTCGACTGTAGCACGTTGAATTTGTCGATGTGATTTCGTTGTCATTAACAAAAAAACAATATTATGTACTTAACTTAATGTAGGTAATGTTTTTCATTTGTTTCGGTTAGCCGCGTGTCGTCACTGTCCCGACATGGTTTTGTCTTGTGTGCGCGTAAGAGAGTTGCAACATTGTCGATGAATGTATGACCGTATCCCAGTCGAGACGATTTTCTATGTGCGACTGGGCTAACTTAACCGCTCATACACTGATACGTACATGTACATAAAAAGGCCACTAATATTATTCTGTCTCATCAATCACCACTGTAATCTTCAATGATAATAATTTTTAAATATAGAAAGTAATTCTAGGAGTTAGGTACTTTTAGATAGGTAGGTACTTAATATATTTATTGGGTACATTGATTGGAATTTATGATTTGTTAGCTATTTTTTAACGTGCGGGGTCTCAACATAAGTCAGTGCCTCGGGCCGCCGCGTCCCTAAACCCACCACTGTCTAGCTGTCTACGAAACGTATGTCGCATACTGCATCACTTCATTTTAACATTATCAAGTTACAACCAGATAGCTAGGTACGTAAAATACAAAAATAAGACAAAAATATTATTTTTTACTGTGCGTTCGACAGGTTTCGTAAGCTTTCAATGAATTGAACTATTTTTTTAATTCACGAACAAGAAGCAGCGTTGCCAACTTAGCGTTTTTCTTGCCAGATCTTGCAAAATTTCCGTCCGGTGTATGGCGTTAAATCTACGTTTTTCGACACCGCAAACAGCTTAAAAGTTCTCATAATAAAGCTGGAATATTACACCAAAGTTGCTTGAAAACAAAATGCTGGTCTTACGTACTTTATATCTTACCAGGAATTACAATATGTAAAAATAAATAAATTGAAAAAAAATACCCGGTGACAGTCCCATCTGTCAACATTTTTGTCGATGCGCTCAATGGATTCAATGGATTCATATTGTGTGATATATTGGCAATTATATTGTGTGTCTTGCGCTGCGATGTACAATGCAGATAGGTACACCTATATAATGAATACACTAAATTAATGTTACATGCAAAATTATGAATAAATTAAATTTCTTATCTGCCTTAATTTAAAATTTTGTTCTATTGTAAAATACTAAATTCTTTTTCGATCTTTGTTCTCATAAAAAGGATGTTTATAATTTATTATTGACATATTTTTTTGAAAATGCTAATTTAGACACTTTTCAATTTTGAAAAAATCTAGCAATTTATTTTTCCATAATAGCCCTACCCTATCTGTCATATTTTTGTGTGAATGACAATTAATTGGCAACACTGACCAGAAGGCTATTTTTAATTTTTCTATGGGACCGTACGATATACTCGAGCAGGGACGTAGCAAAGTATTTTTGCACCTGGGGCAGTGAGTAATTAATACAGAACGTGTACCTATGCTAACTATGGTTAGCTATGAAGTTCACTTGTGTTCGGTTACATACCATTTATGTAGGTAATACGGATTAAATAACAAAAATATATTTTGAGACTACCTGGAAAAAAATTACAACGACGGTACCTACTCTCCAGTTTGAATAGCATTTTACGAGCAGACAGTTTTGCTATGATCGCCATCTTATATTTAATATTTTATTTAAAATGTGCATATATTTATTTGCTATTATTCGTCTGAAAAACATCTCGTTCAGTAATTCTGAATATTATGTAATAATAGTATACGACATCTTCGAAAACCTCACTTCTGCCCTGCTCACCCTGGCCTTGGGGCTGAAACAGACGTACGGCCAGCCCGAGACATAATATGATTATCAATATTATCAAAACCAATCAGACAAAGTATACCTATATAATGATACATAATTCCTAGGCTCCATAATAGGTAATTTTTAAAACGCTGTCGATATCATTATAATCAGCCGGGGTCGATCCACTGCTAAATGAAGGTCTCCCCTAGCTCCCTCCACTCTTCTCGGTCGTTAGTTTTTTGCCGCCACGTACATCCAATGAAGTCCAGAGGAGTTTGTCTATCCAGTGGGTTTTTAGGGCGTCTCTATGGGCGCTTAGTGCCCCTTTGGGTATCACTGTATGACGGCATCTGTCCAGCGGTTGTCCACTCGCCGAGCGACGTTGCCATTGCTTTTGATATTATAAAACAGTATTATCTTAAATAAATGTAGATATAATATAATAATAAGTAAATAGTTACTGATATTTCTATATTTATTTATTTAACCTAGTATGCTACTGTGAGAAAATTACATAGGTACGCAGCGGATGTGAAATTCTAAAACAAATATGTTCTGTGTTTTGTCTGTCCAGATCAATGACATTATTAATGGACAACGCACTGGATACAGTACCTAGCTAGCAAGTAAATTCGCGCATAGCGACATTCGCACATGTATAGGTAGACGTCACGCAATTTCCATTATGCGATATCACGCACCGGGAATTTATAGCAATACGACCTTTATTGTAATGGCGTTAGAACAGTGTTGCTAGTGTCAATGTTCATTTGAGCGAACCCGTTCGAACCAAACCGTTCGGCAGACCGACAAAAAGCATCGGGAATTTATAGCAATATCACCTTTATTGTAATAGCGTTAGAACAGATTATGCCATTCGGCAGACCCTACAAAAAGTGTGTCATTTTTTTTCCAGATGCTTCGTCCATATTAATGTCATTGGTCCAGATGTATTGATAGGTATGCAGAATGCAAAGCAACCGTTGCATTATCGTAGGTAGACGACATTCGCTGTCCAGTGTGTCTGCGCCCTAACCTCTCGAGGATTTCACAAATCGGAGTAGAGTAGACAGTCTGCTGCTTACCCCAACAGGACATCATTTTATTTACCTTATATTTTCACGTGAGAAATTAAGTATCTCATTTTATTTACTCGGTTTACTATGACCACGCGTCCTCTTGAGGTTAAGAGGCCATCCATGGACTGAAACCGTATGCGGTTTAGATCCGTGTGCCATACTAAACTTATGATTTTTGTTCATGAAAATATTATATTTTCACTAAATTTGTAAGTGGAAGTGTATGGTATAAACGGAGACGATCAGATGCTTATAATATACTTTGTGAAAATATATTTCCATGAACAGAATAGATAAGCTAAATATGGCACACGGTTCGAAACCGCATACGGTTTCAGTCCATGGATGGCCTATTAATCGAATCGGTTGTTTGGTTTATTTACGAGGTAATGATTTAAGCTGTCAAATTGAAGCTTGTCACAACAAACAATATTGTCACTGTAACTTATATACATGTCGCATAATGTATTATAGATGTATAGAATAAATTAATCTATGTGCACATCATGTTCATGAAACACTTCTCCGTGGTCTTAATTCTTGAAACGGGCTGAACTAGAATGCATCAAATTGATCGCCCACGCCGCGTCTTGTTATAAAGCAAAGGAATTACGTCAATTTACAATTTTACACAATAACCAGACACAAGTAAAATGCAAAGAAAAACTCAGCAACTCGGGTTTTTTGATAGACAGTTTTAACTGAGTTATTTTAAAATAAATACAGAGTTTACGGTAGGTAACTAGCTTCATTGGTCTTCATTCTGGTGGTCTGCAATAAATTAAACAATAACAATTATTATTTTGATAAACTCTTTCATTTATTCAACGAATAATTCACAAGATTTGAGAATGTAAAATTCTTCATATTGAACATACGTAATTTGAAAACACCTCAGTTATATTATAGGTATGTACCTACCCACAACTTACTAGAAAAAATCTTTGAAAAAAATGCAATACGTAATAAAATTTCAATATGTAAAAACTACTAGTTAATTTCGTCGTAATTGGATAGGACGTTTGTGGTTTAATTATTAGTAAAGCACAGTGACGCGAAACAAGTGGATACGGGTTCAAGTCCCGTCGGGTGTGATATTTTATTCGAAGATTTTTTGAGGTGTTTTCAAGTTATGTATGTTCATTTTTTATATTCGATATTTTAATAGATTCTTATTATTTAACAAGTAGGTACACTATTCTAGTAGGTAGTCAAGACTGTGTTTGATAACAGGTAAGTATGATAACCAACGAAAAAAATTCAGTACATAATTTACAAATAGTGAAGGATCGAAAAGGGACCTATAAATGGCGCGGCCCATTGACTGGACGCCGCAAGCGCTATGTATACGGTTTAGGATTTAACTCTATATTAACTACGTAATATAGATCTCTCACAGTCTTACAGCCTCTCATCCATTTCAACTCGTGACACTCAGTATGCGGATATATAGGGCGCTTAACGTCAGCGGACAGCCGAGCCAGTTGTGGGAACCTAGTCTTACAGTCAGTCAGCTTAGTCTGATTAGCTCTGACCCTTTTGATCATACAGGTCCTCTATTTTGAGACTAAGCACCTTACACTGTCGAGATTCGTTTTTAGTGATAAGTGTGGTGTCTAGTTGTCAAATGTGATACCTACCTGAACTAACTAATCCCTTGACAAGTTCATCTGGTTAGTTGGTTGAGCGAGTCATCTTATCTTGTTAATCTGTCTTCGTGTACCGTTTGAAGTATTCTCTGTTATTGTTAATTATCCTCTGTGAACTCTGAATAAATACTAAAACCAGAAATTTTATAAATACAAAAAACATATTACTATAACAGTTATAATTAGACTTGCGATAGTTATGTTTTTTTTCCCGAAACCGGGACAAAATAAACAATAATTTGTCCACACACTATTTTCTTTAAATCATCAGTAAATGGAGACTTTCTTTTTGGAATTCTATGGTTTAACTGCTAAACAACTATATATCTCAAAAAAAACAGTAAGTACGTCAAAGACAAAACAAAAATTTTCGACAACCTAGTAAATATTTGTACTGTCTGGTGATAACTGACATACGTAAAATTTTCCGGATACGAGTTTTCGCATTACTCGCGTAACCCATCCGGGCCGCGCTTTCTCGCGACCCCTCGTCTGTTCACGCCTGGCAAAAGCTTCCTTGTGAGACGTCGCGCTGGAGATTGCCGAGACGACCTTTAAAAATGTTGGCCACAAAATAAAATAAATGGAAGTGATATCACCGCCATTTATTTATTTACCACAGCCGGCCTGGCCTATCCCATTCTCCGACGCTCCATTTAAATTGTGTTTATTGCACGTTACTTTGTTGATGTCTAATCGCAATTACCCGCCATTTGACAGTATGTAAAAGAACGTTCATTTAATTCTCGGTTTTTATACCCAGTGGGTGGATAAGAGCCAAGAGGTGGTAAAAAGGAATCGTGATGCCATAATCGAATGATTGGGACTTCTAATTCAACACGTACACACATTCATCACTGACCGTTTTCAATGAAACCTATCAGAAGGTCGCTCCGGCTGAAAGTATCAACGATAACAGGAAAATTACCCCCTCGACAAAAACCCCTCGTATAAAAAAATGCCCCCAATAGAAATGTCGGTAGATTACAAAGAATTAATAAGTACTTAAATAAAATGAATTTCTGTAGCGTTAGTGAACTTTTGTATCTTGCTTAATTCTTTATATTTTGTAAAATTCAATTTAACTAATTTATTTTGTCAACTAAACTTTTGTTTCCATTATTTTTGTCTTGTCAATTAAATTTTCTTTTATACGGGGGGTTTTCGTTGAGGGGGTGCTATAACCAGTTGCAAACTTTTAAAAGGATGTGTATATTTTTACAATATGAGTGTGACAAATCAATCAAACGACGTATGAAGAATGCTGTGCAATAAACTTTTGGTGTATTTTTTGGTTACAGTAGTTTTATTGCAAAGATGGTGCTTTCGCAAGGGGGCCTCCGAACCTGTTAAAGAATCGGGCCCCACGTAAATACCTAAAACCAATATATTTTTATTTAAGAACCCACATGTCCTGTGGCTCTTTGGGAGTTTAATCTTAAAATTTATAGACTGTAAGATGTATTATGTATGTCATTATTTTTCCCTTTTTTTCTCATTCTAGAAATTAACTTTTCATGATCATTATAATAATGTATTGATACAATAAAAGGCTATTATTATAAGCGTCGTCGTTTGAAATTGAGAATAACGTCACAATTTTTGGTACTTGGTAATTTTTAAAAAAAAATATTGTTTTTGGTGATTTCCTAGATTTCCTAGATTATGGTTCCAAAATTACCCTAAATTCTTAATTTTTGACTTTTATGGAGCATGCGGGCCCTTTAGACAGATTGAGAACTTTGCCATAGCTAAGATAAGCTAAAAAAGCTCTCCAGTTTGAGTTTGGATCTAGTCTGTATTATTCCAGAATTATCCCAGAAATTTTTGACAGCCTTACAGCTATTCCATTTCTAGTTTTGATTTAAATTTTTGAAAATTAATTACCCATGTTTATTATTATTGTTAATCAATTACCTCCCTCTGTACATGTGTGATTGCTTGACCAGGATATTGTAGGGAAAGATTTGTTTTCTGAGATCATAAAGTGCTTCGTATAACAACAATTATGTCGTTCAGTGTTCGTTAGGTGGAATGTTGGTTCTTTTGTGAACACCAAACTGTGTTCGCAGCGATATAATCGGCGTTATCTCTCGCCTACTTCCGTTCCGCGATGATGACATTTTTAAGCCTGTTCGTAAAACTTTTATATTGCCACAAATTCAATAGACTCATAGCAGAAAGACAAAATAAATGGTAAGCAGGGTACACGAAAATTCCTAGAAGGGTACATCCCGACGATCTGTGAGATGAATCAAAAGAAATAAAAGGTAAACACGTCGGACGCGATCTATCCATATACCTTTTGATTAAGAGTGTACTTCAGTGAAACGGCAAATAAATTTCAACAGTAGGTGTGACGAAATTTCTCACTAGTGCCAATCGGAGACAGATCGTCGAGGTGTGCGCACGTCGATTTGTTTTGTCATGGCGTCGGACGAAAATATTCATAAATCGTGTAAAGATTACTAAAAACTTTACGTATGTACCTACTTAAAAAAGAAAACATGTCAATGAATATACTAACTATTATTATTAGTAATATAACAATAAACATAACATTAAATGGACGCATGTTGGATTTTTATGACAAATTATATTTCGTTCGGCACACGTCATTTGCATAATCCGCGCATCGTCTAGCCACGATCTTTTGAGAGTTTTAGACAATGACATTAATATGGACGAATCATCTGGAAAAGAAAATGACACTCACTTTATTGTCGGGTCTGCCGAATGGCATAATCTGTTCTAACGCCATTACAATAAAGGTGATATTGCTATAAATTCCTGATGCTTTTTGTTGGGTCTGCCGAATGGTTCGGTTCGAACGGGATCGCTCAAATGAACATTGACGTTAGAAACACTGCTCTAACGCCATTACAATAAAGGTCATATTGCTATAAATTCCCGATGCGTGATATCGCATAATGGAAATTGCGACGTCTACATATACATGCGAATGCGCGAATTTACTTGCTAGCTACTGTATTGAGTGCGTCGTCCATTAATAATGTCATTGGTTTTAGACCATGCCTCAACTGAAGTACCTATAGCCCAGGCGTGTATTCTGTCGATTGTGTTATTCTGGCCATCAGGCAACTGACATTTTATATATTTTTTTTCTTTATCGATCCACATCAATTATATTATGTGGCAGTATACGTTACAATTTTAACCAAGTGCTTATTTTATAACAATAAAGATATCTTTTGAAATTTACTATGGCTATTACTAACAATATGGGTATTCGAGAATGGTGAGCAAAGTTAAGAGTTTCACTTCTGGCGCGTGTGTTCCTCATATAGGTAGGTACACTCATTTTTCATTCTATTCCAATCGATAAGAGTGCAAAATCGATTAATATAATCAAAGTATGGCACCCCCTCCCCTCATAGTCTATCCGCTCCCCGTTATATTATGTTTACATTTTAATTTATTTTGCAGTTTTTTTAACATATTTTTCTCCCATATAGATAACGTCATACAGATCCATATGTTGTAGAAAAATTACTTCGATATAAGTACATAATATTGTAAATTCTTGTTCATGTCTTTGGCGGGTCCTGATAAAAGCTTCCGCTGATTCCTAAGCTTGGAGGTATCAATAAGTACGTTAACCAGTTAATTGTTTGAACTGTTTGAAGACTAATATAATTGTAGTTAATTTGTTGAATGCGTCAGTAAGTACATCCGTACGTGCGTACAATTGTATAACACTACGTATTATTTTGAATACACATAAACAACTAACTATTAGATGATTTTGGTCGATCAAGGAGACCACGTACTGGAATAAAGTGCGGGAAATCTTTGATCGGCGAGGTATGAGTATGTACTAAGCAATTATTACTATTAGACTTTCGACAGTTTTGACAATGGCTATGTAGTGGGAAAATATGGTAAAACCATAGAACAGAAAAATAAGATTCCAAACGCAGTCACCATGAACCATGGCTTTGTAGCCAGTTTCGGATGATATGCTTTCGAGTGGTAGGTATTTTGTGAACATGCAATAAAAAATATCTGTTTTTGTTTTCCGTTTCCTATTTTCAGAACTTCGCTTCATTTAATTTAATGGTGATTGCTGGTATTATAAATACATAGGAACACATGAATAATGAGAAGTGCGTTACCTTCTATGTGTGGCAGTAAGGAAGTACAACATTTTTATTGTCGAGTGTTCAGAAATATGGAATAAACTTGAAGTGTTAAAGAATATGTTATTTTCAATATTTACATAATATGTATATAGTACCTACTGCATTAAAGTGTGTCACGCAAACGAAACGCGCATTTAATATTGGTGATATTTGAGGGCATTGAGCGGGATTTGTACCTACTCTACGACACGCAAGGCACATATAAATTGGTGCAACTATGTAGATTTTAGGTCCTAGGCCCTAGGGCATCCAACGTTTGCTTTAATATTCCGATGTATAAATACAAGACATTGCGGACAACACAAATGGACACTAATGAGACTCTATATGCGGAATGTCTGTGTATGATGAATGTATCCGGAAATGTGCAGTATTCCACAGTTGAAGCGAAGATAAGCTATAGCTAGTCGGCGGGGTAAATGTGGAAGTCAGTAGCACCCACCTAATATTTGCCTCCAAACCAACACGCCCCGCACCATCCTCGGTTTTAGTCAAACGTATCACGAGGCCCTACGTTTGGGTGTGAAGCATAATTAGTTGTTTACGCATGGGAATGTCTCAGGAGCAGATGTCCAAGACTGAGGTCGCCACGTACTCAAGTGTGCTTTTACTGGGTTTACTGAGATTTAATTGAATACAAACAAAAATAAATGTTTAACATATACATATCTATTAATTTACATATAATATGTAAAAACAAAGCTAAAACAATACGGACCAACTAAACTATGTGAAAATATCTTCGCGTCGACAATAAGATGCCGCAAAAATATTAGTGCCAAAGCACACTGTGAGTGGGCGTGAGATGCGCGCGTGGCTCCAGAGCTACTACTACGCTGTGTACAAAGCAAGTGATTGTTAGACGCCTTGCGCCATGCGGGCACCGCACGGCTTCTTGGAGTGTGCTTCGCCACTTATATTTGGCTTTTGCACCTGTCCGATTTTCCTTTCCTTCCCCTTCCTGCCGCCTTACAAATCAATAAAAAATATTGTGGATATTTTTTCATAATGACCGGCCTCCAAACCATTATTTTTGTTTGCGCGCGTGAATTAGTTTTATATTTTTATATTCGAACCCACTCTCCACCTTCTTTTCCTATATATATTTACGAGTTATTCATGCGCTAGATTTTCGGGTTATCAATGAGAGATGAACCCGCGTAACCTATTTAATAATTTTATGTACTTACTAGAAAAAATCTTTACTAACTTTGACATCAAATTAAATAAAATTATCAATCAGGATGCTATCTATGTTTTGATAAAAGTAACTTAGATATTCAGTTACAACGTATTTAAATATTTTCTATGAACTGTATAATAATAAAAATTACGTTATAATATGTATTTTTTTTGATCATGTCCGATCCTAATAAGATCATAAGGGCCTCCACAGAGTGGAGGTTTTGTGTTAACAGATTTTGTTTTTACGAGAAATAAATATCAGCCACTTGCTCAACCTATTAGGTCCATACTCTGACTTATACACAAATTGAACTTGTCAGACCCAGGATTTGAACCTAGGACCCACGATGCTATAGGCCGATGCTCAAGCCGCGCGGCTATCGTGGGTTATATATAATATATATCCGTAGCGTAGGGTGGAGGTTGGCTGTTAATATCCGCGATACATAGTGCACATTAAACTTTGGTAGTCATGCGTATTTGTTTTTATTGAACTAAGCTACAATAATTAACAGATGGTGTTGGTTAGTTTTTAAAAATAAATTAAACCCTGCCTAACCAAACCATAATAGTTTTGCCGTACTTTGAGCGATACGACAAAATTGTGCACACTTTTTCATTCATACCTAGTATTTGTTTTCGTTGGATTAAGAATACATATTCCACATATTGTTAGTTTATTTTTTTTAAAATGCCTAACTAAACCAAACTATAATAATAGATAGAAAATATTATTCTATCTATAAAACATCAAAAGTTGTGTATGATTTAATTGCATAATTTTAGATATTTTATAGATATACGAGTATTTTTTGACTATTATTTATTATTACCGACACCGTCTGTAAATTATTGTAATCTTATTTCAATAAAAGCAAAGACGCATGACAGACAAAGTTTAGTGTGGACTATGTATGGCGGATCTCTCAGCCTACCTCCACCCTTCGCCACTGATACGTATATTTGTCTTAAATTATCTGTAAGGTCTAATTACACCAGCAGGCTCGCAGATCCAATCGGATTCAAAGATCGTCGTGAGCAATCGTCGACTTTATATAGCAATATTACACGGAACGATTCGGCTAACAACTCAATCTTGTTGGTGCTTGATTTGATTGGTTCATAATATACGCTCAGTTGCTAGTGTGAACATTTTATTATAAGTAAGTAACATACATAATTTAAAATCATTTCTTGCATATACCCACTAGAAAAAATCTTTTTTAGAAAAAAATACTACTTTTTTTCTAAAAAAGTTTGTTGAATCAAATGTAATGCGTTATCGGATAGGAAACACGATTGTCTATCTCTGAAAATGTCAATTTCTAAAAGAATATACTTTATTCAAATTCATGAAATTTTGAGAGTGGATAAAGTGAAAGTGATAAAAAATTAACCTATGTACCTACATACTATTATTATATACATAGGCTTTAAAAACTTCTAAAAATATTAGGTACTTGTCATGATTATTCTAGTAATCATTTTACCGTTCAAATATTAAAAAAATATTTAAATAATACCTAGTTATTTTGTATGTGTTATTTTATTTGGTCCCCAAAGTACCAAAACTATTATTCAAATCTGAGTCGTTCAAAAACGTGAAGAAACCCTGATTGACTGTGTACAGGAAGTACCGTAAGTGTCAATCCTTTAAAAATACAGGTTAGCAAACCTATCTTCTTCGTTCCTATTATAACTGAAAATATTTTCACCTTATTAAAATAACATAATATTAAAATTATTTGTCGCTTATTCCCAATGGTCATAATGTGACAGGAGGGATGTGGTTTGGATCCATCCTTAGTTGCTGTGTGGTTATCGATGACATTTTCACATTTTATGGAAATCTCAATAGACAAAAGGACATTATAATAATTATAGTACGAACCTACAAATGTCTTTTATTTCCAAATTATTGTTGAAACCGCCTCTAAATTTAATTGATCATTTTCCCTTTCAATAATTCTAGCTCCAATTATGAGAGTTAAGAAAGCATACGACTATTACAACAGATACCTATATATTTGTCTTTACTTGATTTGTCTATCTGTCTGTCTGTAACGCACTGCGCAAGAGAGAGCTCGACAGAGAGAAGACGTATCAAAAAGGGTACGGTGATAGAAAATACACACCTGAACGCAAATTCTAAATTTGAAAAATAAACCGACGCGAGACTAAAGGAATCGTTAATTTTAATCGGATCGTGAACAAAACGAAATATGATAGAATAATCTCATAATAGTTTGAAAGATGGTTACAGTGCAGCACTGGCATATCGTCACATCCAAGCATGTTGACAGGCGACACTGCCACCTGATGCTTTTTTCTAGTGAGGATATAAAGACATTCTCTATCTATGTCATTGTTTCAAATCGAATACTGTACCTATGTCTTGCATTTTTATTTTCGTATTTTTTTTACTTGTCTGGGACATGTGTTCCGGATGCCGCCAAAGAGTGCGACACTTCGTAGCGTTGTGACACAGCCTCAAGGGTTCCGTCGTCGTGGCCGGCCCTCCCTCACCCTGCAGCGGTGTTACAAAAACGATCTACGCTTTGCAGGTCTGGAATGGCGGGAGGCGCAAGAGTTGGCGATGGATCGAGGCAAGTGGCGCAAACTTGTGCTTGCCCTATGCCTCAAAGCTGGGCCGTGACAGGGTGAAATAAGAGAATAATTTGATGTGAACGAAGTCGTGGGCTGTCGCTAGTGCGTGATAAAAATTAATACTTATTAAGTTCGGACGAAAGTTAAGTAGTAGAGAGTCCTAACTAAAATTCTAGCAAAGTTGCCAAATCTGGACAATCTGGACTAAATCCGCACGTAACCAATCCTATGTTAAAAGATATATTACGAGTATCACCTTTCCTATAAGCTTATTTTAGAACGTCCAGAAGAAATTTCTTCGATGTCTTTATTTTAAGACATTTAACTATTTTCCTTTCGATAATTCGTCAAATGATTATTTTCCGACTTCCTTTCTACAAGGCACTATTCACTCTCCTGAATCTCGTCGATCTCTTCTGCTCTTGAAACACTTTTGCCTGTTATCGCGAGGGATGGTTTCCAACCCTGGTGTCCGAGTGAATTTGAATTTACCCGCGCCTGTCAATTACCTACGTGGTCGCAGCCATGATTTATTCTGGATCGGAACCGTTTCCTCGTGACAAGCCTATCAGGCACCGTTAGCGAGGGGTGCAAGATTAGTAAATGCGCTCCCTAAAGACATACATTTTCAATGATGTACTTTGCATTTTGTTTTTGAAACTTTATTTTTCTGTATAAAATTGTATGCTTTGATTTTATTTTTTTCTGTTATTATTATTTTTTATATTCTCTTCTTTCTCAAATTTTTGTTATAATGTAAATCTCATGTTGTGTACGTCTTGAATTTAGATTTTTTATGTCCACAATGTTTTTTATTCTTAAACAAATAAATAAATCAAACATTTTCTGGTTAATAGTATACGTGATGTGTTTTGTTTGTCGGTCATATTATAACTGTTATCCTGTATATCCAGAAACAAGATAATAAATATTGAAAAATTTGCCTGCGTGGATGTAGGAATTTCCTCAAAGAGCCGCTCCTGTAATACCAATAAAACTGAGGATCATAAAATATCCTAGCTAAAACTTTGTACATAGTTTGTAAGCGTTTGGAATTACGCCGATTGGTGTGAGCGGCTGCCTCGTTATCTGCTCATATGTGGGTGGGTGCGCCAAACATTAATTTTGATAATGCTTTACCCAGGGATCATCAGATGTTGGGTTAGGATCCGAGGCTTTTCGCCGTAAATACATCCAGTGACTTCCTTAGAGAAAGTGCCGCACTTTAGCAGACTTAGGATGCCGTCCATTTTACAACGTTTTTCTTAGCTCGTATTCTTGTTTGTCCGGTGGTTGTTTATCCGGTACAAATCTTGCAATCGATTTTTAACTAACTTCCAGACTAGCTAGACATTTGAAACTTTTAGCATATATCAGAACACGATGCCAATGCATTTTTTAAATACTTTTAGCCATCTTTGAGTAGAATTGAATTTATATTCAGTTAATTCTGTTTTGTATGAAAAGTTATTTCGACACCATTATTGGTTGCTAGGGGTCTGGGGTCCTAGCAACTAAATTATTAATATATACGTGCGTTACTATGGAAATCAATATGACATGTCAAAATGACATTTCAGTATTATTTCTATCATGTACAAATTTTTTTGATCGTTTAAGCTAGTCAAGTCAAGTTTATATGATTCAACAACAAATTTAAAACCGTAGTATATAAAAAGTTCTTTTTATCTTGTAAGTATTTAGTCTCAAATTGTATCCATATATGTTAGGTGTATAAGACTTAAACAGACAAGTGCAACAAAATTGTTGAATTGTACTGAGGGTTATGGCAGGCATTTCCGGTTACATGTAAATTGTATGTATCACATTTCACCGTGGGATAGTTGAGTATGAACATTAATTCAATTGTCATGGCTGATTTTGGCAAAATTCATGAATTCAAAAATAAAAAAATTGGCCTAACCTAACAAATAATCCAGTATATCGGTTATTTTCAATTTTTTTTGCTTACTGGCTTCCTGTAAAGTGTAAAGTAAACCGACAAGAACCTTGTTTAATTTAGACATAAATTGTATGTCAGTACTATTTATACGACCCAAAGAGGTTGGGCGGTATTTAATATACGGCCATATATTTCCGATAAAACATTTCACGGTGAAGTGTGATACAGCGAATTGTATCGTACATGTTTCAGGACACGGGCATGTCCAACTTCAAGTAGGCTAGGCCAACTATTAGCTCTGTGTAAACTATTATCCAGTATAAAAAACTGGCAATTGTTTACTACACTACCTCGTTGTCATTCTTCAACGTCAATTAATGTATTTGGCTGATGACACTGAGGGTATTAACTACTAAACAACACTATCTTCACCGTTACAAAAAAATCCTCAATTTCCCATTCGTCGTGGAAACGATAAGTTTAATTCTTCGTTTGGGCGTTCATTGCACTCATTGCTACGTGACGGTAATAGGACTACGCCTCAATTTAAAGCAGGGGTCACATATTACATTTATTTCTCTTACTCCTGAAGCTATAATAGCAATTGTATCATAAATTACAATTGAATGTACACGTTTTTTACCTTTCTAAAGAAGAAGGCAGTAACTGACTCTTACACACTTTCGAGTTAAATGATATAATGTGTTTTTTTTCAAACTTTAGTACTGTGAATTAATAAAAAACAGCGGTAATTTTTATTAGTAGGATGTTAAAATACAAAAAAGTAATAATAAACAAGCAGTAACTGCAATGAATAGGTGCAATTTACTGCCTTTTTGCTAAAAAATGTATTATTTTAGAAGATGTCTATTTTTTCACTAAGGATTTTAACGGTATATTAGAGATAATACTGATTTTAAAGTAAACAATATATAGCTTTCAAAATGACCTAACGGATCGCATTCATTCATCCGCGATCGACATGTTTGAGTATTAAAAAAATTCGGACTGGACAAGCAATAGTTTCGTTTTTACGTTGATGCTTGTTCGCAATGTGTTTTGATAAATTAAATGAATGGTATCTGGTCTAAAATGTTCTCGATTCCTGCTTGGGAGTCTTAGCAAATCCATTGTGCTGTGGCAAGTCAATTATAATTATTGTAACTTTGTTTTCGTCGATCATTACCGGAAGGAACCGCTGTGATGTGATAGGAACCTCGGGACCTTTATCAACTTGGTCAGAAATTATAATGGAACCCTGACACGAGAATCTTACTACGAAGTCCGAATACTAGATTGCTGGCATGCGGAAAAATGGCTTGGGAGTTCGTCATTTCGAAAAAATATCCATATTACTTACCTAATTATTTAGTTATTTTTAAGGCGGTGAGAAGAGGTGGGTTTAACAAAATCTTGCAGTTACCACCGAATTCCGCCTTTACCACGCTTACTTTCTTTCGATCATGTCCGATCCTAATAGGATCATATGGGCCTCCACAGAGTAGAGGTTTGTATTGACAGATTTTGTTTTTTTACGAGAAATGGATGTCAGCCACTTGCTCAACCTATTAGGTCCATACCCTGACACCCACAAATTGAAAAACAATATGTGTACTTGCTAGTCCCAGGATTCGAACCTGGGACCCACGGCGTTATAGTCCAACGCTTATGCCGCGCGGCCACCGTGCTTACTACTTACCTATAATAATCGAGAACCCCGCACTTTCTTCATTCGCAGATACTTCGCTTTTTGTGTCTACCTATGATCACCTGGCCTGCAGCTATGATAATTACAGGTACACACATATAGAGTTGGGTTTCGGGAATTTCCCGACGGGAATTCTCGAAAAATTTTCGAGATTTTCCATCCCGAATCTCAAGAATTGAAATTTTTAACATTTTGGGAAATCTCGGATCTCGAAAATCTTTTCTCGGGATTCGGGATTTCGTTATTATCAAATATTAAATGAAAAAACGATTTTCTATATGAAAAAAGAGGACAGAAAACACAAAACGTTCAAAGACTGATCGGGGCAAGCCCAATTTTTGCAACATCAAGGAATTTTGTGTCTCAACAGACGCAGAGATTGACAGTCTTTTGAAATTCCTTTAAGTAATGTTTTGAATTATTTTAGTTTTCCTACATCTATTATGGTTTTCTTCTTACATAAATAAACAAAATCATATTTTTTTGGAATTTGTCTGTTTTTACACTGATTTTAGGATTTGTAAAGGTTTTTTTAAATATCCCGATATCTCGAGAATTCTCGAGAATTCTTTTCTGGAAATTCCGAATCTCGAGATTGAGATTTTCTCGGGAAATACCCAACTCTACTCACATACGAGTTATTGCAATTTATCGCACCCACAAGTAGGTACAATGACGTTCCTAAGCAAAGTGCCGCCCTTAAGCAGACTTATCGTAAATTTCCCTCCCCTGTTATTTTTATTGGAACCTACTTACCTTTTTTATTACTTATTTATTTTAAAATACACCAAAGATATTTAAATTGACATACACGTAGCATATCAATGCATACACACCGCATACTGTGAGTAAGAGCATTTGAGAATTTCCACGAAACTTACTCTCAAAGATCGGTGGAGTCAGATTCCTATAGGTCTGTAGTATGGTTTGGATACGGAGTTTTTATTTTAATGCTGATAGGTTTAGATTTATAGGCACGCTTGTGAAAATGTTGCCTGTACGATAAACCGCCGTTACAATATGCATTACAGTAAAATAATAGTTTCACCAATTCATTACTTCCATTGACACATGCCTTGCGTGTCGTAGAATGTAAAGAGTGGAGGGGTCAACCTGTTGAGAAGGCTATTCTACAGCTGGGTCACCATCCTCAGTCATCAGGTCCTGCGGGTCTATTCTTAACGGTTGTCACGTTAGAACGTTTCATTCTTCCAAATTAACACGGAAGGCATTCTATACACTAAACGGTTATCGGCGGCTATCTCCAATTCACAATACGGCGAAAATTTTGATTGGTAGACATGTCGGTCAAATTCGGATATGTTCATGCTGTCGAACCCAAACACATAAGACCGAACACAAGCGGATAAATCCGAACCAGCGTAATCTAGTCGGTAATGAAACATCAGACATATCAACATAACCTACGATTTTATTAGTCAGGTCATTGCGATTGCAGCAAAACGCATGCTGACAATTGGAATAGGTTCTAGGGGTCACAAAGATATATTATAATGTCGATGTTGCTAGGCGATATTAGTGTTCAATTATTTTTTATTGAGGTTTTAATTTTTATTCTTATAACCCACCAAAAATTGTTCGGAGTTCCTCAATAAAACCAAGACCGAATCACAAATTGATTGACAATGCAATAATTGTACCATGCCATCGGCATGGTCGTAGAACGGTTCGTCCTATTTGAAAAAATAAAAATAGCGGGTAGTGCAATGTGTTAAAAATTATCGATTCTTAGGATCCTCCTTGGGTTAAATTATTTTATTTAGTAGCATTTTTGTATAGAATCACCCAGATTGGTTTCTTTACTATATCTATGCATATAAGTATGACATTAGTTTTCGTATTGCCTCGGAGGAGCCTGGACTATCTCGTAATGTGGCCGAGATATTGACAATGCTACGAATACGATACAACTTAGCGGTAATTTCGCTAACTGATAGGGAGCGCATTTCAGATTAATGGAACCTACAATGAAAATGATTTAGTAGCACTGCTACATAATTAATACACGTCCCAGTTCAAATCAGTGTTTATTTATTATGTATGCAAAAATCGTATCAATGGTTGCATTCTATGAATCATCATAACAGCTTAACTACATACGTCTGTTAAATGCTATAAATACCCACTTACCATAAATGTTTGTTTTGAAATTACTCCTGATAAGATAATGAATGGTACCTACTAAAATCTTGGTTTGAGAAATTGTAATCAGATAGACACGTCTACATGTTAAAGGTAGCTAACATTTGGAGGGCATTAAATTGGGGTTATTGAGAAGAAGTTCTACTAAATTGGTTTGTACCACAGAACAAATCAATAAATAGAATTCCGATAGGCTATACCTATACCCCAATACACTACATTTTCACGCAGGGTTTTGAATGTGTAGTGTCCTACGAAAATGAACCACACATTATAGATCGTGTTGCAACCTTCAAATACACCACTATTGAATGCGCGTCAGTGCTTAAACTGAGAGAAGTTGTCAGAACGAAGAACAAGCGTATTATCGATACGTGTTGAAGTTTATCCCATATTCTTCCACACTCGAGATCGGTTTGCTGTTACTACATACCTGTTAGGTATTTCAGTTACCATTATTTCTGAGTTACCTGGTTTGTACCTACCAACAATATACCCAGTTAACTGTGCAAGCATTAATATTGGTCCAGAAATTTTTGATTTATAACTTTATATAATATATAATATAAAACTTACTTAGTGCATATTATGTTATTATGGAAATATTCAAAACGCTGATCGAAAGTTGATTATTATTAAATTTCTTAATTACTGACAGTCATTTAAATTGTATTATTAATTCAAATTTGATAAATGTATAGAAATCTGCAGTGACGCTCCGTGGGGGTAGGCAGGTCATTCGTTGCTATGGGGTGGCACATTATAAAGGAACGAATATGAATACTGCAACTGTTGAACAGTAGTGGAGAGAGGTTTTCCACGAAGCAGATTGGGTCGCTTCGTTATAAAACGCCGACATCTTGGTTAAAATATTCATAGAAGCATAAACAAATTTGATAACCTATCCTATTGTAATGGTACCCAAGGCGATTTATCGCACAGGCAATATTTTCACAATATTGAAGTAAATCCCTCCAAACCAAAACCCGCCACGCACCACACCCGGTCTTAAACGAGCGTATCACGTGGCCCTACATTGGCGATGTGAAGCATCTAGTTAAGTTTTAGGCCGGGAATGCCCTAGGAGGAGATACCCAGGACTAAGGTTGCTACGCTCAAAGTGAGCTCTGACTGAGTTTAAAGTTACTTTCTAATGAAAAGTACCGGGGAGAGAAGAGCACAGGGAAATTATGAAAATATTTATTTATTATATTTTCACAAGGGTAATCCAAGCCTTTCAGCGTGGGACCGTCTAGGTAGGTTACATGTAACTTGTACTTAAAACATTTCACCGTGGCACAGTTCGCCGTGAGCTTTCTTATCGGAAAGAGATGACCGTATATTATACGGTTTCCAATTTTTTTAAATTCAATATGAACATTAATTCAATTTCCATAGCTGATTTTGGCAAAATTCGTGAATAATTCAAGAATGAAAACCTAACCTAACCTAACAATAATAATCCAGTATATCGGCTATTTTCAAAAATTGTTTGTTGCTGACTTCCTGTAAAGTGTAAACCGACAAGAACCGTGTTTAGAAATGAATTTTATGTCAGTACTATACGACCCAAAGAGGTTGGATGGTCTTTAATATTCGGCCATATATTTCCGATACAACATTTCACGGTGAAGTGTGATAGGGCGAACTGCATACGTACAAGTTTCCGGACACGCTCTAGGTATGGGCCACTATTATAATATTTTAATTAAAAATGAAAGGGGGTTGCATTCTAAGCCAGCCTAAGGGCGGAATTTTGTGTAGGAACGTTACTGGGAATCTGCACTGATTTTAAATTTTATAATAATGTATTAAATTAAATTCTGACAATTTTGTATAATCGGAGTCGAATTTCTTATTTTTAATATGATGAATGAATGAATGTTCACTATTATGACCAATTGGTTGGTCAAGCGTTAGATAAGAGTTCTTTTTTTGTTTGAACGTCCTACCTACTGTTGATAAGGAAAAAAAATATCTTCGAAATAGTCGAACGAGGCCAGAGCGTCACGGGGCAGTTTATCTCGCCGGTGGGTCAAAGTTTACTTTTAGTGTCCAACCTTATCATCAGAACCGGCCCAATGGCTACTGTTGTTCTATGGTGAACTTTACTGTCATTTCCGAGGGTTCAACGTGCTCCTCGAAAATATATTACGTAATCTGGCCAATTTGGCAACTAGGTAAAAATAGACAATCATGTATATGTTACGCCGAATGTGCGAAATTGACTATTACATGAAATAGGCAACATTTTGACTAATTCATGTAATAGTCAAGCCCGTTGCCTTATTCACGAATTAGGCAAATTATCTGCCGAGTCCATGAATTCATCAGGGTATGGACTTTTTAAACTGTCAACATGACAGTAGAAAAGGTAAATTTAATACGGATGGTTTTATTAGTTATAAGTTATAATCGGACATAATATAATATTATTAGGTTTTGGTTCGGGTAGGTTTTCTAATTCTGAATTCAACTGAATGTCCAATTTGAGGTTAGCTAACAAGTGTCAACAAACTATCAAATCATACTATCACAAACGAACAATCGACCATTGCACGCCCCAACCACGAATCAAATCGCGAAAATACCGTTTAATAAAATTCTTCCGCTATCATATTATAGTTCTAGATTTTTTTGGGCATAGTAAATGGATATGAACGTCATTGTAGTTATTGATTCTTGGAGAAGAATGAAACTGTTGTACTTACATTTTTTAAAATTCAGATGTTAATTTTATATTTGATATCCTCAAAACTGCTTGTAAATGGGCATCGGAGATATTTGATCGTAAAGAATTTTTATTCAGGTTCATGATCGAAAATGTTTGTTCACATAATATCTATATAGGTTGATCCAAAAATAACGAACATTTTTCTTGCATAATCTTTAAGTTGGTCGAATTTGTCTGAATTAAGGGCATTATAAAATTTGGAGATTTCTTCACGACGATGCAATTCTCTTAAATCAGTGTCACACTGCAGATCAATAAACTCAAGTTGTAGCTCTGTCGGTACACTATCAATATCTATTGAAAATGGATCGCGAACTGCTAAACTTGTCTCAATTCTTCGGTCAGTCACCAAATCTTTGTGAAAAATCGTCATAAAGAGCTTTGATAATTTTACCATATTCTTCAAATTTATATTCTGGTATATTCAGGAACTTCAAAGTTGGATAGTGGTCCACGTTGTTATTCGATATTTGTCGAAGGAATAACTTGAGTTTTAATTGAAATCCATTCAAGCTTTTTACCATATCATAGGCATAATATATATTTTTTTCCTTGCAACGCGGAGTTAAAATTATTTAAATGTGTCACAATGTTCAACGTAGAAAATAGTGGTTACATAGTGTGAGACGAGACGCAAGGACGTACGTCTACTGAGATAATACATTTACGAAACAACAAATTCTTCAAATTTTAGTCTATTGTCAATATTTTTTTAAAAATTATAAAAAAAATATTCGTAATCAGAAGTACAATTAATGATGGCGGGCCACAAAAAAATACCCGGCGGGCCACATGCGGCCCGCGGGCCGTAGTTTGCCCTCCCCTGATCTAGAAGGTGTCTTTGACGTCCACATTCACCCAGCTTACTACTCATAGCTACCGGGACAGTGGCGCGTTTAGTGACGAATAAGCCCGACGCACTGACTGATTTAGATGCCCCGTACGATAACAAATGACAGTGTATTTAAAATTTTCTTCATAATAAATGCAAGAATTTCGTTATACCATAGGTGATATTTTAAACTCAGTTAATGAGAAATGTGTACTTATCTCCTTTTTTTCTAATTTAACTACAATTTAACGAGTTTGTGTCTGGTTTTAACTCTTCGTATGCCTAGTTTTAAATTTTCTGACGAATCGGTTGCAGCATTTGCATCAAAGAAACGCGTCGCTGTACCGGGGACTCACGAACGTTTCCGAGTATATACCACATACCCAAACACTCCGAACTTTGAGTCTAGCGATTAACATCTGGCCTGCAGCTATAACTACAGATGGTCACCTGAGTTAGTCCGTTTGTGCCGTCCGCGCTTCCTTGTTTTTATGTTATAATATTAAAGAAAACATTGGATGTACATACAGATGGTTGCACCAATTTATGAGTTCTATGGGTCATCCAATGATACGGGTCTTGCGTGTCGTAGAATACCGAGAAGAGTGGGGTCAATAAGTCATGATTTTATGAAGGCTATTTGACAGCCAAATCATCCGTGTCACGTTCCTTTTTTATAACATGCAACCATCTGGAGGCCTCCAGCCCTCTCTCAGTCGTAAAACCGATTCGCCACACATTTTGGGTTTGTGATACATCCCAGATGGACAACGTACATTCCTCCAATGTACAGGATTACATTGTACCGAAGCGCGACGTCGCGAACCAGGTAGTACCTATCGCCATCCGTGTCGAAGCAGTTAACGCGTTCTAAGTTGTCCTCTCACGCGCGTTGTGCAAACAATAGGTATATTATTATTATTATAAACCAACTTTGTAATTTCTACTGTTCAATAAATCCACTAAAATCTGACATGGCCATAGCACCCCTTAAATCATTCCACCCCTCTCTTCGCTATCCTCTTATTTATCCGGAGCCACGAGGGGCGGTTTGTTAGTATATAGGCGCGCGGCTTAAGCGTCGGCCTATAGCGTCGTGGGTCCCAGGTTCGAATCCTGGGTCTGGCAAGTACACAATGCGTACATAATATTGTTTTTCAATTTGTGTATGAGTCAGAGTATGGACCTAAAGCTCAAATTACATTGGCAGATTGCGTCTGGCCCGATCGTCTGCCACGACTGTCAAACTCTATTCTCTATGGTTTTCAAGGATCGTGAGCGATCGGGACAAAAGTGGAAGATTTCCTATTATTCCGTCGTGCGATCCATTCATTAGCAAGCGAAGATTGCCGAAAGCGTACGAAAAATAGCCGAATACGCGCCCGCTTGCGAGCCACGCAAACGGTCGTTCATTCTACTGCTCGATTTCAACAACTACAAGATGGCGGAATCTCAAAAAAATGTATGGACTAGCGCTGAGAACACGGTCCTCGTCGAATTACTACACGCCAGTTGAAGTATAGCCATACTCGCTACAATTAGTCTTAATCGATTGGCTTGGAGATTTAAGCTCGCCCAGTTATTCATGATGTAAATTAACAATAAGTATAAAAAACTTTCTATAACTGTCAAACGGCTGCGCAAATTTCAACAGATGCTCGCTAGGTTTGACAGCTCAGTTTTTTTGATGTAAAATTGCGCGTTAATACTTTCAGTGTAGCCAAAGAAATATCTAGTTCTCGTTCAACCTATATTTTTAATAATAGCAACACTATGTTTATTTTAAACTAATCAAAAGCAAGGACCAACGCGATTGAATCGTTGCGTGTAATTGCAAATAGTGTTGAACGTTGGCCACGACGGTTGTTGGATCGGGTTGGGTCTGCGCGTCTGCCAATGTAATTAAGCCTTAATAAAACTTACCTACCTTATAATATTAGTATGTAATTTTTTTATTTTTATTTTTTGGTTTTTAGACTAATCAGTAATCACGAATGCAAGTTCTGTGCCTTCATCCAACAGTGGTGTGATAACAGAAACTATTAAAATATGTAGGCCGGAAATTATGACGTCATCCATAACAATTTTATAGTCGTGTCTCCGGACATGTTCTTCGCATTGAGTTTCTTATCGTCCAGCTCTTATCAGCGGACGCATTCCTATTAAACAATTATGAATAATATATTATTTTATGAACGAGACTATAGCAGTTGCATTGATAATAATACGATTGAACATAGCTCTAACACTGTCTTCTCAAAACAATCAAACTCAAGTTATCTCGGAACCAATGAAACCATTAGACAAAGTGAAGCCCTCAAGTAGTCTGCAATGCAGTGACGTCCCGTGGAGGTAGGCGGATTATGCGTTGCTTGGGGACGGGAAATGATTACCTACGGAATTTGGCTAGCCGGCAGAATGGTTGGGTGAGCTATCGTAGCAGCGTAGAGGAAATAAAAAAAAAAATTATAAGACCCAACTCGAATGACGGACTCAGTGACTGAATCATTGAATGCGTGGGTGTCATCGTGTTGTAGATGAAGAAGTCGAGATTTGGTGGTTTCTCCAATGGATGGAGGAGCGAGTTCTATTTTCAGCGTAAACAGTCTGTACAATAGTATGTTACAGTAGTTATGTTACAATACTTTTGATACTGTTCCGAGGTCAGAGTCTCGGTAGAATGAGATGTTATGCGGAGCGATACCGGACAGACCGGGAAATTATATTCGAGTGACATGTCCAATGAATTATTATGATCCGCTATTATGATTGAGTCAGTTACTCTATATGGAGTTTACGTCATTGGATATGGCTGACTATGTGGAAAAACGGATATTGCGGAAATTATAATTGCAGTAAGATATAATTGGACACTACGGGAAATGGATATTAGGAATTTGTAATTACGATCAGTTATTTAATATCGAGTTATATTTAATCTATTATCATTGATCAATGATCACCGATCAATATGCTGACACGGATTAAGTTGTTTATCCCCATAAACGTCTCATTTATGAACTCATCGACTGATTTAATGACTCATTGAACGACTCATCGGCTCATATTTTTTTCAATAATCATTTATATATACATTATAAAAGCTAGCCCGTATCACTATACCGAGGTCCGAGGCAGTTGCATTGCGCAATGCGTGACTGCTAGCCTCTCATGTCTGTATACGAATACGATCATTACAACTTTTGAAAGCAGTAGCACTTTTACACGAAGCAGATGATGCGGCCGCTTCGGTAGAAAGTACCGATATTTTAGTTTAAAAAACACAAGGGGGCCTCCAAACTTGCCAGTGCCGCATATCCGCATGTAGAGTTGGGTATTTCCCGAGAAAATCTCAATCTCGACATTCGGGATTTCCAGAAAAGAATTCTCGAGAATTCTCGAGATTCGGAAAATTTAAAAAAAAAAACCTGTAAAAATCCTAAAATCAGTATAAAAACAGACAAATTCGAAACAAATATGATTTTTTTTATTATTTATGTAAGAAGACAAACAAAATAGATGTAGGAAAACGAAAATAATTCAAAACATTACTTATTAAAATAAACTTTCAAAAAACACAGACTGTCAATCGCTGCGTCTGACAATCGCGTACGCTTTTGGGACGCAAAATTTTCTGATGTTAAAAATTGCGCTCATTTTGAGTCGACGTTGGCTTCATCGTTGGCCCCGATCAGTCTTTGAACGTTTTGTGTTTTCTGTCCACTTTTTCCATATTATAGAAAATCGTTTTTTCAATTATTATTTGATAATGAAGAAATCCCGAATCCCGAGAAAAGATTCTCGAGATCCGGGATTTCCCGAAATGTTAAAAAAATCAATTCTCGAGATTCGGGATGGAAAATCTCGAAAATTTCTCGAGAATTTCCGTCGGGAAATTCCCGAAACCCAACTCTACCCGCATGTACCTAAAAATTCAGCTGTTTATGATTAGATTTCGTAGAAATGCTCTAATCCTCAGTGAGTTTATGTACGTAGTTTTTTCAAGAATTCTGTTTCGTTACAATTTATTTTGCATGCAATTTTAGACTAAATGTGAAAGGGGGTGGCTTTGCGTGCCTAAGGGCGGCACTTTGGTTAGGGATTCCACTGCTGCAATGCCACCCACCATTATTTGCCGCTTTCATTCGTAAATGAGTATTTCTTATTCATTGATATACTACTAGATGAGCAGTTCCCATACAAGTGTCATTTTAAAAACGTACCACAAAAGATATAACGAATATCGTCTTATAATATTTCCTTGTAGGTATAATGCGTTAAGACCGTTAACATGGATTCCCGAATTTCACCCGTATTGCCCTGGCTGTAAAACTAAATTTGCGTTCTTGGAATAGTGAACCTAAGGGTGCTGCAACGCAAAACAGACAGAGCAAGTCGTCATGCGCTGACTATTAGTTAGAGTAAGATGCAAGCTAGACCGGGCTTACTCAGTAAGTTTTAACAAAGGCCGACTCGCTGAAAATCGGGCGTCATTTTAAGAAGCATATGATTCATCCATTAGTATATCAATGTTCTTATTGATCAATGAAATTGTGTAAAATTTCGACATATATATTAACTGGGCTTCGAACTTGTCTATAGATTATTTATAGAGCCTATTATTTTGATGGTTGGGTGTCTTTTCCATATTTGAGTCATGGCCTGCCCAACGGAGTCGTCCCACAGGATTTTTCAATCAGTTATATTATCGAAATCATTCTTATTCAGTTTCTTGGGCCTGTAATAAATTTAATTAAACGAATTTATTATGAGGTGTTGATATTTTTGCGATTTCTGGCTTTTATGTTGGGTGAATATTTGATGATAGGCTTGGCAAACTGAGAATCGATTTTTTCGTTAAACGTTGATGATGGACAACTGTAAACAAAGTGGATTGTTTATATTACTTATCCGAATTCTTATTAAGTTGTCTTGTCTTGGTGTTGTCGAAGAGCCTATTGATTGCATAACTAACTAGGTATCAGTGGCGAAGGGTGGAGGTAGGCTGTTGAGATTCGACATACACAGTGTACGTACACTAAACTTTGTCAGTCAAACGTATTTGTTTTCATTGTGTGCATTGCACTTAGACTATAATTTGTAGATTGTGTTAGTTTTTAAAAGTCAATGTTTTCTTACTATTATCTAGGACCTAGGTCAGGTATGGCGAACCTTTTTACGTACATGTGCCAAAAGTTCCCAAATAATATTTGTTGGCTGTCTGACGTGCCAAGCAGTTTTTCATGGCGAAAAAAAAAGTTTTTAAAAGTTTTCTAAAAAATAGTTTTTAAGAATTCTATTAAAAAAGTTTAAAAATTGCAATAGAGCTTTTGATCTTCTATCTTTCACTGTATTTCTAGCCAAAGGCATATCTTTTATTCTTTGAATATTTTTTCCTTGTTTTCTAATTTCTCAAAGAGATCGTGGAACCATTTAAACCACTCTTCTTTCATATTATATTCTCCATCACTAAACGGTTTTCCATTTTTAGAGATTATGTGTGAGGCAAAATAACAAGCAGTTATTATATTTGAATGACTGCCGATAATTAATTTCATAAGGTCTGTTGATTGAATATTATCATTTTTAATTGCCCGATCCTAAGGACCGACCTATGAAATTGTATATTCACATTAACGTAATGAAAAAGATTTGCCTGCTATTTTTTATACAATGCGATTAGTCATTTATGCATGAATTTCATCGTTTCCGTTTGCGCATAGATGGGTAAAAACATAATATGAAAAACCAAAGAAAATACGCATGGCTGTCTTTTTTTAAAATTTTATTTTTTAATATCTATATATATAAAACAAAGCCGGGTTAGTTACACCATTTATAACTCAAGAACGGCTGGAACGATTTTTATGATCTTTGATTTGTTGGATTTGTCTCCGCCCTGAATAGCAGAATAACTATTAAAACATCGGATAAATCACGGAAAAAATAAATTATGAAGAAAATTAATTTTCTCATACATTTTGTATGGAAAGGCTTTTGACTGACATCGATGAATTTGAACGATGAAAACCTCGCGCATTCGAAAATAAAAGAAAATCACAAAAAATTTAAATCCGTATACAACGCCATCTCTGATACATGACAGAAACAATAAAGAAGAAACAAACAAACAAAAGAAAGAATGATAGGTAGTCGAAATGTCTAACTGTCAATGGTGTAGTGTGCCCAACATTTCGTGCTTCATGTCAACAGCTCAATTTGCTTGAAAACGATACTCATTGGGATATGACAATCGCTGAAGCAATTGTTTCTGCATCTCCAAGTCAGATACGCACATTATTTGATATCATTATTTCGACATGCTTCCCATCGAATACACCTGAACTGTGGAACAAGTAAAAGGATGACATGTCAGAAGACATTTTACATCGAATTTGTGTCAGTTCAGGGAATCCCGATCTCGAGGTGAATGAGGAGATACATAACCAGGCTTTGCTTTTGATCGAATACATGTGTTACCTCATGTGCGGCAGTTTTTTAGTCAAGTTAGGAATGCCAACGCCACATCGTGGAATGAACGACGCTTTCAATCGAGAATTGGAACCTGATCGTGAATATGATCGAGATGCATTGAACCAATCAGTTCGAACGAATGTACCACTGTTGAACCCTCAACAGAAGGAAGTGTACGATACGTTAATGAAGGCAATTGATGATGGAAATGGTGGCTTATTTTTCCTCCACGCGCCCGATGGAACTGGGAAGACATTCCTCGTGTCATTGATTTTGGCTACTGTTCGTGCGAGATCCGAAAATGCTGTAGCAGTTGCTTCTTCTGTGATAGCGGCCACGTTGTTAGAAGGATGCCGAACGCCTCATTCAACGTTGAAATTGCCGACTGAAAAACCGACATTGAACATTGCGAAATACTCAGCAATGGCCAAAGTTTTGTTAGCAAGTAAAATCATCACCTGGAATGAATGCACAGTGGCGCACAAACGCGCATTGAAAGCACTCAATCGAACTATGAAAGATCTGCGCAATGACTCAAGAAGTTTTGGAGGCGCAATGATTCTACTATCTGGCGATTTTCGCCAAACACTACCAGTCATTCCAAGATCGACCGCTGCTGATGAAATAAATGCTTGCCTCAAATCATCGACTCTGTGGTGCTATGTGAAGACACTTCAGCTGACGACAAGCATGCGAGTTGCATTGCTTAACGATCTATCTGCCGAAGATTTCTCGAAGCAATTGCTGATTATCGGTAACGGCCGTGTTCCTGTCGATGAATCGAGCGGATTGATTTCGTTTCCGCTGAATTTTTCCAATTTCGTCTCAACTAAGGACGAACTCATCAACAAAGTATTACCGAACATCATTGCTAATCACAAACATGACAATTGGTTGAGTGAACGAGCATTCTTGCGGTAAAGAACAAAGATGTGGATCACTTAAACTTCACAATTCAAAATCAAATCGTTGGTCCACTGCATTCCTTCAAATCTATCGACTGTGTAACAAACGAAGACGAAGCAACCAACTATCCAACTGAATTTTTAAACTCATTGGATCTGCCTGGCTTGCCACCGCACAATTTACGACTGAAGGTGGGCTCGGTAGTCATCATTGAATTGAAATTGAATTATAATATGTGAACTTACCAGACCCAGGATTCGAACATGGGACCCTCGACACTATAGACCGGCGCTTAATCCACGCGGGCATCGTGTGTGTACAGTTCAATATAATTAAAATACTTTTCATTTTGATTTGATTTTTGCACATTTATTGAACTTATTCATTTTGAGTGTTCATTTTAACTTAATAAAAAACTGAATTTAATTCAGCTAATAAGTTAACACAAGATTATTGATTCTGAGGCGGTACGAAGTTTGCCGGGTCAGCTAGTTATATATAAAAAACACTTTTTAAATATATATAAAATAGTAATTTCTTTTCTCTTCAAAATGAAACATTCGCGTGCCATGCAAAATCATCTCGCGTGCCACAGGTTCGCCAACCCTGACCTAGGTACTATGGCTTGGATTAGGAAGAGTTTATTTGAATTTTCAAAACTAAGCTGCACAAATTGTATTTATCATTCAATGAAAATTTCTAGATATTTTATAGACAGAAGAACATTGGTTGTTCAATGATATTAAATAAGTATGACAGACAAAGTTTAGTGCACACTATTTATGTCTAATCTTAACAGCCTACCTCTACCTTCACCCTACTCAATAAAATTATTAGTTGTGGAATAATTCTAGTGTTTGAGTACAATGTTCTAGTACAATGAAACTATCTTGAAAATATGTTTTTTAATGAGATGATTCGTTAGAAAGTACCAACATATGAGTGAGAAGAAATATAAGAGGTCTCCAAAGCTGTCAGCACCTAGAGCCTCCACGTATTGCCGTAAGCAATTTGAATGGTTCCCTTTTCCAGGGTAGATTAAATTTATAAAGTCGTGGTTATATTAGACTATTAGAGGAAGTTTACATGATCTCAATAGGGTTACCAGTAGGTACATAGTTAGTACGCCATGCTATGTCAGTAGATGATTGATCGAATAGTCTTTAGGTCCTGAGTAGAGAAATTTCTCACACGCCTTATAAGGCGATCGAGCAAAGCACGTTGTCTGTTTGGAATAAATCTAGCCCATCCCAGGGCTGGTTAAGTCCTGATCTGACAGTAATAATAAAGCCAGTGGCGCGTTTAGTGACGTTTATGCATGACGTACCTACTTGAATGATTTGGAGGTCGCCTTTGATAAAAAAAATCGGTGTGTGTACTTATGTACGCGCGTTAGAAGTTATACTTCTTTGGCGTAACAACACAAAAACAAAATTTGTGATAAACTAGATTCTTTGACTAGCTCTTAACCCATTGCAGACAGAATTATTTTTTCAGGATCACTTAAAAAGGCACACTGATTACTAAAATTGATATAACTCATTTATTATTCATTCAATTCAAATAAATCTTTTAAATATTTATAGGTTTTGAATTTTTCTATTAGGTATTTACATATTAAGTAAACTTTGTGTATAAGTGGAATGAAAAAAAACATGTCAAATATAGTTTTTTGGGTTTTTTAGCCTGTTTTTATACAAAATGACATAAATAAAAAGTCCATGATAGTAAATAATAAAAGGAAGATATACTAAAAGTGGAGCTAAATATAATACACTTCAAGATATTTAGAAGATGGAGGGCCATTTTATATTTATTACTGTCTCAAACACCTCATACCTAGCGAACTGATCATTATTTTGACAAATTTAAATAAAAGTAGATTTTATAAATCAAATACATATTTCTTAAAAAATATATTGGACGGTATATAGCTAACATCATAAAATGATAGCTACTAAGTTAAAGTTAAACTTAAAAAAAAATCAAAATATGATTATTTTTTTTGATTTTCATAATGTCCTCCTGTAACACCGGCGCCGATAGGGCGCGATGGGTTAATGATCTTGTTAAATTACATACTCAAGAAAAAGGACCGCTTATTGGAACACCGTTGGTTTATTTCTATACACTCTAACTGACGTTTAATCGTTTATTTACGTAAGGAATTGCAAATGGCCGACAATAATAAATTCGCTGCCTAGGTAACGGAACAATTCTAAACTATAATATTATACTGTACAATCGTCACGATTGCAGTATCGTACTGTGGCGTAAAGGTAGTGCGTTCGGCTGATAACCGAACAATCGGTGGTTCGAATCCAATCGAGTGCGTTTTTTTTCGTGTAAAAAAAATAATTATGTGTTACATGTCACACGCCAAAAATACACTCTGATCTGATTTCCCAAACGCGCCAAAAGAAGTATAACTTCAAAAATAACAATCTCACGACCACGAAATTTACCACAAAAATGTAGGTATAAAATATTCGCAATTGCAGCCTTAATTTGCTCTCTATTAGCAACACATGGTCTGCCTACTCTCACAGGACGTCCACTGATTTTAACATTGTTAATACTTTGGACGCTGAAGACGCGCATGCGCGTAATTGCCAGGCGGCCGATCGATGTAATTAACGTGCATTTTAAAGGGGGCAATTAAAATCTCATTATATAGTTAGCAGCGAATGCGTTAATATTAGTGGAGCGTTTGTTTTGTGAATCCTTCCAGAGTATTGTTTGCATCTGATAAAAAATAAATTCGTTATTGATTTATTTTTAATGATATTATGTTTTATCTAACGATATGGGAATGTGTCTCAACGTTTTGTTGACCACAGAAACCAGACCACGAAAGAATATTCGGCGATTCATTATTTTTTGAATTTGCCGCCCTTATGCGGTGCATAGTCCCACGGGACGTCACTGGCAAATTGATTACCGCGTTGCATTAAAATGTAATCAATAACTAGCACTGCCATCGTAATTCGCCATTCAGTGTCACGACCTGAATATAGTCGGAATTTAGTGGCGAAGGGTGGGTGTAGGCTGTGGAGATCCGACATAAATAGTGCACACTGCAACATCTTCTTGGCTACGCTTCTAGGCGCTGTTGTCGACTAAATGGGAGGAGCTTGTTAGTTTATAATGGAAAAATGGGAGGAGCATGTTAGTTCACAGTTTTAACACGTAGCCAAGAAGATGTTGCTGATGAGTAAACTTTGACAGTCATACTTATTTGATTTCATTGAGCAAACAATGTTCTTCTATCCATAAAATATGTGAAATTATGCCATTAATAGGTACATACTTAACTTTAGATATTTTATAGATAGAAAAATATTTTTTACATAAGTATAATTTATTTATATAAGAAAACAAAACATTGCTAACAAAAAGATTCAGGACGTTCACAACATGAGATTTACATTATAACATATATTACTCTCACAAGAGAGAATAATGATTATAATAATAAAAAACATAAATAATGTTATAGGTACAATACTTTACTAGTCTTGCACCCAGGGAACTCAATTTTCTTTTCTGTGGTTGCACCCCTCGCTAATGGTACCTGATAGACTTGACTCGAGGAAACAGTTCTGACCCAGAATAAGTCATGGCTGCGACCACGTAGGTAATTGACAGGCGCATAATATAAATTTTAATTCTTTAGGACGCTATTATGGTTTAGTTTAGGCAGGGCTTAATCTAACTGTACAAACTATCTGCAATTTGACAACATTTAAGTATGACTGAAAAAGTGTGTATTATTTTTGTCGGATCTCCGCAGTCTACCTCTACTATTATGGTTTGGTCAGGGTATGGTTTAATATTACCTAATTGAATTTTAAATACTAACCAATGCTATCTGCAATTTGTATTCTTATTTCAATGAAAACAAATAATTAGTTTGACTACCAAAGTGTGGTGTCTATTTTACAGTGTTTCTCAAAGTGTGGTACGCGTACCCCCTGGGTGTACGCGCTGCATCAGGCAGGCTTTGGTTGTGACTGGTGGAACAAGCATTAATATGACATCAATACAACATCCATGCTAGAAGATTTTATCGCTTGCGGAAGAGAGCAATAATTGTTGGAATTAGTTTCAGACGGATTCTTGAAAAATAAATATAAGGAGTTTACCTTAACATCATTCTGGTTGCAAATGCAACATGTGTAGATATCCAGTTTTAACAGAGAAAGTCCTGAAATACATCTTGCCTTTTCCAATTCCATATCTATGTTAGGTTGCTTTTTCAGCATTTGTAGGCATTAAGTCAAAAAAAGGAACATGCTTTTGGATGTGGAACCGCATCTCAGATTAAAATTATTAACAGCCAGGGAACCAAAGTATGATGATAATAATACGAGGGTGGGTCAATAAGTCCTTAGAAAAGCCGACAGGTGGCGCGACTAGTACTGTAAGCGGTTTGTTTTCATGCAGCGGCACTACCGATTCAGTATGCTGCGAAGTTTCAATCAGATTGGTCGGGTTGTTGTGTGTTTCTCGTACATTTAAAAAAAAAATTTGCTTGTGGAAAATGGAAAAATGGAAAATGGAGAACATTGAGTTTAGAGCTGTTATTAAACATTTTAATATAAAAGGGTTAACAGCAAAGGAAATAAAAAATGAGTTGGATTTAGTTCACGGCATATCTGCTCCTTCACTTGCAACTATTTATAACTGGTTAAATGAATTTAAACGTGGTCGTACATCAACAAAGGATGAACCACGCTCAGGACGTCCTGTAGAGGTGACTACACCAGAAATGATCAATAAAATCCACGATATGGTGTTAAGTGACCGAAGATTAAAGTTGAGTGAGATAATTGAGGTTACATGGATCTCAAAAGGTAGCGTCATTTCTATTTTACATGACAAATTGGGCATGAAAAAAATTTCTGCAAGATGGGTGCCGCGTTTGCTCACAGTCGACAATAAACGCAATAGGGTGGTGGCCTCTAAAGCCCTGTTGTCGCTCATGCAACGCAATCCGGATGAATTTTTTCATCGCTTTGTGACTGTAGATGAAACATGGATACACCACTATACTCCCGAGACGAAAGAACAGTCAAATCAGTGGATTGCGAAAGGCGAACCATGTCCAAAGAAGGCGAAAACCGTAAAATCAGCTGGTAAGGTTATGGCTACTGTATTTTGGGATGCACGTGGAATTATTTTCGTTGACTATTTGGAAAAAGGAAAAACAATAACAGGGGATTATTATGCATCTTTATTGGACCAGCTAAAAAACAAAATTGAAGAAAAACGGCCTCATTTAAACAGGAAAAAAATCCTCTTTCATCAGGACAATGCCCGTGTTCACACATGTTTACGATCAATGGCTAAAATTGAAGAATTGAAGTTCGAATTGGTCGACCACCCACCGTATTCGCCAGATTTAGCCCCCAGTGACTTTTTCCTTTTCCCAAACTTAAAAAAATGGCTAAGTGGACAACGTTTTTTTTTCAAATGAAGAAGTCATCGATCGGACAAATGCTTATTTTGAAGACCTTCCGAAAACTTATTTTTCTGACGGTTTAAAAAAAATTGAGAAACGTCTAACTAAGTGTATTGAGCTCCAAGGAGATTATGTTGAGAAATAAAAAAAAAAATACAAAAATAAAAACTGTTTTAATGCTTTTTTCTAAGGAATTATTGACCCACTCTCGTAATATGTCGTCTCAACATAAACAATTTCATCCTTCTCATTGAAATGAATGTTATTTGAGTCGCTTAGAATCATAACTCACATATTCCAAAAATCAAGTTTTGAGATAATCGCTATAAACCAACAGAGCACTATTTTTTGTAATTAGAAGAACAGTATTGAGCTCCCTAGAATATTAATGAGTGAGAGAGTCGAATAACTTTTTTTTTTTTTTAAATATATATACCTAATACTCCTAACGTTGCAGACATACAGCATACTATGAGAAATAGAGCTCCCCGATTGGTTAGGAAGGCATTGGTGACAAAACTCTATTCTTTGAAATATAACACATATTACACCAACAATGAACTTTGTCAACGATTTTCACATGGTTTAAATTGACTTTTAATACTCAACTATTTTTCGGTATATAGATTAATTCATTTAGAATCACTTGGCATATTTAACTAAAAAACGACAAAATTGCAATATGTGTGTTATGATTCTAAGCGACTCATTTATACTATAACTTTTATTTATATTTTATTATGAATGAATTTTATTTTTCGTTTATTATTATTTTGTTTATGTACTAAAAAAGGAAAAAATAAATATACTTACTTATTTTGATTGTTATTTGTACTTACATATATTTTTAAAATTTATTTTTTGTCCAAATCATATCTTAAAAACTTCCACGAAGTCATTTGGGAATCGCCTTTTTTACAAAAAATATTGATAATATTATCTACAAACATCCTAATTGAAATATGTAATAGGTATGTATTACAGACCAACTGACTATGTAGGTGGGTGGGTACATACGTAAATCGGCTGTATTTGTATCCATTCTTTGCCGCGCGAGCCAATATTATCCACGTAGCTGCACTCGGACTCATTCATTTGTGAGTCCCTAATGAACTTTTGCGAGACCAGTGAACCTGAACAAATCTAAGTGAACAGAACCAAAATAAAACTGCTGTACGTGTGAGTACATCTATCGGACGTGTGTTCCTCTATCAATAAACCCCAGCTGTGATTTTCTGTGACGTAAATGATGCAATCGATTCGTAAGAAAATTTAAAATGAAACCTCGAAATAGCCCAAACCAAATATATAATTATTAAATTTAATTAGGTAAGTATTAGACGTTAAATTATATATCTAATATTATTATTTATATTTTAATTACTTATTATAATATTACTTAATATTTGGTGGAAATTTAAATATGCTCACGGAAATAATATTGTGCATAATAATATGTTTAAGTTCCAACGAGAAGAGAGTTTTGTTTGTTTTTGTATAAAGCCGGCATGATAATTCTCAATCTGCAATAAAAAAACATTATCGCACCCCCAGTAAGATACTGTAGTAAGTCAAAAATTGGCATTTTGCAGGAGAGCCATTTGAAGTTTCAAATATTCTTTGTAAATACAGGAAAAGTCTGAATGTAAAAATTATTACTCATTTTTATGGAAAAACATGATCTATTTTCAACTGAATTCATAATTTTTCTCTAAAACATGTACAAACGGAGATATTTGAATATTTCTGAGTTACGACTGTATTTTATTAGGATATTTGACAATTTCATGGTAAAATTTGAATCAACTCAATACTTTCTATGTAAATTTCCCTACCATCACTCTAATAATTTCAACTAATTTGTTGGGCACTGTAAAGGAAGGTTTTCAAAATATTAAGTTATGGTACAATCTTTAAAGATTTATTGAAAAAAAAAGAAAAATACAATTATTAGTTCAAAAAAACAAAAAAATACTTAATTATTTAATTTAATGAGAAAATAAAATTTTTACATACGATTTTTAATTTTTAAACATCACTTGGAAGAGAAGCAAAAAATCATAATAAAATTCACGATGTTTAGCGGTGCAGAGGAAAGCAACTCCTTCTTTTTAATTGTCGTTATTTTTGGCCACTCTTGATATGCTTTGGATAAATTGAGACCATCTATTGGTAACGGTTTACCTATTTGCTGTTGTCGAACATTCAATTTCCTACATTCTTCATGATAACTGGTTTTAAAAAAATAATGTATGGATAGTCTCTGTCTACTTTTATAACTTTAATTTTCTGCCACAAAACTTTTTCTCCATTTTCATCCGTGTTGTAATTTTTACCGATTTGATCTGCTAGGTTTTTCATGTTGAGAAAATTATTTGTCGTCATGGGTTTAACTATGTATGGTTGTCCTGTTTTCTTACTTGTTTGTACAATGGTAATCATTTGGCTGGACACAAATATTGGTCCACTTTTTAGAGCCCTAGTCTTCTGCTGCTCAATTGTAGAATGGACGATATCGCCTTCATTTTGTTTATGCCCGGTGACCAAAAACCTATGAGAGATTGTTGTATTTTTTTGTGAATTCCCGGTGGCATATAAATACATTGCAGCAATGTATTTATTTTTATTCTGCCCGGCACAATTGTCACTGTAAAAAATAAAATGCTCATTGTGGTGATATTTTTCACATGCATTGTAATCGAGTACACAGCTACCAATTTCATTGGATCCTCATGCAGCTTGACTCTCGTCCCACATGTATCAGTTTGCAATATTTTCAGTGATATTATAGACTGTAAGATTGTACATTGCCAAACTTTCGTTTATAATAGAAAGTTGACACATTTCCGCAAGGAAGCGGTAAAACAGCCTGCAAATCATATACAGCTACATTAATGACACTATTTTGGCCATTAGTTCGGGACTCTGCTACGTCTTTGGTCTTTTCATCCCTTGCCTCTTTTTTCCAGGTTGATGTGTCTCATATTTTTCTTGAAGTTGTTTTTTTCATCTGGTGAAGAATTATTGCATAGGTCGCATTCAACGCACAAATCTTTTTTAGGCTTAAAGAAGCCAATATTAAATTCGTCATTAAATATGGATGCGTATAATAGTGTTCTTTTCCAAATGGCATATTGCTGTCAGCTTGTTGTTTTTTGTATAACCGATACATTTCAGCAATTGTTAATTTACCATCTAAATACAATTTAGACGTCTGTGCACGCAAATAATGTTACTCGATCACTGGGAAAGACTTAATGTGAGCTCTTATATCATTTTTTTAATCATCACCAATTTTTTTGTGATTGCCATGGTGATCTCTTTGTTCTGGAATTGGCGTTCCGGAAAGGAGATCTCTTGTTTTCCACGCAGTGGAGCAGTAGGTACCTTTCACTCACCCCAAATGTGTTGATAAAGTATTTTTTGCATACTTCTTGTATTTTACTTCCATTTAATTGTTGATAACAAAAATTGTTGCCTCTGCTGCTTCCAGTTTTTTTTGTTTGAATACTTTAGAACAATAATATCCATGCAATTAGTGAGAAAATTACGCTGTATCTTAAGATTTTCCTGTAGTAACAGAGTTACAACAGTATTTTTTTGAAAAGTATTGTTTTAGTTTTTTAGAAAGCTTCTTGTAAAATACTGTCGTAACTTAGTTACAACACTATTTTATTATCTATTTAACAGTTTTCGGAAAGTAATGTACTGTATTAAGTGCTTTCTCTCTGACACTATTTGAGTTTGAGATACGACAGTATTTTATTAAAATAGCAAAAAAAAATACGAATCCAACCACATCCATAACTCAAAAACGCCCATTTCAGACTTACGACAGTATCTTACTGGGGGTGCGTTATGTTAAGAGCAAAATGAATTAAAACTACTAAGAAGTATATAGAAACTGATTAACGGCCCACGTGCTCGTCGTAGGTCAAAATTGAGTTTTTATTGTATTTTCAAACCATGATCCTGGACACTCCTTAAACGTTGTAGATAATCTATTTATATAATGTTGAAGCCTTATTATCCTTTATAGTTATTTTAAACATTTGATGACTGCATAAAGTATTTTTGTTACATAAAATAGTATTCTTTTAAACCTCTCGCTCTAATGTTTTAGAATATAGTCATATTTCGGTACATAACTGTGCAGTGGTGTTAAGATTTTTTACATTTATTAATTTTTAAACGCAATTATAAAACCATTAGTATAATTTATTACGAGATAATTTTTGTAAAATATTCACGATAAAAAATTATATTGATAATCTCTGTGATCCCAAATTTGACAAGAATTAGGCATTTTATTATTCAAAAAATCGGCAAGATTAACACATTTGAAGATGATTCTAAAGATACTTATTATAAGCTATGTCTTTGACCATTCAAGTGTGATAAACATCTTATGAATAATGATTGCTTTATAATAATTATTGACCTAAGAATAAGGTAGTGTTTTTTTGAAATACACCATTTCTTTTGTCATTCCCCAGTGGTTAAGCTACAACATACAGCCATAGCCATAAATTGACAAACTATAATTGAAGTAGGGAGTAAAATGATATTGACGCGCGTGTTTGACGCGTCATCAAATGTTTAAAATAACTATAAAGGATAATAAGGCTTCAAAATTATATAAATAGATTATCTACAACGTTTAAGGAGTGTCCAGGATCATGGTTTGAAAATACAATAAAAACTCAATTTTGACCTTCGACGAGCATGTACCCCCTTAAAATTCTACTTTCTGTATGACATCGTAACGAACGTCTGTTTATTTCATTCGACAGTGCGGCGTCCAATTATTATTGTCCTGGCGCCCAATTGTCACTTTTCCATAAAAATACACATATTTCTCACAAATTGGGTATGTAGGTATATAAAATTATCCAAAGCATAATCTGCAACTAACATTAAAAGGTTCAATAACATAACCATCACGGCCTCTACATCCTGAAGCGGGCCCCAGGCCAGGATGTTTGGCGGTGCCCCCTATCTATCACTAAGGTTAAGGGCAGTGTGATGTACTACAGAAGACAAGTATTCCCCAAATGGTAGTCCGTATATTTTTAGCGAGTTTTTGTATTTTAAAATAAATCCAGTGGATTAATTGAGTTGCCGGCCCTCAGCATCATAATATTATGAAGCCAGTGGCGCACCCAGGATTTAATATTGGGGGGGGCAAGGAGGAGAATGTAAATTAGTCCCATAGACTCTTTTTCTTCTTCACAGCTTAATTTCTCGTTTATCGGTCTTTTGTCTATTGCACCCGGTATACCTATACCATGGTCCCCACATTCTGAAACGGGCCCTCAGGCTAGGATATTTGGCGGGCCCCCTATCTACCGCTAAGATTAAATGCAGTGTGAAACACTACATTAACGTTTTTCAAATTGTGTTTTAGTTCAAATTAAGGGTACTTATACGGTGAATTATTGGCGATTTTTAATACATCTACTTTAATAATTGAGCTGTCGAGTATCGACACATAATAATCAAAAAATATATTGCACAATTATATAAGTAATTGAAAATATTCATGGCCATGAAGTGTAATAGCGCCGCAGGCGACTTTTTTTACTATTACAGTTAATTTATGATGTGTGTTTATCTCACTTATCTGGTCAACCCGACACGCCGGGCCTCCCACAGCCCGGGCCCCCTGGCTAGAGCCCTGTCAGCCCTCCCCAGCCATGACCTACACCACTCCGGAATTCGGGTGGACACCGAGAATTTTTTGACATTTCCATTAGAGATTGAGTTTCTAAAAAAACCCGACATTAGTGTTTCGAAATTTTTGTGTTAGAAATTAAAATCTAAGAAATTTTTCTGAAGAAGGTGCTGGAGAATTTCAAATCATTTTTTTGCCGTGTTTTTATTTGTCTAATCTATTGGCTTTCAATTTCAATGTTTTTGGGGGGGGGGGCAAGGCCCCTTGCCCCCCCCCCTGGGTGCGCCACTGTATGAAGCATTGTATTTTGTGGTAGCCAAGTAATTATTGTAGTCAGGAATAAACACTAAAAATAATTATCTACATCAGAGGGGGGCAAACTTTTTGGATGGAGGGCCAAATTCAAAAATTCAAAATGTGCGGCGGGCCGCAAGTCAAATACCATTTTTAGATATACTTACACTATTTATTATCACGAAAACTAAACATTACAAAAAAAATAATGAGAAGAATGAAACTGTTGTACATTTTTTTTAAATCCAGGTGTTAATTTTGTAGTTGATATTCTCAAAACTACTTCTAAATGGGCATCGGAGATATTTGATCGTAAAGAATTTTTATTGAGGTTCATGATCGAAAATGTTTGTTCACATATATAGATTGATCCAAAAATAATGAACATTTTTCTTTCATAATCTTTAAGTTGGTCGAATTTGTCTGAATTAAGGGCATTGTAAAATTTGGAGATTTCTTCACGACGATGCAATTCTCTTAAATCAGTGTCACACTGCAGATCAATAATCTCAAGTTGTAGCTCTGTCGGTACATTATCAATATCTATTGAAAATGGATCGCGTACTATTGCTAAACTTGTCTCAATTTTTCGGAAGTCACCAAATCTTTGTGAAAAATCGTCATTCAGAGCTTTAATAATTTTACCGTATTCTTCAAATTTATATTCTGGTATATTCAGCAACTTCAACGTTGGAAAGTGGTCCACGTTGTTATTTGATATTTGTATTTGATATTCGGAGTTAAAAGTATTTAAATGTATCACGATGTTCAACGTAGAAAATAGAGGTTCCATAGTGTGTGAGACGAGACGTAAGGAAGACGTACCTACTGAGATAATACATTAACGAAACAACGAATTCTTCAAATTTTAATCTATTGTCAATATTTTTTAAAAAAATATATAAAAAAGTTATTCGTAATCAGAAGTACAATTAATGATGGTGGGCCGCAAAAAATACCCGGCGGGCTACATGCGGCCCGCGGGCCGCAGTTTGCCCCCCCCCTGATCTACATAATAGAATTATTCTACATTTGAATTACCTACCTATCATTTAATTATGTAAATTAATATTAGATATCACATCAAATTGCACCGCACAGCCACATATTTAAAAAATGTTAATATTAATAGACTCACAGGTGTGCCGCGAGGATGCCTCTGTGATAAACAGTGGTCCCCAAGCTTTTTATCGCCGCGGACCGGTCAACGTTTGATAATTTTACCGCGGCCCGCTGAGGGGGGGACGTTGATTGTTTATATTTTAGATTGTTTTGATTTAATAATTGTAATTTAATTGTATTTGAACACGCCTTCAAAATAAAATACAGTTACACAAAAAAATGAATATAAAATGATTTAACATTTTAACTCACTAGAACGCTAAATCAATCCTGAGCTTGTTTCTTTGCAACGAGACGGTTCCATCTGGGGGTAATAGGACTAATAGGAGACAACGACACCCGAAGTGTGTTGTGATCTTCTTCTTGCACAGACATGCTAGATTCGCCTGGTTCATGGAAAGTCGCACAAACCCGGGAGAAATACACCACAGTATCCTCCAGTATCCAGTTCCTTGGGCGGCCCGGTACCATTTGATCCACGGACCGGGGGTTGGGGACCACTGATCTACAATAATGTGTTATTATTTTAAGCATTTTTTTTAAATTCAACAATATCACTGACGTCCACTGACGAAACACATTATTGTTTTTTTTTAATTTCTGTAGGTCATAAATAATACATAATACAAGAAATCTAATGTTTTAATTCATTCATAGACACGACACGCCATACGTTGATTGCTACACACAATAAAAATAAGTTTAGTTTTTTTTTGGTCACGTAGACATAATAATTACAAGATAAAAAAACTTTGGTACTATTCGGTTATACGGAATACAGCGGAAAACGCATTTTGAAAATAGCCGATAAACTGGATTATTTGTTAGTTTGGGTTAGTTTAGGTTAGGTTAAGTTGGGTTAGGTTAGGTTAGGTTAGGTTGGGTTAGGTTTGGTTTGGTTAACCTAACAAATAATCCATTTTATCGGCTATTTTCAAAATGCGTTTTCCGCTGTATTCCGTATAACCGAACAGTACCAAAACTTTTTATATACGTACCTACAACGTTTTTAAATTTTCTGTTGAATTATTATGCTCAAAGTTGTACTTGATATGAAGTAAATAAAAAACAAACAAACAAACAAATATAGAATACTTACTGAAATGTCATGTTGATTTCCATAGTAACGCACGTATATATTAATAATTTAGTTGTTAGGACCACCCCTTAGTAACCAATAATAGTGGATTGGATTACGGATTTCTTCCGAAATAACTTTTCATACAAAACATAATTAACTGAAAATGAATTCAATAATTCTACTTAAAGATGGCTAAAAGTATTAAAAGAATGCGTTGGCATCGTGTTCTGATATATTTTAAAAGTTTCAAATGTCTAGCTAATCGAGAAGTTAGTTAAAAATCGATTGCAAGATTAGTACTGGATAAACAACCACCGGACAAACAAGAATACGAGCTAATAAAAATGTTGTAAGAAGGTTCATCACTGATGGTCTAATCATCATAAGTATAATTATTTTACCAAATCGGAATTTGTACCATGTTTAAGTTATAATAAATCTATGCATGTGAAATAAAAAAATCGGGATTTTAGAGCAAAAAATGACAACCTACAAACGCATAGTTCAATATATTATTCTCTAATGTTTATTTCTATAATATCAATCATAAATGACAACACAAACTATATTTTTCCCGACACTCATCTATTTCTACTTGGGTGAAAAGTTTATTTTCCGAAGAGTTGTTTTCTGTTGTTTAATCGATGTATATTATGTAAAATATGTACTTAATTCCGATTCTATCAACTCAATATACCTACCTACATGTTTTTTACATCTGACCTTTTTAATTCATCTGAGAAAATATCCGTTCAGTAGGTACTTAGCACAATAATTATTAGATATTGGTAAGTATGCCTAAAATAAATTAAATTAGCTTGAAAATATTTTAACCTCTTGTGCTCTAACTGTCCTACAAAAATCGCAACTTCTACCAACGCTGGTAAGGGGTAGAGGTACATGATTTTTTTTAAACTGTTTATCAATGTTTGTAAGTACTTACCTATAATTAATTAATTTCGTACTAGCAAACTAACTAACTAGGTAACTATATTATTATATTCACATATTTTGATTGTATGGACGATTTTCTGTTTACGTTTGTCATTATTAAAACTGGCAGGTCGAAATATTAACATTGTTATTATTGAAAGAAAATAAAATTTGACTGCCGTTGTAGAGTAGAGATTCCGTGGATTTTGTTCCTTTGTGGAGATTTCGTAGTATTTTGCCGGCGGTCTGCGGGGCGCTTGGCGGGTGAAGGGAGGGGGTCAACACTCGCCATGCTGTCGAGACGCAAGCGGCACTTGGACCCACTCACCAGGGCCGCAATAGATATTTAAATGCACCGAGCACTATTAATTCGCGATATAGAGTTGCTTTACTTGGTTACATGTAAATATTGTAAATCGTACGTATTACATTTCGCCGTATTCACCGTTAGCTGTTTTGTGGGAAAGAAATGGACGTAAGTATAGCATTGACGCGTGAGTTCGTGGAGCATTCATTGCAGGCAGTCATTCAGGCAGTCAGAACATTTTCAAATATTATTAGATTGAATAAGAACATTAACTTGATATTGATTGGTATCAAATATCAGATATTTGATAAGTACTACTAAATACTTGTGAGCACCTGCTTACTATAACCTACTTTGGAATCATTCAGAATTTTATATAAATATAAACGATATGATTGTATTTATAATTTACTTACCTGTCTATTTTCTTCTGCATTTCTCTTGTATACCGGTGGTTTTTATTACGAATTTTTTAGTGTTTTATTTATAAACTAATTTGATTTCAATGCTATACGGCCATCGATTTCGGATACATCAGCTCACGGTGAATTGTGATACGGCCAACTGCATACGTACAATTTTCCGGACTCAGCTTTACTTCTCCGTACTTCCGGGATTATCCTTAATACATGTATAATTCGCTTTCATCTCTTGGGTTTATGGTGATAAGTTAAGATGAATTAGACCATGATAAATTGACGAATACAAAACATTAGTTTTTTTGCTTACATGGTAAATATGCCGCAGATACCCGCATGAGATTTTATAACTTTCTTTTTAGACCAAACCTAACCTAACCTAACCTGACATAACCTAACCAAAACTAACATAACATAACCTAACCAAACCTAACATACAACCTAATATAACCTAATATTATATTCTTAGTTTGTGATAATGATGCATCAAAATGTATGAAAATTTCAAATTTTAAATTAACGATTATTGGATAGAAAAGCATCTACGCCGACAGAAAAAGGTATTTAATATAATAGTCTACATAGAATAAACTGTTTTCGTTAAAAAAATATATATAATAGCTCACGCGGGCATCTGCAATCACAGAATGAAGTTGCAGAATGAATGTCTCTGAAGTGTGTAGTAGTGAAAATCTGGTATGTCTATTCCAATTTTTAGTCAACATAGGTACCTAATTATCTTAAAAGTGTTATACAATATACTAAATAATTATTATTTATTTATTGTAATGTGTTATTATTAAAATATATTTTCGCCACTGTTACGAGTATGACACTGGTATCTGCATCTTGTGATAGCATATTTCTGCTGGAGGAAACTTGAGGCTTGCGATGGGGAGGGCGGGAATGTTTGTCTTCAGTGTTACCCGCTTATGAAAATACTCTCCTTTTAGAGTTTTTTTTTTAAATATACATGACTGACATTATCAGTACGTATTGTAGAGTAGGTATTATTAGTGATATACACCAATCTGTTTGAAATTAATAATAATTTTTATTATTGAAACCATATCACTTGATATTCACAATAGTTTTAACATTGAAAGGTTAAACTTTTTTTTAATATTGCTTATTATCAAATAATAACGTTGGTTCCCACCATTGATATTTCGTTAAAAAACGACGTATATTATATAAAGTACCTAAGTATAAACGTGCGCAGAGACAGGGGACAGTATAATACTTTTATATATTAAGAAAATTACCTAACATATGAGTTATTTCTATAATTATTAATACATATTATACATATGTACAGTATCTTTATTTGACAGATGCCCCGCAAAAAATACGTACTATTATAGTTACCATTATAAATGAATAATCACGTAACATCATAAAACATAGTATGTACATAATTAAATTATTGATCTAAAGCATGAATAGCAGGCTACCATCTTTTAATAATATTATATTATAAATTCATCTTTGTATAGGTAGTATCTTTTTTAAATGTGCTGACATCTTTCTGGATTTACTGTGAAATATTATAATAAAAACAGTTTTGATGAATACCTCTTTCTCTTATGTAACTGGTAGTAGGTAGGTACGACTTTCTGGACGAGTTGCCATCCATAGTCCATACAATCATATTATAAGTAATGTACTATATCGTACCCAATTCTAAAGAGGACATTTCTCACTATAATTTTATTCATATCCACGCAACATAATATGAATGGTTTAAAAAAAAAAATGTTTTGGTAATAAGACATGTATTTTCGCTCTGAAATGGAGCATATTATGGATACATAGAGTACGGGTTATATTTTAATATTTTGAATGAGCGATGGTTATTATCCATTTACCCCATCATTTGAATTCATGTGCACTGAAAAAAACAACAAACATGACGTGAATTTTTGATAGTCGAGGGATTCAAACCAGCAACCCACTGTTTCACAGAACGGATACGTATTTTATTTTCAAGGTTTATTTCAAATAGGTAGGTACATACTATTATATACCTATAAAATACAAAGTATGTTTGTCTGTTCCTTCCAATTTGCAATTTTTACCACATATTAAGATAAAGTTTGCATATTTTGGATTTTATTTTAATATTATGTTATTTTTATCTTTTATTGCTGTTAGTTATTATTTTTATTTGACTACTGATTGATGTGTTAAGTGAGATAAATATATCGGTTACCTCGTGCGAAGCCAGGTACTTCAGTTAGTTATATGTACGTATCAGAAACAGACTTATATTAGATTTTTTTTTGAAAAATATGAAATGTGGAAGTATGGATATTTTCAATAAATAGTTCTACTTTCATGAAACTTGTTAATTATTCAGGAAATAAAAAATAGTTTAATTAAAATACGAAACTGTATTTGTATTTTAAGGAAGTTAATTTTCGGGTATTTTAGCAATCTTTATAGGCAACACTATTTTCTTCAGTGTGTGTTGCGGAACGGAGTGAGTGGGTTGTGTGTCGGTTCGGTTCATAATTTGTTTTTATTTCGGACGCGAGAGTACAATAAGTTTGTGCTTGACTACTTATCGTCCAGCCGACTGGAGTGAGTGAAAAAGCCAGAGACCAAAGGTGACGCCATGAGGGCAAGCGGCTCGCAGCGGTTGCTGCTGCCGATACTGCTTCTAACGTTGCTACAGACGGGATTTTGTGCACAAGGGGATCGGACTCCACCCCCTGGGAGAAAGCCCTACATCCCGAAGAAGCTTCATCCCTGCGAACACAGCTCGTGTTACCCTGCCACCGGAAACCTTCTCATCGGTAGAGAGTCCAAATTGTCCGCCAGCTCCACGTGCGGCCTGGAATCTCCGGAGACATACTGTATAGTGTCTCATCTTGACCATGGAGGCAAGAAATGCTTCCGTTGCTCGACGAGGCGCCAGACCGAGAACCAGCCTAACCTGAACCACAGGGCCTCGAACATAATCTATCGTTTCCATCCCGGTACCCGTCAAAAATCATGGTGGCAGTCGCAAAACGGAGTCGAGAACGTCACTCTGCAGCTCGATCTGGAGGCCGAGTTTCATTTCACCCATTTGATTATCGTCTTTAAGACGTTTCGACCGGCAGCTATGCTCGTCGAGCGCTCCTTTGATTTCGGAGAGACGTGGCGAGTCTACAGATATTTTGCCCACAATTGTGACAAGTCTTTTCCTGGAGTCCCGACGCATTCCCCGCGGGTGCTCACTGACGTGGTGTGCGAATCGCGTTATTCTGTAGTGGCCCCCTCCACCGATGGCGAAGTTATATTCAGAGTGCTTCCTCCAAACATCGTCGTTGATAATCCTTACTCTATCGAAGTTCAAAATCTACTAAAGATGACTAACTTGAGAATAAACTTCACCGGACTTCACACGCTCGGAGACGATCTTTTGGATGATCGCGCTGAGATTAAAGAGAAGTACTATTATGCCATATCAGAAATGACTGTCCGCGGATCTTGCTCGTGCTATGGGCACGCCTCGCGCTGCCTACCGCTGCCGGGCGTGGAGTCGAAGACGGACATGGTGCACGGCAGATGCGAATGCACCCACAATACTAAAGGCCTCAACTGCGAGCATTGTGAAGACTTCTTCAACGATCTTCCATGGAAGCCTGCCATCGGCAAAACGACAAACGCTTGCAAGCGTTGCACGTGCAACAACCACGCCACAACTTGTCATTTCGACGCGGCCGTTTACAATCTCACTGCCAAAGTCAGCGGAGGAGTGTGCGACGATTGCCAGCACAATACGGAAGGCGTGAATTGTGAACTGTGCAAACCGTTCTTCTATCGTGATCCGCGACTCAATATCCAAGATCCCGAGATCTGTAAACCGTGCGACTGTGATCCAAGAGGTTCTCTGGATGCCGCGATCTGTGATTCTGTATATGAGGCCACAGATTTGCGCGAGTCTGGCCGATGCCACTGCAAGATTAACGTCGAAGGACGTCGGTGTGACATGTGCAAGAACGGCTATTGGGACTTCGACGAGAAAAACCCTGACGGCTGCAAGGAGTGCACATGTAATGCCTTGGGTACCGTTGATAAACAAGGCTGCGACGTTTACACGGGAGAATGTACATGCAAGCGAAACGTTATCGGCCGCGATTGTAATCAGTGCCAAGATCAGTACTTCGGACTGTCCCAAGAAGAGGAGGGTTGCCAGCCGTGCGACTGCGACGTCGGAGGGTCACTCGATAACTTCTGTGACGTAGTCGACGGGCAGTGCAGATGTCGGCCGAATGTACAAGGTCGTAGATGCGACCAGCCAGTGCAACATCATTTCTCCGGTTATTTGGATGCCCTAATATACGAGGCTGAGGCGGCGTCGTGCGATGCGGACGCTGATGAAAATTCGATCGGAGGCGGAGGTAACTGTCAAAAACTTATACGGGAACCTTTCGGAGATGGCATCGAAGACACGTGGACGGGAGGCGGTTTCATGAAAGCATATGAAGACAGCCGTTTAGAATTCACGATCGACGACATTATCACGTCGATGGATTACGATATTGTCTTAAGATACGAGCCGCAGGGAGCTGGAAATTGGCAAGAAGTTACCGTGCACGTCGAAAGACCGGGCCCCGTAGGGCTGGACTCTCCGTGTGCAAATTCAATCGAATCTCAAGATTCTATGAGAGTGGTGCTTCGTGACAACGCTAGAAGTGTTACAGTCCACCCCTCCGTCTGCCTGGAAGCTGAAAAGGTTTATAAGATAATAATTGACACCGGCAGACAGAATCCAAACGCACCTAATGCTAGAGCCACAGTGCTGATCGATTCTATTGTATTGATTCCAAAAATGATGTCGTTGCCATTTATGAATGCCACTGGCCCCGCGGCTGAGGCTCGTCGAGAAGAATTCCGTCGCGCTCGATGCGAAGACTCTTACTATTACGATGTACACAAAGTTGACCTTCCTGAAATCTGTAAGAAATTCTACACCAGTATAGCATTTTATGTGTTTAATGGCGCGCAATCTTGCCAGTGCGATGCCACGGGATCAATCAGTCACAAATGCGATGAAATCGGTGGGCTATGTCCTTGTAAAAAGAATGTCGTCGGCCGACGGTGCAACAGGTGCGCTTTGGGGACATTTGATTTTAGCCCCGCAGGTTGTAAATCCTGTGACTGCAGCAACATTGGATCCCTTGACAACTTTTGCTCCCCAAGTGGACAATGCAAATGTAGACAAAATACTTACGGACGCCAGTGTGACGAATGCCAACCGGGATACTGGAATTTCCCCAACTGCCAACAGTGCGAATGCAACGGACACGCCGATGTATGCGACCCCAAGACGGGAGCCTGCACCTCTTGCAGAGAACACACGGAAGGACACCGCTGCGATAGATGCGCAGACGGTCACTATGGCGATCCTCGTTTGGGAGTAGATATTCCGTGTAGATCTTGTCCTTGCCCTGGAACGGGAGAATCTGGACACTCGTTCGCGTCTCGGTGTGATCTCGAAGGCAGTACTAAAGAAGTGGTCTGCCAATGCGACGATGGATATGCAGGGTCGCGCTGTGACGTCTGTGCCGATAATTACTTTGGGCATCCTGAGACTCCTGGGGGATCCTGCCGCGCGTGCGACTGCAATGGAAATATAGACGCAATTAAGCCCGGAAATTGTGATCCCCACACTGGAAAATGTCTGCAGTGCCTTCACGATACCGAGGGTAACAATTGTGAAGTTTGTAAGGCAGGGCATTGGGGCGATGCACTTTTAAAATCTTGCGAAAAGTGTGTCTGTGAAATTCTGGGTACCAACTCTACCGCTGGACCGTGTGATGCAAAATCTGGACAATGTCCATGCTATAAAAACGTCATCGGTATGGAATGTAATCGTTGTATAGCAAATCATTGGAAGATCGCTAGCGGCGAAGGATGCGAATCTTGCGACTGCGACCCGGACGGATCCACGTCCGAACAGTGCAATGAATACGACGGCCAGTGCTCGTGCCGACCGGGTCTCGGGGGCCGGCGATGTGACCAATGTGAGACAAACTTTTGGGGAGACCCTAATATCGAATGTCACCACTGTCAGTGCAACCGACGAGGATCAGCGTCTCAGCAGTGTCTCAGGGATACCGGCGCCTGCGTTTGCGTCCCTGGAATCGGTGGATACAATTGCGACGAATGCGCTCGAGGTTTCTTAGGCGAATCCCCATCGTGCACGGCGTGCGGAGAATGCTTCGACAACTGGGATCGCATCGTTTCTGGAATGCTCAACCAAACGAATATGGCCATCGCCGAAGCCGCGAAAATTAAAACCGTCGGTGCTACCGGTGCCTACTCTAGAGACTTCGAAAGCATGGAAACCAAATTAAACGCTGTCGAAAATCTAGTGAATAGCACCAAAGTTGGAATGCTTGAAGTTAACTTATTTGACAGCAAAGTTGATGATCTGAAAGAAAAATTGCATTCGGCTGATGAAAACGTTACAGGTTATGATTCTGAATTAGCGGACGCAACTAGTAGCATAAACCTAGCTAACGCTGCTCTCGAAGACCTCGTGAATCATGTTGAAAAATTGAAAAATAACACGCAGAAATTGGAATTCGACGCCACTAAGCTACAAGAAGCAAATTTGGAGGGTGCGTTAAACCTGACTCGCGAAGCCAAACGACGCTCAATGGATGCCGCGGACGACGCCGACAGCGCTCAACAACTCATCGCTGACGGAGAGAGGCAAATCAAGGCGACCGAGCTATTGGTCGAAAGACAGTATCAATCTTTTAATAACACCCAAAAAGACAACGATAAGGTTATCTCCGAACTTCAGGAGAAACTTTACGACCTCGAGTCTCAGATACCGGAGCTGAACGATAATATGTGCGGTCACGTGGGTGGATCGTGTGACCACCTTTGCGGCGGGGCTGGATGTGGAAAGTGCGGTGGGATATCATGCGAGCGTGGTGCCGTTACGAAAGCTGATCAAGCGCTCGATTTTGCCAATAAAACGCAGAATCGTATTCGCGAACACGAGCTCGCCGCCGACGATCTTCTCAGAGGAATGTCTCACGCCAAGCAGGACACCGCTGACGCCCGAGCTGCCGCACTCGAGGTGCACGATGCCGTATTTGCAGAAAGAAACCTCACAGGCGCCATCGTGACTGACAGTAACGATCTCACTAAAGATCTGAAGGAGTTTTTGACAAACACCAACGCGACCCCCGAAGGCGTGCGCACTCTGGCTGCGCAGGTTTTGAGCATGAAGATAGATCTGGAGCCGGAAAGAATTACGCAGCTCGCTCATGAAATCGAAGGCACCGTGGCGCAATTGACCGGCATTGAAAATATCATAGAAGAGACCCGGGACGATCTGCGATCCGCGAACGATTTGAAAGAGCGAGCTGCCGCCGCAAAAGTTGATGCCATCGCCACTCTCGACACGGCCACGAACGTCGTGGAGGCGCTCACCGAAGCGGCCATCGCGCAAAAGTCCGCAGAAAAAGCGATCAACAAGGCAAACGAAGACATCGAAGCGGCTAAGAATGACCTAGCTCCGATTGCTAAAAAAACTGACGAAGCTCAGAGGAAAGCGAACGATACCGCGGCGGAAGTCGAGGGGCTAAAGACTAGACTCGGAAACTTGCAAAAGAACATCCTCAAAATAGAAAACGACGCCCAGCATGTCAAGGGAGAGGCGATAGAGGTCGTGAACGTGGCCATTACGGCGCAACAGACCGCGAGGGGTCTCCGGCAAACGTATCAAGATGCCGAAAAGTCCCTCGCGGAAAGGGCGCACCATTCCGCCGGCGCTCGCGAGAAGGCTCGGCAGCTCCTCAGCAGGGCGACCAAGCTCGCGGCCGACACGCAAGCCCAGCTCAAACAGCTGCAAAGTATGGAAGACCTCTACAACAGCCACACCTCTTCGCTGGCCGCGTTGAAAGACCGCATTGCCGACCTCAACAGCCAAGTCGAGTTCTATCTTTCTGAAATAACGAGAAAATCCAACGGGTACAGATCCTGTTCGACGTAAATCGCGCCGTCGACCCTCGCAGGTGCCAGGGTTCAGAACTTAAATGCCGCTTTAGATATGAGCTTATCGTCCGATGGCTCCGGAGCGGCCGTTTCTAACATCTGGTCGGTTTTCATATCCCAAAATCATTGTTACTACTTGTTTTCCGTATCTGTCGCGATGTGCCATGCATGTTACATAAATAAATAAATAAATTATTAACCAGCGAACAAATTGTGCGGCCGCCCTTGCTAGTAATGAAAAATATACCTACGAAAACTCGCGAACGAATTTTACTGAAAAGTGTACTGTGAATAATTATTATCGTTTGATAATTAATTCAGTGTGTTTACCTAGCGACCCTCGGGAGTCAACTGTGTTGCCTGTCTTCTTTCATCCTTATTAAAGGAGGGTAATAATTTATATCGTGCCTTACTAGTGGTCAAAAATATTCTAAAAGATTTGTTTCTCAGTTGACAATAATTTTACTTCTCAATTGATTTTTTTTCCGTTTAATAAGACTGCACTGATTAATCAAGTCTAGATATCAATATTCATAATAATATGTCTCTAATTTAGTTATATATTAATTCTCAATTTCAAACATATATATATTATAATATAATACTAATGAATCATGTACAAGTAATAATAATAAACAATTGTGTACATACAGCTGAAAAATAATACAATGATTTTTATTACTTATTGAGTACATAATAATATTCTAACTTTGAATTGTAGCAAAAAACAGTACATGTTATTATTATTACTTAAATTACATTGAAAGTAACATTGTTTGTAATTTAACAGTAAATTTCCAAAGATTTATTTATTGATCATATTAATTAATATAATATTTTTACAGTTACTCAGTAGCAAGTATTAAATACATTCGACTTTATTGTTTTTAAATTTATTTTTCTACAAGTAAAAATATATATCGTATTTTTGGAAAAATCATGAATTTCACAAAAAAAAAAATACTGTACGTCATCACCTAGGTTTAATTATGAAAATGTGCCATTTTTTTAATTTAATTTTTTACCTAACAAATTTTCGTACATTTAGGTGAATTTTTTTACCTACATGTGTCACGTCAAGTAATTTGTAAAGCTTCTAGAAAATAGTGACAGTTGTATTTCTGAATGCTTTTTTTTGTTTTTTTTTTAAATAAAAAAAAAGATATCTTAATTTTTGAATTATATTATTTTTACCTCACCCCTCCTTTTCATACAAAATTTCAGTTATCAATTAGGCACCTAAAAACCATTATAATCGATATAATATATCTAATTTTATATCGAATAAAAATCGATGTGTGATGCTTAGAAAACTTAATAAACTAAATTTTAATAATAAATATGACCATAAAATATATGTAATAATAGGGTGCGGTCCGATTGAAAAAATTCACATTTTATTAATTTTTTTACAATTGTAAGTTTATCTTTGACTTAAAATAAAAAATATTTTTCTTTCTCATGTTTTCAGATACATATTTATTAATTAATACAGTTGAAATTGTAAATTATCAAAAAAAAATCTCAAATTGCAAGCTTCGTATTTTTCCGCTAGGTGCCTCTTTAAAAAAGGCTCAGTAAAGGCTTCATCCTATATGGCATATGCCAACAGAGAACCTAGCGGAAAAATACGAAGCTTCCAAGTTGAGATTTTTTTTGATAATTTACAATTTCAACTGTATTAATTAATAAATATGTATATGAAAACATTAAATAAATTTATTTTTTAAGTCAAAGATAAACTTACAATTGTAAAAAAAATGTGAATTTGTCACATATTTGGTACATAGGTTACTTTATTATTACATTATTTTTATGGTTATATTTATTATTAAAATTTAGTTTATTAAGTTTTCAATTTTTTACGGCTTAGATTTTTGACTAATTCATAGTTTTAATATTTTTCATATTTATTTAAAAAAACATCGATTTTTATAAAAAATATAAATGTGTATAACTAGAAATCCTTTTTATTTATATCCATTATGACTTGTAATGGGTATTATGCAGCGTTTAATTGAATTTTAATAACTAATCAACACTACATATCTGCAATTTTTAGTCTTTGTTTAATTAACATAAATACATGTTATGAGTGACTAAGTTTATTGTGCACTATTTATGTCGGATCTTAACAGCCTACCTCCATCCTTCGCCGCTCTTTTGTACCCTTTAATAATACTAATGTAATTCTAATTCGGGAGGGAATTGTCCGCAATATTTTGGATGGATGGAATGGATAAACTGATAAAAATGTTGCGTATCACTGTCATAAATCTATAATTAAGCTGCTGAGGATTTGACAAGTACAAGTGACTAAGTTCAGTAAATCAACTTCAAAGTTTAAATAATATGTAATTGTAATTGTTTACAAACACCTGTAAATGTGTTATGTCATAATGATCCATTGATATACTACTGGATGAATCATATGCTTCTTAAAATGACGCCCGATTTTCAGCGACTCGGCCTTTGTTAAAACTTACTGAGTAAGCCCGGTCTAGCTTGCATCTTACTCTAACTAATAGTCAGCGCATGACGACTTGCTCTGTCTGTTTTGCGTTGCAGCACCCTTAGGTTCACTATTCCAAGAACGCAAATTTAGTTTTACAGCCAGGGCAATACGGGTAAAATTCGGGAATCCATGTTAACGGTCTTAACGCATTATACCTACAAGGAAATATTATAAGACGATATTCGTTATATCTTATTTGTGGTACATTTTTAAAATGACACTTGTATGGGAACTGCTCATCTAGTAGTATATCAATGTAATGATCCATTATTTGTATTACTATTCCAAGAAAAAAATGATCTTTATTTATGTTTTGATTATTTTAATGATTGATTTAGGATAAGTCAGGTTGCTTGGTTGCTATGCTAATAATATTTAATATACCTACCATGTCTATGGGTTACATAGGTAGATAATCAAATGTCAGGAATAAAATTATAGTTTTGACTTTCTATATATATATTTTTTTTAATTTGTTTCTTTGCTAAACATCACAACAGGCCAGTGGCGCACTCAGGATTTAATATTGGGAGGGGGGGGGGGGGCAAGGAGGAGAATATAAATTAGTCCCATAGGCTCTTTTTCTTCTTCATATAATTATTTTTACATATTTTCACAATACACGGCGGTATATTTTTACAGTTTCTCCTAGTTTTTAATAAATTGGAGGCATAGTGGCGGTAACCTTTGAGCGTGTCATCAGCGACTGGCGGATTGGAAGTGACTAACAGCGACCATGTTGGACATGTGCGCCTAGTATGCTAAAACATTACTCAAATAATATCGGCTGTTTTATAATTAAAGCTAATTTATGATGTGTGTTTATCTCACTTATCTGGTCAACCCGACACGCCGGGCCTCCCACAGCCCGGGTCCCCAGACTAGAGCCCTGTCAGCCCTCCCCAGCCATGACCTACACCACTCCGGAATTCGGGTGGACACCGAGAATTTTTTGACAGTTCCATTAGGGATTGGGTTACTAAAAAAACCCGACATTAGTGTTTCGAAATTTTTGTGTTAGAAATTAAAATCTAAGAAATTATTCTAAAAAGGGTGCTGGAGAATAATTACTAATCATTTTTTTGCCGTGTTTTTATTTGTCTAAGCCCAAGGTATAGTTTATTGCCTTTCAATTTCAATGTTTAAAACTTCATGCTGATAATTTTCATCTTTGGGGGTGCCAGGGCCCCTTGCCACCCCCCCCCTGGGTGCGCCACTGCAACAGGCCATGAAGCCCAATTACAGTGGCAAAACTCCCAGGGTTGACGAATTTACATATTAGATTATGTAAATATTCGTTAACCTCACCGGGATTGAACCCGGAGCTCCCGTATGGAAGGCCAGCGCCTTACCCTCTGCATCACAAGTACTTACTCTGGTTTCACGCATAAATAGTTAACTACCAAAGAATTTAGACTAGAAATTGAAGGAGACTTATATGTTATATTTGTTATGAAATTTGAAATCATTTTGCAATGCACATGAAGCGTCGTTAAGTTGGTAAACTCGACAAATAATAACGTTGCTCAGTTGCCATTCAGATTTCCTTACGTTCATTGTTGTTATGTTCATTGTGATTACTTACTCGAGTGCAGTTATAAATGGTTTTACACAAATTTTACTTGATTTTTCAACTAAAAAAATAATGCTGACGTGTAGTATTATTAGCTGCTTAACTACTCATCGTGTCTTTTTAATTGTCATTTTATATGCCTTGCAAATTGGCAAATAAATGTCATTGCACTAGTGTGAAGTTTTCTGCAAATTAAACTGCAATGCGAAGTTACTTGTAGCTAATTTCGTATTTGGACCAGTGTTCCTTTTTTTTTTGCTTCAATTTCATACATTTAGGCTCTATCTCTATAGGAGAAGGTTTTTCAACATTATTAGTACCTACTTATTTGGTGATGTAAACCCAAATAAGTATAATATGTTATTTTCTTTTACCGAATTTTGATAGCTTTTATTACAGCGAATCAATGATGGTGAAATTTTGAGTTTAATCAAACAAAGTTAGGTCAGCGAAGACAGTACCAAACATTTATAGTCAGTAATATTAATACAGGAGGACCTCGACTTTCGCACATAATTGGTTCCTGAAAATGTGTGCGAATGTTGAATGTTCGAAAGTAGAGGGAAGTAAATTTTTTTTTAAATTGTGTGTATTTTAAAATATGTATTTATCAAGTAAATATAACATGTTTAAAAGGCGTTTAAGAGACATGTTTAAGTGGGGTTTGCGGGTGTTTCTCTTAAAAAGTTATCAAGAGTTAACTGTTTGCCACTCTTCTTTTTCTTTTCCTCGTATAGTATTTTATAACATGCTATGTCTTTATTGATCGCCCTACGCACTTGAGATATTTCTCCATTGGGATCACAATCTTCCATAATATTTAAAAATTTGTCAAGATGCATGAAGGCTTCATTCATATTTTTCATTGTTAAAGTCTTGATGATTTTATCAGCTTCTTCTTCCTCACTTTCATTATATATTTTATTTTCGTACACTTGTTGCTCAATTAAATATTCATTTGTTAGGGGTTCTGAGTGAGATTCTATCATCTCATTAACATCATCATTGTTAATATTAAGTTTAGTTCATTCATTAGGCGGACTATATCAATTGTGATAGTTTCTGGAGTTTCATCATAATTTATAAAATCACTCATCATTTGTGGGCATAATTGTTTCCATGAACCTCTCATGGTTGACTCTTTTATTTCAGCCCACGCGTCTCCAATATTGTTTATTGCGTTCCATATATTATAGTTCTTCCAGAAATCTTTTAATGTAGGCCCACCTTCCCTGTCAGTTGCCTTGATAGCCTGAGTCATTATTGACCTCATATAATATCGTTTAAACGTAGCTATCACCGTTTGGTCCATAGGCTGTACAAGGCAGGTTGTATTGGGAGGAAGAAATACAACATTGATTTCCGGGTATAAATTCTGTATAGATTTTGGGTGTCCTGGAGCATCATTGTCTAAGAGTAATAATATTTTAAATGGTAAATTATTAACTTTACAATATTGCATAATACTTTGGACGCTGAAGATGCACATGCGCGTAATGACCAGGCGGCCGATCAATGTAATTGACGTGCATTTTAAAGGTGCTAATTAAAAAAATCATTATATAGTCAGCAGCGAATGCGTTAACTGCTGGCATGAAATGTAAAGTGAACCAATCTTTAAATATTAGCGCAGTAGCCCAGGCTTTTTTATTTGATTTCCAAATGACTGGAAGTAATTCTTTATCTTTCCCTTTCAATGCTCTGGGATTTTCTGCTTGATAAATTAACATTGGCTTCAATTTTAAATCACCAGCTAAGTTTCCACCAAGAAGCAATGTCAATCGGTTTTTAGAAGGTTTATGCCCAGGGGCAACTGATTCTTCCTTAGATAAGATTGTACGATTAGGCATTTTTTTCCAATATAAACCTGTCTCATCTACATTAAATATTTGGCTAGAGGAATATTCTCCATCTTCAATAATTTTGGATAATGAGAATGATAAACCTATCCTAGCTAGCTCACAAGCAAAGTGACGGGTGCGAGCAGGACGCAAGTGACGCAAGAAATGCACTTGCTTGTGAGCGAGCGAGAAGGGGATATCTTAACCCCACGGCCAGCGCGACGTTTTAAAAAAACGATTTTTTTTGAAATGTGCGAAATAGCGAATTGTGCGAAAGTCGAATGTTCGTAAGTCGAGGTCCGCCTGTACTATCGATTGAAGGTACTTGATGGAATTTGAATTTAAATTCTATGGATTTAAAATCCATAGAATTTATAGTCAGGATTGGAAAGACATTGATGAATAATTATCATATAGCTCCTTCCACTCCTCGCAGCCGCTAGATCTCCACTGCCATGTGCATCCGCCGAATATTCATGTTTTAAATATTATTATAGTGCATAACCACGACATATTTATTTTATGTCATAGTTATGCCCTATAATTTTTTCATCATATGAATACCATATTCGAATTTATCTTTTTCTTCGACCGTGTCCACGTCTTAGTTGGAGCATATGGACACCACACGGCGCCTCCAAGAATCACTGTCGCTCGCCAGTCTTATCGTGTCTATACATAAATATTTGATTAGTAACTTCCAGTATAAAATAGCCTGTAATGTGTTTTTCATTGATATAAATGCTAAATCCTCTTCTCCTTTAAAATATTTAAAAATCAATGCACCGTCGTCTGGAGTGAGTTTGAGAGTTATCATCTTAATAATTTTGTCCATAGATGGGTATACCTGGAACCCATACTGTCCGGTAAAGACACATCGAGCATGGTAGCCGGCAACGATGGAGGGCAGGCTTTTACTCGTCTGGACGCTGACTTTAGGCGGGTGATGAGAACGGTGGAAACTGATCCTCGCCCCGCAGCGCTGGCACGGTTGCCTGCACTCTCTTCACTATTAGAGTCGCTCACCAAGCAGCTGGCTCGCTGTCAGAACACTTTGGAGGAGTACATTTCGGTGGGTATATTCAAGCCACATGTCACATCAGATACAATCACTACACTCGCAATTACTCTTTGCTTGTCCACATAACTTAACTGCTCAAAAAAAAAGGACTGAATTAATCCCAACAAATATTATCTTAAACATTGATTGAAAAAAAGAAAAGCCTCGGAAACATATTATTTATCAGTGGCAAAGGGTGTAGGTAGACTGTGGAGATTCGACATAAATAGTGCACACAAAATTTTGACAGTCATACTTATTTGTTTACATTGAACTAAGAAGATTAGAAGATAGGCTGTGGAGATCCGACCTCTTCTTTCTTCAGCCATATCCGCCTCTTAGTTGGAGCATATGGACGCCACGAGGCGCCTCCAAGAATCCCTGTCGCTCGCCAGTCTTCTTGCATCGTTCATCATCATTTCTTGCATCATTTTCTCAGTCATACTTTATTGTATTCATTGAATTAAGAGAAATTGCAGATAGTGTAGGGTAGTTTTTTTTTAAATTCATGTTAACCCTGCCCTAACTAAAACATAATTGATAAAAAATATTCGTCTATCTATAAAATATCTAAAATTATGTGTGATTTAATGTTAAAATTTTAGAAATTTTATGAATACAAGAATATTTTTTATCTATTATTCTTAGTTCAATGAAAACAAATATGTATTACTGACAAAGTTTGTAAGCACTATTTATGTTGAGTCTCCACAGCCTAACTCCACCTTTTGCCACTGCCGTATACATAATATACGCTTATATACTTGGTGAAAATGTGTTTTCATGAACAGAAATCATAACTGTAGTATGGCACAAGGCACAAAATCACATGATGGATGGCCTCTTATTTAGTGTCATTTATGGAAACTAACTCGGAAAGTAAATGAACAACAGCCATCTTTCTTTGCATTTCTATCAGTTTTCATCATTAATATTTGGATCATGATTATCAATAGGGAAGAGAAATTATTGTTTAATAGAAATCGTCGAAATCATTTGGTGTAATGAACATTTTTTTTAATACTGCAAAAGGCTGTGACGCGGTAACATTAATGTAGTAGCAGTGAAACAATCATAGAAGCACCCAGACAGAAAATCACAATTGTGACCTCACTGGGAATGGAACCCGGAACCCTCCGATGAGAAGCCATGACTAAACTACGACGATTATTTAATTTCCAGGAGAAGCGCACAGTATTTCCGCGCTTCTTTTTCCTGAGTGACGATGACCTGTTAGAACTGCTGGGTCAAGCGAGAGCGAACTGTGAAGGTCGCGAAGTAGTACTACAATCACACATTAAAAAGCTGTTCCCCGGCTGCACCGGAGTGCACCTCGGACCGGGCGCCGTCTCTATTACGGCGCTCAAGAGTCATCACGGTGAACGGTTGATATTGGATTCTCCAGTGGACATTGATGTGCCGGTTGAGGTAATTTTTCCTTCGCATTTTGGGGGTGAAGAAATAAAAAGGTGAAAAGCAAAATTAACATAATAATGTGGCGCTTGAGACTTTTACAGTTAGTTACTTATTATTGTACTTGGTTTTGGTCACCATGTATTTTTGGTTAAGTGTACAGTTTTCTGTCAATTAATTGTTACTAATTATTATATTAATATCTTAATCAGTAAAATACTGACGATGAAACAAAATTCAAATTCAAGTCCCGTAACTATGACTGTCCAAATGTGCTCTTTTCTTTGGTTACCCATCCATCCATCCTACCCTTCAACAGGTACTCTTCGCCACTGGTAGAAACTCATTGATAATATTTTCCTATTCAGGTTTGGCTCAAATGCCTAGAGAAGCAAATGCGTGACTCGCTTCGGACATGCATAAAACAGTGTCTGTCGAACAGCGCTTCGCAGAACCGGGACGCCCTGACGTTCCCCACGCAAGTGCTATGTCTGGCGCAGAGTGTCCACTTCACCGAGAGCACGGAGAGAGCCATCGCGGCCAAAGGACTGCACTCAGCGAGGGAGAGCGTCCGCAAGGAATTGGACAACTATATCCGTGCAGATGTGCAAGGCGACGATGAGAACGCCGAGAGAGGAAAGCTCCAAGCCCTGGTGCTGCAGTGCAACCACCATTTGGCTATTCTGGATGAGCTCATTTCGAACGGAGCCTCTTCGCTAGATCATTGGCACTGGCAAAAGCAACTCAGGTAATACTGGCTATATTAGGAGGTAGTTATCAAATTTGGTCAAAACTTCTTTTTGACAATGTGAGAAAATGCGATATTTTCATTACTCCTTTCTAAAGTCTCAATAGAATAAAACAATCATGTCATCTCTCTAATCACCTTCATAATGAATTTTTATCAACAAAGTGGTGTCTGCCTTTGGAATGAGGTGATTGGTTGAAATGGATTTAATGCTGTTTGACAATAAACTTGCCTAAAATTGTCCACTATCCAAAAATTAGACCGTATTTATTGGATTTCTAAATGATTTGATCTGAAAACCACATGATGTTGAGTGATCTATAGTGGAATGATTCCTGAACATGCGCAGATGCGACTTCTTCTGGTGTGCACGAATTAATGCTTACAAAAAGCAATTATTTAAAATAATACAAATAAATGTGTCAATAAAGGCTGATAAAAATGTGCACATTATATTAATTTGAAAATAGTTGGTGGCACTTTTCGCAAGTGGACTGTAATTTTAAGGATGATGGTGTATTCCGAATCTAGGGGTGGGAGCGATTTTACAGAATGCCAGACACTGACCTTTTATGATGTTGATGATGGCTCCGTGGTCTGGTTGCACTGTCACTCGCGTGGTATTGTTTGTTTGGGTTACCCGGTGCGCGGCACTTGACGGTACACTGTTTATGGATGATAATATGTGAGGTTGATGAATGGTGATGATAGGTTGTATGAATGATGGACGCGACGTTCACTCAAACTGTAACAGGCTTAGTGCAACGAAGGTCGAACAGATATGTTTTGAGTTAACTTTTGAGTCACGCTGTAGGTAGGAAGCGACGGTGAAGTATAACAACTTGCCCACGTCCGTTTGCTGGATGTCATTCAAGCTAACTGAATGCAATCCTTCACAATTATGGTCGATACCTGACCCGTAATTACTCATAGTCTGGTCTTGTGACAATACTAAATAAGGGGATTTGAGTAGGGTGGGACTAAGAATGAATGCGACCACAATTTGGCTCAACCAATATGTATAATATGGTGGAAAAAACAAACTAACAATAAATTACCAATAATAAACTAACAATAATAATTAACAACAAATTGTGTATTTATCAGTTTTTGAAAACAGATGCCTCAACTTTTCTCATTTCTAGACGCTTCATATTATCTGGTAATAGAAAATTTATTCAGATTTACTAAAATATATCTCATTATGCAATTCAAAAATCATTATAATGTCTAAGGAATTTTGACGCGACTGCATAACGATTTTATAATAGGAGCCATATTAGATGACGTCAACTAATATGAAGATCATTTAACACGCTAACTCTTTTAGAGAATTTTGACCTTAGACATATTTTTTATTTCGCAATTTTCACATGAATCATTTAGGTTAAAATATCATAATATATCTCCGGAGGTAAAGCGTCGTATCTGACAATTTAGGGATTTGGAGTTGTTGAGATACTGAAAAAGTCAGTAATATTCGTTTACAGATGGCAAATGGCATAAAAGATTTTGTTCAAAATGAAAAAAAGCCATTAGCTCTGTTTACATTCGGGCATTTTTTGGTTCGCTGGATGAACGCATTACAGTGCATGTGTAGCTTGCGCATTGCTTGCCTCAAACCGGTTCCAGAATAGCCGTTTTTCATGCATCAAAGCATGCGAAAAACTACTCGGTGTTAAAGCCAGAATTATAAAGTTGAAGTGAACTTAAAGATGAAGTGATTGTAAACATAGCAATTAGGAAGGAAAATCACAAAGAATTAGTCACAGTGAAACCGACAAGGTATCAATTCACACAATAGCTTCCAGTTTGGCGTTGTGTATGGCTGAAACTCCTCCAGGGAAGGCATATATGTTGAAGTCATCACAGAGTGCTGTGGTGTGGTGTTAATCTCACATTTATAGAATATTGAAACATTACAATTGCATACATATATAGTTTTGAAGTCGATTTACTTAACTTAGACATTAGTGCACTTATATTCCTTCAATCTTTATCACCTAAATTCGTACCATTATACCCAATCAACTTGTTATTTTATAGTTATCATCAAACCTTATTTAACTCAATTGTTTCAGGTTTTATCATGAAAATAAATCGGAGATAACAGCGAAGATGGGCTTGGCGACACTCCCATACACATATGAATATCTTGGTACGAATACCGGGACTTTGGTGCGCACTCAGTTGACTGACCAATGCTTCCTAATTCTAACTCAGGTCTGTGTCATTTGAATTGTAACAACACCCATCCAAAAATATGTAATCAATTGAATATGATGTCAACACACAAATATTTTGGATTTGAACGACGAGATGACATTTGTGAATTCCAAACAGGCAACTGATGAAAAACAGCTAACTTCATTTCTAACATACAGTAAGTCCTCGACTTAGGCGAATTCGACTTATGTGAATTCGTACTTACGCAATGTTTTTTTGCTGCAGTTTGTTTCTCTGCGCTTATGTTTCCATAGGATAATACATTATATATGGAGCGTTTAAAAAAATTAGTAGTAATGCAATCTACGATAATTATCATGAAAAGAGGAATATAAATAGAAGAAATGGAAATATTGGTTATATGGATGGAAGATATACAGCAACAACAAATTCCAATAAGCTTTATACTCATACAGGATAAAGCCTTGAGTCGTTTTGTAGACATGCAGTGTAAAAATGATAATAGTGTTGATACTAATACATTCACTGCAAGCGATGATGGTTTCAAAAATTTAAAAGCCGTAATAAACTACACAACATCAAAGGAACAGGTGAGGCTGCCGAGTTATGCAGATACCGGGGATGAATTTTATCAAGAGTCCAGCAGAAATCAGAAAAATGAGGATTACCTGCCACAACAACTTTTAATGTGGACTAAACTGGGCTTATTGGAAAAAAATGCCAGATCAGTTTTATTAAAATATACCCCAATTAGAAAAATCTATGCCAGGTTTTAAGGTGTCTGAGGATAGGCTAACCCTTTTACTTGATGGAAATGCTGCTGGGGATTGCAAAATCAAACCACTTCATCAATCAATAATGTTTTCTTAAATGTATGTATGTAGGTCCATTTTATTTTCACTTATCCTCTGAAATTAACACATTATTTAAAAAATTGCGTGATTTTAAGTTTTATTTGAATTATGTGATTTTTCGAAAATTTTCGGAACGAATTAATCACGTAAGTCGAGGACTCACTGTATACTAAATACTTACATACCAAAAGTCAGACTATAAACATGTTATTGAATTTGTGTATAGTAAAATTTTAGTTTATGATTTTTTTTGTTATTTGAAGTTTTTTTTTTGCTTAATTTTATTATTGTTTTATAGGCTCTTCACTTGGGTCAAGCTGGTAATCCATTCGGACCGGCTGGTACCGGTAAAACTGAGTCGGTGAAAGCCTTAGGAGGCTTGCTGGGCAGACTAGTACTTGTTTTTAACTGCGATGAGGTAATATTAAGAATTATTACATCAGACATTTATTTAACGTCTAATAACTTTGACTTTTGTAGTAGTAATATATTGTTTATTCAGGGTATGGACAAGACGACTATGGGTCGGTTACTATCAGGCCTCGCTCTGAGTGGATCTTGGGGATGCTTCGACGAGTTCAACCGTCTGGAGGAGAGGACGCTATCCGGAATAGCTCAGCAGTTTGCGTCATTGTTAGCTGCCATTAGCAGTGATGATTCGTCTGTAATGGCAACGCTCAATGGAAAAGAGGTATAGTATCCTTGATAATTGAAAATCGTTGAGGTTAACATTTCATCATCACATTTCTGTTGTAAGGGAAAGTTAAAGTAAAGAACACATTAAAATCGAATAAACAATAACATTCATACGTATTTCCATTAAAACTGTTCATTTTATTATCCGGCTAACCGCGCGCATTTTCACAATCAACCTTATGCTAATATTTCAAAATTTGTTAACGTTCCATTTTGTTTTTTTTTAATTTTTGTATGGCTATTATATTTTTTTTTTGAACCAATGAAACTTATATAAATTTAATTAGCTCATATAACCCAAAAATATTTAAAAGGAATTCAACAATAATTGGTGTTATAATATACATATTTAAATCATTATTATCATCAGCTATTCTTCCCGCTCTGGATTACGATGTAAATATCGTTTATAAATAGATTTTAAAATATAAAAATGCATTTTTGACAAACTATTCTTAATCGGATCGGAGCGATTTTTTAATTTTTTTTTATGGCTAATATTTTTTTTTCCCGCGAATTTTTACGATCACCCGTAGACAAATATTTCAAAATTTGATAACGTTCCATTTTGTTTTTTTTTGTATGGCTATTACACTATTTTCTTTGAACAAATGAAACTTATATAAATTTAATTAGCTTGTTGGACGGGATGGTGTGATGAGGGGTAGGTGATGAATAAAATCAGAAGGTTTTGATGCGTATAAAAGTAATTCCCCAAATTTATTATCCCTTAACACAAATTACAAATTCAATTTACAGCTTGAATAATACAAAGTTTATAAATTAGATTACGACGATAGTGTTTGTGATAAAAGTTATTTTAACGTTGAAGCGAGAAGCGTGTTATTAAGACGAGCGAATTTAAGGTACTGAGTTCTTGTTGGATTGCCACGTCTGTTTTTATATTGAAAGTAGACAAAGAAAATGCTATCCACAGCGTGGGTAAATTTATTGTTTTTGTTCCCACACTGCGGATTGCTTCCTGGAATTTTGTCTGCGAAATTTGATTAAGGTACAAACGTTATCAATCCAACAATGGATTTCTCACGACACAAAGACAGGAATGCACTGTTTACTGGTTCATTCCTGTGGTGCGACAAATGACATCCGACACGTGAGTATTTCTTCGGCCGGTGGAAGACGATCATATATCAGTTCGCACGGCCGTGTTTTGCTGATTATTAACCTTTCTAACGCGGCAACTGACTTTAGTCAGCCTATACGCGCAAGTCATCCGCGCGTCAGCTGACTAAAGTCATTTCGATTTTCGTTTGCCTAGTACTGCTTTCGGCCAGGCGCGAAAAAATCTAATATTGATTTAATTTATTCAGAAATCATCCTTCTCTTGACATCTGTCAATGAATAGCCTAAACTTTTGTTCTATCTAATTTAAATAAATATTTTTCGGGAGCGTGTCTTGGATAAAAAAATATCAGTCATCGGGCCAATTCAAACTTGCCGGGTATATAGTGTCTTATCGCTTCTTAGTGCATGTGCGCCGAAGATATTTGACTGACGCGTTTGTAGCGATACGAATTCGCGATATAATATGTTATATTGTTTTTTAGTGATTGAAAAACTATTTGGTGCATAAACTGTTATATAGAATATGAGAAAGTTACATTGATCAAAGTGAATTTACAAAACATTTTACAAAAGGAATGCTTTTTGAGATTGCATTCATTCGTCTACCTGCTAGTATATTATCCGAGAGTTAATAGTTTCGGAAAATAATTTGAACAAGGTGTAATTTAAATATAAGAGTCCGCGATTCAATATTTCTCTTTGTTTATTGTTGATTAACATTTTTAAATACTATTTTCTGATTATACTAATAGGTAAAACGGACAAAAGTTGTTTATTTACCTTAGTTATCAGTCATTTATAAAGAAAAGATATGTTAAGTAAATAAACATTTTCACACAATTGAAAATTTCTGTATCGGAAAAATTAAAAACATTTTGTGATAGCATATTGTGTGTGGTCGATATTTTGTCATTATTTTAAAATGGATATCCCTGGTAATTTGAGCGATGAAATGGGAGAAGCAATTCATGATCCTGATTCAGATTATGAATTGAGTGAAAATGAGTACTACGATGATTCAGATACTTCCAGTGCCCCATCAGAAAGTGCTGCTGCCGCCGCCTCTAATTTAAATGTAAATCGTAATGTTGACGATCTGTCTTCGTGGACTACTGGACCTTTCATACCAGTTGTTCACGAATTTGATGATTTCTTTTCTGGAGTCAGCCCGCACACAAATTTATCAGATAGCTCTAAAGAAATAGAATTTTTTGAGCATTTTTTGAATTCAGATATAATGGACAGAATCGTAATCGAAACAAATAACTATTATACAGAAGACATTAGAAGACAAGAACCATCGCCGAAATCACGAATGCATAAGTGGGTCAACACAGACGTCCCAGAAATGTACATTTTTTTTGCTGTAAGTATGTTGATGACTAGAAATCGTCACATCACAATAGAGGAACATTGGTCAACCGATCCACTCTTATCCAGCCAAATGTTCGGGAAAGTAATGCCAAGAGACAGATATACTTTGCTTTTGAGGATGTTGCACTTTTCGGATCCCAATACTCAAATTCCTGGAGATAAATTACATAAAATTAAAATTCTGATCGACCATTGCCGAGAAATATTCAAAAAAACAATGATGCCGCACGAGAACTTATGTATCGACGAAAGCATAATTGTTTTCAAAGGTAGATTGCTGTTTAAACAGTACATTCCTTCAAAACGCCACCGTTTCGGCATAAAAATGTTCGTTCTTTGCGATGTGATGACTGGTTATATATTAGATTTCATAATATATTGCGGGGAAGGAACAGATATTGTCGATGAGCAGGGACTTGGCATTTCGGGAGCTGTGGTAACGACATTAATGAACGAATATTTCGGTAAAGGTCATACTATGTGGACTGACAACTGGTATTCAAGCCCAGACTTATTTAAACATCTTCACGAAAAAAAAACAAATGCTTGCGGAACAGTCCGAAAAAATCGAAGAAATATGCCAACATTTAGGAAGCTCAAGAAAGGAGAAGTGGAGTCAAAAAATAGTAGCTCGCTATTGGCTATAAAATGGCACGACCGGCGCGAAGTCCATATGTTGACTACATTGCACAATGATTCATTTACACCCACAGGAAAATTCAATAGGCAGACCGGAGAGCCTATACTGAAACCTACATGTGTTATCCAATATAATAAATGTATGGGATCTGTAGATAAAGCTGATATGATGTTAAGTACACTAAGTTGTATGCGAAAATCAATAAAATGGTACAAAAAGGTGGCTTTCCATATCATAGATCTGTTTTTATTAACTTCATATATTCTGTTTAGTACTATCACAGGCAAAAAAACAGGTCTAGCTAATTTTCAGTTAAAAGTAATCAGGCAAATATTTGAAAAATATCAAGTTCCAGCCACATCCCGCGCACAGCAACCCGTCGACCATCCACTGCGCTTATCAGCTAGAGCGATGGCAAAGCATATGCCGGACATAATTCATCCCGCAAATAAACGGATAAATCCTTGCAGAGTTTGTCATCTTTGTGCGAATACAAAAAAAAAGCCGAAAACCAAAAAATATTCCAGATACATGTGTTCCGTGTGTAACGTGCCATTATGCGTGTATCCGTGCTTTAGAGAATACCATGAAAAGGTGAACTATTAAAATATTTAAGTGTTTCAAAAATACTAAAATGACCTACCTACATATCAGACGATGTTGAAATTTATAAATTAATAACATTTGAAACTATGTGGATTATGTGTTCTGTTTAGTGAATAGTGTATTGTCATGTTATCAAAATAAACCATTAATATTATCAAGTGGGGTGTAAAAAAGGATTTCTCATAATTTATTAAGTGGTCTGGGATTACGGTTGCATTAACTCTGAAGTTTTGAACATAATTCTGTCATCGACGCACTTGTCCGGAGCCGACACGTCAACAAAATGGCGACTGAAACGTAAGTCACACGCTTTTTGTATAACGCGGCTTGTTCGTCATTCTTTATCATAATCAGGGCACAAATGTTTATTTTTAAGATCGTTAAAAATATTACGACTATTCATAATCACCGTTGAACACTTAAAATATTTTTGATGACTGTATTTGTACATGTTTGACTGACATTTATTGTGATTTATCAATACTTGAAATCATGACGCGCTCTATTGTATTAAAGCGGTATTCTTGACGCTTTGAAAGGGTTAAAACATTAAATAAAATATTAAAATATTGTGATTATTAAAATGTTGTAATCTTTAGGTTTTCTTAACTGTCTTAACTGCTATTTACACATTTCACTGGTCTGCGGACTCCTTCCACCCTCAAGCTCATATAACCCAAAAATATTTAAAAGTTATTCAACAATAATTGGTGTTAATATACATATTTAAACCACTATTATCATTGGTCTGGATCAATTCATTCTTCCCGGTCCTATGTATTGTTATATTTATCAGACTTTATTTTTTTTATTTATTTCACCAACCTGGATCAATCCACTGCTGGATGAAGGTTAATCCTTTTAAGAGTTTTCATTTACACTATACGTCGGAATAAAATACGTGGCCAAATATATATGAGGCGCCGAGTGCCAAAGGAGCTCAAGCGCCAACTTTACGATTTTTGACATTTGAATGTAGGTTTTTTCTATAAATCGATATGTATCATGCCACAAAGTCTTATCGCTCAAATAATTATAGATATTTTACAATAGAGATTTATTTTATGTGGCATAATTGTTTTGGTCATTATGTCGGCACGCCACAGAAGCTTATCCGCCATTATACTATGGAGAGCGCGAGACCAAAACAGCTGTCAGATTTGTCTTATTGAATATACGTTCTCAACAGTGAAAAAAACTAAAAATGAGCTCAAGAAGGATTAGAAAAATAGTTTCGATGTGTGTAACCTGTAAACGAGGAAAATCGCGGTAAATTTAACATGTTTTATCAGTTTTTCTTTCACATACGCTGTTGTTTAAAATATTTTAGATTACTTTTGAAATATGGTTATTAACGTCATTATAGTAATTATGTCTACTAAACTTTTACTTCCACGAAGGAAAATAACTCTTATTTCTAATTTCATCTTGTTTTATATCCAATTACGATTGATATACACTAAAAAAAGTATTAAAAAAATCACCCGAATCCTTGAGAAAAAATGATTGTGTTATATTTGAATAATGATTTTGTTATTTTGGCCAGTTTGGAGTAACGATTTAATTTAGTATTATTAATAATATTGGGTATATAGACGGTTATTACAAAAAAAACAATCCAAAGGCTTTCAAATCATTGCTGTAATGGCAAAAATGTATTTAATATTATAAGGCAAATTGTATGCCAAACAAACTCATGTAACAATCATAACAAATTTGACCATTTTTTCAGTGTTTATTTGGCATAATAAAATTTGTTTATATCAAAATTTTTTTTTATTGCTATCCAAACCCTTACATTAAAACATTTTTTTTAAATGATTTTTTTTTTTAAATTAATGCCATTATTTGAATTTGAAAATGTTTATGCCACAGAAGCTTATGCAGCAAAAAAAGTATCAAGTGCCACCTTTTTTCATTTTTCTATATGTCAAAGAGGCTCAAACACCATTTTTTTTGGAATCCAATAGATATTTTTCATTAAATATTATTGCAAATAATACTTCGATTTTTTAAAATTTGCTTTGCTTAAAAAATAATTGTCCATTTCAACAATCAAGTTTAAAATTAAAAAAATTAATTCACTGAAAACTTGTCGGCCATTTTGTAGCACTTTTGTTAAATGGTGCTTGAGCTCCTTTGGCGCTCGGCGCCTCATATATCTTCATGCATTTAGAGTGTTTCTCAACCTTTTTACACCTGCAGGCCACTGAAAATAGGAGAAACGTTTTGCGGACCACTAACGCAGAAATAAAAATTATTATTTATTTGGTAACTTATAATAACGTCTGATCTCGGTTGATTTTGTCATGTAAAACCATTAATCTATTTTAAGAACAAAAACACAATGCTCAAACACAGGTGCACGGTTTTTGAAGATTTTATTGGAATTTTTAGCATATGACCACCAGAAAATTTCTGCAGACCACTGGTTGAGAAACACTGGACTACAGTATATAAGCCTTGGAGAAATTCAATTAGATAGTATCCATACAGCCTCAAAGTCTCAAAAATTTCTTTTGAACCCTTTCCACCATAAGGTTGTACTTCAACTGATGTGGGGCTCAAACAATAGACCCATTCACAAAGCTGGCTTCGAACTAAAGAATTATAAACTATCAAGCCATACCAATCACTAAAACTATTACCTTTCACCATTATTTCTAATATTCTGCATAGAATGTGTGTATGAGGGAAATATTATTGACAGGTGTCAGTGTTGACGGGGTGCGGTGTGTTTGTGACGATGAACCCGGCGGGTGGGGGCTACGGTGGGAGGCGTCGTCTGCCAGCCGCACTTGCTCGCAGCCTGCGCCCTGCCGCCATGTGGGCACCTCGCAAGGAGCACATCGCCACCGCTCTCCTGGCCGCCCATGGCTATTCCCCCGCCTCAACGCTGGCTGATAAAATTCTTCTATGCTACAATATGGCCAGGTGAGACATTACCTAAGATTAACAACATTCTCTAGATCAAAAATCTCAACAATTAGTATTTATAACCAATGACGCTATGGAGACGGTGCGAAGCTGATAATATGGTTACCGAGGCTAATGATTAAATAAGCTGAAAGTAATTTTTCAATGCAAGTTCGCAAAAAGTAGCTATACATATGCGTTCTGATATTTATTTGCCAGAGCCGCACTGAGATAAAAACGCCTTGCACTAGTGTGACAAGCCTAAAATAAGTATTTAATTTTTTTAATATTATTTATTTATATGAAAAATCACAAATAACATAAACAGAATGTATGTAAAGTAAGCAAAGCAAGGTCGTCAATGGCAGGCTGCCATTTGCATTATATTTACAATGTATTCAGGGCTGCCAACACGGAGAAAATTAACTTATCATTTAATATTATGTAAGTTGGCTCTGGAATCAAAAAAAGCTTATTTTTGCAGAATGCTAGTGTGAAGTTTGCTACAAATGAATCTGCAATTCGAAATGACTTGCAGCTAATTTAATTATTAGTCATATTAATTATTCACTTTCATATATTTGGATTCTGTTTTTCAGAGAAGACTCTCTTCAGCATCTTTGATATTCTCACTATAATAAAACAATTGTCTAGAAACAAAAACGGCAGTTTTCATTTTCGTAACATCTTGGCGAGTCATTAAAAATGTTTTATATTTTACTTGTAGGTATAATTTCTGAAAAAAACTGACCTTAAATATTTTTGCATACTAATAGGAACATGATATTTCATAATATGTTTTCCAGAAACTTTAACTACACGAAAATAGAAACTGCCGTTTTTGTTTCTGGAGCCCTCATTTTAACATTGAGCATAGACGCTATTTCTTCTCGTACATAGAAATTAGCCAGGGCAAATGGTAACTGTTATGGTTACAATATTGCATGACTTTCTCTTGCTCCGACTGTGTTTTGTTTTTTGGAAAAACCATCGAACCTCACGCTATTGTGGTATGTTTATATTAATATTTTTCATATTATCCCAATAGCTCTCTATTGAGTCCGATGCATCACTACGACTGGGGTCTGAGGGCTCTTAAGACAGTTATCGGAAGTTGCGGGGCAGCTTTGCGGAAGGCGATCAAACAGGGAAAAACGTTTCCAGTGGAATCGGAACAGATGGCACTGGTCGTTGAATCCCTGAAGCTTAATACTCTCTCCAAACTGTCATATGAGGATTCAGAGAGGTTTGTCATTTTTTTTTAAAATTTATTGATTGTATGAATACCTTTACGGCCGAGATGGAAATTTTGCTGTAAAGTGAAATGTCATATAACAAACACATCACTAATTGAGTACATGGGTATCAAAGTGTGACTAAGCCATCTTTTTTTACAGGAGAGGTGATTTTTCATTTCATATAATATGAAACATAATATTATAAATGTAGTAGGTATATGACATACACTCTCTCTTTAGTTTTATTGCTCTGAGGTGTTCTCTTTCTATATATCTTTTTCAATTGGCGAATCTGGACCGCCTCACGAAGAGGTTTCTTCACAGATTTTTATTTTACGAGAAATATGGTGTTACTGCCAAAAGTTGGTGTCTCGAAATCATGTTGTGAAGTAATTGCAATTTGAAGTTAGACTTTCCCTATAAAATCAGGCATAATGCTAATTTCTTTGTGCTTTATGTGCATGTTCTGTGTACCGGATGACCATGATTTTTTTTTCTAGCATACATATATTTATATAAACACTGTCACCAGACAAAAAAAGAAAAGACCCCGGCGCGACAGTTTCAAATTCTAGATCAGCAATTTAACAAAAAAAATATATCCGACTTCCCTGTAGAATGTTTAGAACCTCTGACTTACACGAAAATATTACAAATAACATTTCGTAAACGGTCATTCACAAAGATGCATTTTTATTACCCGGCTCGAGGGTAGAAGCGGCCCGTCCGAAATGTTTGTCCCGTTAGTCGGTGACCTGCCCTTTCTCTTCCCCTCCGTAGGATGGACCCCGCCGAAAATTAAAAGATGATTTTTGAAATAAGGACAGTCCGGACCTACCTACCAAAGCGATAACATGAAATAAGTTTCACGCCGGAGGGGCGTGCTCCCGCGCAATTAATGACGCTCCCGGCCCATTTTTAAATCGATCGTTAATAATCCGTAATCGTTGTAATACCAATCGGTGACTCGCGCAAAAACCCAACGAAAGTTAATCAATTCCCTAGTGAGCGAAGAAGTGAATCAGTGCTTAGTGCGCGGGATAATAATGATAAACCGACCCCTAATATAAAGACAGTGCGGTAACTAATTTAAGACCTCTTTAGATGTAAAAATGATGTAATATTATCAATGATTGCCTATGCCCTAGCTTAAATAAATGTAGTTCCACGTGGGACTGTCAAATTAAATACGTGTTTTATCTTGAATTATGGATCCTGATGTCCACACATGACCTGCAACCCGAAGTGATACCGGATCAGGACATCTACCCAGAAGACATGTGAGTTCTTCTTCTTTTCCCCCCGGTATCAACACATACTCCGTTACTCTAAATACCTAAATTAATGACATATAAACTTTTGGCAGCAACAATATTATGCTCAACCATTAGGTCCATGCTCTGGCTCCAAACACACATTGAATAAGCAACATGTGAATTTATCAGATCAGGGGCTTGAATTCCATACCCACGACTTTGCTGTAGCTGTAGCTGACACGTGTCCTTTATTGTAATCAATTTGTAGTAGGATGTTCATTCTTCATTCGAAATGGGAAAGAAGTTCCTGTCATTTGTCAAATTTTATAATGCAGGTGTACACGAGTTGTTATTGTTTCGCACAAACTTTTAAGACAGTTACACGTTTATTGCTCCAAAATAACACGAATATCACTCGGAGCAATTGCATAAACAAGGCGGTTATCTACAATAATATGTAAACTTCTTAACTGTGTTACTCAATGACATTTGTGGTTGTGTTAAAAAATATCATCCCTGAGAGTTAAATTCCCGGGATAATTTACTGCCTGAATACGGCAGATCATATTTATCCTTTTTTTTATTAATTTTGGAGTTAAGTGATATGTTTGAATAGCCCTGAAGGTTCAGATATTTTCATAACCCCTGCTATTACAGTGACATGTTTGTTTTAAACCTAACCTAACCTATGTGGAAAGGATGGGCGAAACTAGGTTATCATACAACACAGATACCAGAACATCAAACAAAGAATAAGATTTCATCACAAAAATTCTAATTATTATCAGTAGGTAATGTGGTGTGAAGAAATATCCACCATTACATAATTATGTTTCAATTGTGCGACTAGATTACATGTTGTTTAGTTCAATATGTATTTGGACACAGATCAGGAACCGAAAGGGTTGAGCGAATGGCTAAAAACTATTCCTATGTAAAGAAAGTTTGTAAAGTCCACACCATGTAATTTACCATTGGGTGGTGGGTAGCAAGGTAATTGACTAAGGTTGCCCAAATATTATGGTTAAATATCGGTACTGTGATGACTTATGACAAATGGTTACAACTGCTGTTTACACAATTTTACAGGAGAGCAAAAACAAAGTTTGAAATCAGTCTGACAAGAGTTGGTTTATTAGATATTTTGAAGTATTTTATATCAAAATAAGCGAAATTACAATCCCAACATAAACCTTAAAACATATCTCTTAAAAGTTTTATTTATCTTGCATTTTAAGCTGAAATATCTTTTTGCCATATCACCTTTTTTTGTATTTGGTCAGATGCAGATATCTTTTAACGTTGCTTTGTGACCAATCAAGTTGCAGCTCTAATATTTTGCTACATCAAAGAATTGTTATGGATCTGTAATCCCCCTCTCATGATATCTCCCCAATGACAATAAATTGTCTTTTATTTAATTCATCGACACCCTAAGTTACTAATAATTATGTACTATTGTTAAGAAAATTCGGTCAGTGATTTCAACTATTGCAATGTACCTACTCAATATTATATTATTGATCAACCCCAATTATTTACCCATCCTATCTAGCTGTGTCACTACATACATATAAACCCTTGTACATGAACTAAGTGTCACTAATATTACTTACTTACTATTTCATATTTATACTATTGTAAATGATTCTGATATCATTCAACTCGGACCATTCCACTTGTTCGAACTTAATTCAGCTCTGCTCACTGAGTTGTTTCACTGCGGATCTAACTCTCTTGAGTTCCTTCCCTTTTATTTATACACCATGTAATTGTAAAATGAGAATTGACGAATAAACATCTCTCAAGATTAACATCAATCGAGTCTTATTACTGACATTATACCTTCCACTGGACCACGTGAAGGATCGGGTCCCGTTGGTAAGAATGTCCGTTGCCGAAAACATAACAGAATGTACAATTTTGAACATATTATTGAAGAAAACTGCAGTTATAACCGTTTGCCATCACAGTACTGAAAAAATACCATAGATACTGTCGTAGATAATTTTTTTCAAATCTGATATAACTTATACGGAGTGCTAAACATAATCCATGCAATTATCTACGCCATTTAAGTAATTGGACGTTGTTTGTTGTATAATGGAAGTAATTAGGTCCGCATGCAATGTAATGGTTATGTATTTTTGCAATAATATCAACTTTTACTCTCATTCAAAATGGATAAGATAATGAGAGAAATCGCTGCACTAATGGATTTTCCCCATCTGCCATTGCATGTCGCATGAAGGATATGTGAATAGCAGTCATTAGTAAATAAAACAACACTCCTTGTATGATTATATAATTATTATTATTTATTTCAGACTTCATCAAACTATTACGTAATTTATTTATTATAAAAAACTGTTCTTTGTATGTACAGTAGGCGCTCGGTAATCCGGCACGTCCAATAGTTCGGCATTTAGCAACTCAGCTCTCCGGCAGGTTTCACATTAAACTGCCGCATTAGAGAGCGGAGAGCCGTTCGCTCGACAGTTCGGTGCCCGATTTTTAATAAAATCTGTGCAAATCTGTGATAGAATTGTTTCATATAGAAATCCAATAATCCGGCATTTCCGACAATCCGGCATAGGTAAAAAATGGAACGATCAAAACTGCAGTTAACTGGTTTGCAGATTATGCAGTCGATTTTCAAATATTTGTATCTAACTGGACTTGGATCTGCATTTGAATTACGGTCAATTTGCTTTACTAATCAAGTAACCGGTGCATTACTAGCATTTAGAATTTTCCTAACAATATACGTCTGAAATGTTTCGATTAATATTGGCAACCATCTTTTCTAATTGTTGAATTTAATTTGATTTTATAAAAAGAATGAATTCTGATGATAATTGATAAATCGACTGTAAAATTTTAATTAACATAATTTTCATGCCAGAAATTATTGCATATTATTATGATCTCATTAAGCTATTCATATTTTTTGTGATATGTATATATTTGTAATTTATTATAATTTGCAATGTAAAAGACCTGTCTAGCCAGATTAATCTGCCGTCGAGTAACAATCGCTAAAAATTGGAAAATACTAGTATTTGGGGTGCTGATTAAATGATCAATGGGATCCATCACTGGTGAATAGTTAAGATAGTTTTTTTATTGGCTTAACAATACGGTGCGGATCTTGGCCGCGGGCTCAAAGATGTTTCTTAAGATTATTTTTATAATAAATGCTCAATCTAACAGGTCTAAACACATTTAAAAATGACATGTGAATTTACCAGGAGTGAAAATTAAACCTGCAACCCTTTGCAGTAGAAGCTATTCAATCACATGATTATGGTGGTCGACACAAATAGAATTTTGTAGAAACTGTTAATATTATATTTGTCGTTGTTGTATATTTTAGAATCTTTGACACTACAATTTACGACCATGTTCATTTCAAAGATAAAACATTACTTTTGAATATTTTAATATTCTGTATTAAGCATTCATCTTTTTTCCTTAAAAATATCAGAAGTTCGTGAAAATGAAATGGTCGAGCTTATTATTCTTTACGTTATGTTTCAACTTCACATTGTCTAACAAATTTATTCAGCAAAACCTGAGAAAGCGTGACGAATCTTTCGTAATAAACAGGAACATAGGACAATGCGTGTCATACATTGCTAGACAGTATTTCCAACGCATGGCAAAAGTCCCCTTGGTCCTGGCGTCGGGAAGCAAAGTACAGAAGTGCTCCTCAGTGCAGGAAACAGCCAATTTTATTGTGCGTTATCTAGCAAAGTACGCTGCTGTTACAATCGTTCTGGATGTCTCGACAAATTTTCGAGCTTCTTCGCAAAATTTTATTGTGGTTACCGAAACAGCCAGAAAATTTCGCGAGAACCTTGATGTGATCACGCCTGATAAGTATTCCTATACCGGGAAGATAATCATCGTTGTTAAGAACGAATCGAAACATCCACGCGTCATTTATGACAATATTCAAAATATTATTAACGAATGCTGGTCACTCAAGATGATTAACGCTTTGATTGTCACGTCTATCGATAGCGTTCTGACTGTCTTTTCGTTTTATCCGTACAACAATGTATCGTGTGGGTTATCTGAAATGGTGGAGATCGATAGATGGATAAACGGGTCATTTGTGAATGGCGTCAATCTGTTTGCTATGAAAACGTTACAGCTGCATAGATGCCCTATATACGTGACTACGATAAAGGGTTATCCTCACGTTATAACCACACATTTACTGAATGGAACCATCGAGCTCACCGGGGTAGAAGGCAATCTAGTCAGAAGTCTATCGGGACTGTTGAATTTCACCCGGGTTATCATCGAACCGACAGACGGGTGTGGATGGGGCCTGTGGACAGGCAAAGAATGGAATGGAGCGATGGGCGATCTCGTGTACGGCCGAGCGGAAATAGGCGTCGGCACTTACAGAGCGTCTCTTAAAAGACTGGATGTGGATGTGTCCTTCGGTTATGACACCAACGATGTGGTATGGGCTATACGCCGAGAAGAAAAATATTCACCCGCCAGAAAGATGATCTTGGCTTTCGAAGTCTACGTCTGGACTTTGACTGTGACCGTATTCTTTTTGTTGGTTTTTCTTCTTTTATTTTTACGGAAAAAAATTCAGGATGACTCATTCCAAATTAAATACCTCGCGATGACGATTTGGCAGGTGACTCTGGGAATAAGCATTAAGTATATGCCTAGCGGCAGATTCGTCTGCTACGTGATCACTGTTTGGATATGGATGTCCATGGTCCTCCGGAACATCTATCAAGGGTCTCTGGTCGGATTTCTGACCCATGATTTCTATGGAGACAGTGTGTTCACGATGAAAGATATGGTCAACCAGGATTACACATTTTACGGGACACGCAAATCTGCCGATCTGATGTTGGATGTGCCTGACGATATTGTGCAGTACATTCTGAAACGAATGACCATCATCGAGACTGACGATGAATACGATAAGATCACCCAGAAGATAGCTACTGGAGAAATCAAAGGTACCGCCTTGCATCTGAAAACTCGTATACCTGAATTAAATTTTAAATTTCAGGGAAAAGGTTTTCTGAATATTCTCGACGAGACGTTCAGATCTCAAATAGTGACTATGGCCTTCGCCAAGTCCTCTCCCATGCTGGAAGCCGTGAATTATTGGATATACCGAATATCCGAGGCGGGGTTCATCAAAAAGTGGCAGGAGGACTACGCTTTTCAGAAGGTTCCCATCGAGGACAAGCCGATGATAATCAAAATTCAACATTTCATCGGACCGTTCATTCTTTTAATTTTTGGTGAAATAATATCCCTACTGGTGTTCGTCGGAGAGTTAATAAGTTCTAAATTTACAAAACAGAATGTTAATGGCGTAGAAACATTTTGTGAGTAATATGAATCAATCAATCTTCTTTTATATTTTATTATCCTAAGAGATTTTGGAAAACGCAACGCATCTACCGATTGAATTGACCAAATTTCAGAAATATCCGATGATTTTTCAAAAACGTGACGTTCATATCCGATATTTTCTCATATATCGTATACGATTCACCATATTTCTTTTAACGTACAACAGAATGACGTCTTCGTCGCTTAAGACCTTCTAATCCTCTATTGACAAACGGAATCGATTATTTTTATTCAAAATCAAATTTGATTTTTTAAAATACTTCTTTGTGGCTGTTCACGCATTCTTTTTTTTTATTGAATAATTACCTAGGCTACTAATTTCTATAGATCACAATATAGTCAAACTAACAAAGTTAAAATTGCAAACAATGAAAGAAATTAATACGAATTGTTATAGTTATCAAAATGTGTGATATTGTATAATATCCACCTATTTTCATCATCCCTATCATCATCAATCTTGACTTCAGTCTCAGCCTTATTCTACTCCTTACTTACACATGAATTGTTGAAAGAAAAAAAATCAGTGATATTATATTATTATCTACCTATCTATATATGATGCCATTATTATCACGAGCCTCAATAAATCCACTGCTGGATGAAGGCCTCTCTACGTTGATTGTATTCTTGACAGTATTGAATTTCTATGTTTATTAAAAATGCTAATGTTATTTATCTACATATTCATATCGTCATCATAATCATCATCATCATCAACCAGGATCAATCCACTGCTGGATGAAGGGTTCCGCAACCTGATTCTACTCCTTTCTGTCATTTGAATTGCTGTATTTATCAAAATCGGTGACATTATGTTATATCTATTTATATTTCCATTATCATCATGACCCTGAATCAATCCACCGGTGGATGAAGACCTCTCTAAGTTGTTTGAATTTCTGTCGGTCATATGAATTGCCATATTTATCAAAATTGCTGATATTATATTTACCCATTCATAATATCGTCATTATCATCATCAACCAAGATCAATCCACTGCTGATCAACCCAACCTAATTCTACTCTTCTTGGTCATATAAACTGCCATATTTTTTTAAATTCGTGATTGTATATACCTACCCATTTATATCGTCATTATCGTCATCAACCTGTATCAATCCACTGCTGGATGAAGGCCTCTTTAAGCTGATTCCACATCTTTAGGTCTTATTAATTCCTACTCTTATCAGAATTGTTCTATTCCTCTCAGATGTAATAATATGTATTGTTTCATTATTTATTAACATTTGTCTTGATATGAATGTCCCGCACCGGGAAACTGTATTGTTTAAGGTTAATTTTTAATTCAAATTTTGATTTTTTAAATATTATTCTATGGCTGCAAGCATTTATTTTTTATAGACAATGAAACAAAATAATGTTTAAATTTTTTTTTTACTCTGCTAACCTTCTTCTATTATCTCAATGGGACCCGAAGGAGATTAGTATCACGTTATATTGGATCGCTATTTATGATAATCACATAATATATTGCTTTATATTCGAATGATTGAGATGTATAATTATTTATCATATTTAACTGCACATACCTACACATATATTGTATTAAAATTAAAATGTCAGTGATCGGCGATTGCCAGCTGTTCTGCTAGGCATAGCAGCCTAAAGTGGTGTAAGACAATATTGTGAAGGCCAGACTCCTGAATAGACTACGCATATGAGCCCAAATTTATATTGGCAGTGACGATTTGCAAATCGTAAAACTGACAAATTAGCGAAATGTCAGACTGTCTGACGTGAATAAAAAACCCATCCGAAGGGAAAACTATGGCGCCACCTATGCATACTTCACAATTATATTTGTATTCAACACCGCCAAGCCGTCTGCAGGACCTAGCGAGACAGACTGGCGACCGCCAGCTGGCTCTGCTAGTCTCCTATATATTATTATCCTACGACTCTTTCTGTTTTGGCGAGAGATTGTGTGCCTTATTCGTCATGTCCAATAGGTTTAAATAAAACACGCATTAAGGAAACATTCTTCATTTGAATGCCATAGTATGGAATTTGATAAATTTGTTTGTTTTTTAGGGTTTTTAGGGTAATTTTGATTGTTTTACAATATATTTTCGATCGGCACATGACTTTATTTACAACACAATGTTAAAAAGAATTTATACTAGGCCACATACAACCTACGATCCATTAACACTTTTATCCAAGTCTATGTGGATAACAGGCACAGCTAGCTCAGGGTACTGGGTTTTCGCACTATCTCTCTGGTGAATTCCAATCCTGTTACGGAAAGGACCATCGGAATCAATTGGTATCCGATGGATGTGTTTATCATACCGTTGCAGCGGTTAATTGCGAGTATTGAAAACTAAACTCGAACTGGACGCCAACGGCTTTTCTCTGAAAGAAAAGAACGTAAAAGAACATAATATAGGGTACAATTAAATTAAATGTAACACCGTGATAATTTAACCTCACTGCATTTAATATAAATTTATGATTAAGAGTCAATGGTACAATATCGTAATAACAAATAATTACGAAAGTACAAAATGGCGATGCAACGCCGAAGGGAATTCTTCACCGTTCATACACAATGGTATTTATAATACATAAACGAATATTTACGTTAAACAAAAGACGCGCTACCGTCTGCAAACTATAATATTTATACCATATATATTCTCAGCAACTTAACCTAGTTTAAACAAAATATCCACATGTGAGTGAGGCTATAATTAAAACAAATTACTTAATATTAATTAATAATAAAAATGAAACGTATTTACAACCGCGTGGCGGTAGCCACGCAGAGCTGCTCCCACGACTTCTCGTGTCAAAGTTCAACCAGGAAAGAAATGGACGCGAGCGGATATCGACCGGCCAATAATCGATTCCCCCCACCACCTATCAAACCCGGATGCTTTCTCGAAGTACCAACCGCAGGATTTTTGTGTTGCCCGCGAGAGAAAAACCTCTCCACTAATTAAAATTGTTAATTAGGCCAATGGTGACGTCTGCAACGTCACAACATTAAGTGGGGAATTTATTTTTTCGATGTGTTTGCAACACTAACGTGCGAAAATAATAATTACTAATAAGTGTCATGGCTGCCATTGCAAATCTCAAATCAACCGATAAATGTGATTTATTTATGTTTTTTATGAATTCAGTGCTTTGTTCTAAGTTAAGTTTCTTCTACTCTGATTGGCTCATCTGTGTTTATATTTTAAAATGTATTTTTACTAATATGTAAACATTCGTGACAAATTATTTTCAATCAAATTGACTGGAAACACCGGCTCATCTGTGTTTATATTTCGATACCCTAGTTCAATAGGGGAACAACTGTGTTCCAAGAAGTTTTTGCAGTAATTCTTATTTTAATTTTAAAGCCTTGATTTCGATGAAAGTGTATATTTTTTTATATTTAATTTAGTGGAATTTATCAATGCACAATGAAATTGTACATTTTAATAAGGGAATTACTGATTAATCTCAGAAAGATTTATTCAATTTTATGACACATTGAAGAAATTTTTGACAATTTTTTTGCCGAATAATAAAGAGAAGACTTTTCTACATTGAATGGCATTCTTAACTCAAAACCTTTAAATTTTGAGTTATTCCCCTATTGAACTGTGGTATCGATTTTTAAACGTATTTCACTAATATTAAAACTATTCTCAATCAAATTGACTGGATACACATAATATTATAAGTGATTCAAGTGTTTTGTAAAGTTTCACCTGTCTGAGTGACAAGGGAAAGTTCTCAAATAATTACTTTAACACTGCCCATCGACCCGATATGTCAAAAATTCCAACTTTAAAATACCGTCGCACTAATGAGGTAGGTGACTGCAGCTGTCATTATTATTTAATTTACACCATTCTGCTCTGTGTATGAATGTTATTAATAATGTAATTTTGCATTGAACTACCTACATACCATCTGTCATATTTAGTTTTTCGTTTAACTTTTACTAGGTACCTACCGCTTTGCTGAAGATTTGTTACATATTATAGTATGAATGTTGGACGATCACTCATATTGGTAGTATGTATACCTAGATAATTATAATACAATAAATTAAGTAAGACGCAATAGTTAAAATTATTAAATAGGTATCTTTTCGTTAAAGATGGTTGATAGCGAAATATGGATTGTCATGTTTCACAGGAATCTACCTTATTGACTGTTAGAGTCTATGATCATTACATGTATTATCTACGGTCACAACAGTACGATACTAATACGCTAAGGTAGGGTCTCTGAACTGATTTCATTTGATATAATATTTTTTTGACTATGTCCGATTGGAGTGGAGTTTTTAGTAACAGATTTTTTTTGTTTTTACGATAAATAGATGTTAGGCACTCGGTTAACCTATTCGGTCCATAATCCAAACACACACTGAAAAGCAATATATGTATTTGTCAGGTCCAGGATTCAAACCTGGCCCCACGACATTATAAGCCGACGTGTTAGCCACTCAGTCATCGTGGGCTTAAAAAAAACCTGACGGAATCAGAACCGAAGGGTTTTTTTAGAAACCCAATCCCTAATGACCAGAACACCCATCATAAATTAGCTTTAGTATAAAAAGTCGCGTGCGGCGCTAATTATATTTCATGACCATGAATATTTTCAATTATATAATTGTGCAATATATTTTCTGATTATTATGTGTTGATACTCGACAGCTCCATTATTAAACTAGATGTATTAAAAATCGCCAATAATTCACTGTATAAGTACCCTTAATTTGAACTAAAACACAATTTGAACAATGTTGAAGTAGTGTTTCACACTGCCTTTAATCTTAGCGGTAGGTAGGTGCCCCGCCAAATATTCTAGCCTGAGGGCCCGTTTCAGGTAGTGGGGGCCATGGTGTAGGTACACCGAGTGCAATAGACAGAAGACCGATAAACGAGAAATTAGGCTGTGTTGTGTTGAGTAGGTTTGTGTATTAGTTAAATTTAATGCAATAATACTTTTTTTGTCAATTTTTAATTAATATTTTGAAACCTCAATATTAAAAAACCAAAAATCGACGATAAACATTCTGCGAAAAGAACGACTACACTAACTACAGTCGGTGGGTGGTGTAAATCAAAAGAACATTTTTTTCAGTGGAATTCGGCATAAATATTGTAGCTCTCTAGGTAGACCAAGCGGGTAGCACAGCCGATATTATTTGAGTAATGTTTTTACATACTAGGCGCACATATTCACTTCCAATCCGCCAGTCGCTGATGACACGCTCAACGGTTACCGCCACTATGCCTCCAATTTAATAAAAAACTAGGAGAAACTGTACAAATATACCGTTGTGTTTTGTGGAAATATGTAAAAATAATATATGAAGAAGAAAAAGAGCCTATGGGACTAATTTACATTCTCCTCCTTGGGCTCCCCCCAATATTAAATCCTGAGTCCGCCACTGTGTATACCTACCTATTCAATTAATTATTATCACCATCATCCTGGACCAATTGTAGGTACATATTGCGTAGGTACATATTGATATATAACATATTTTGTGATACGTTGTCTTGACTTTCAAAGTGTTGCTCAGGCTTTCCAAGTAGCACCGAGAAGTACCGATCAGTGTTACATATAAAACTGTTTGAAATCGGACCCACTGAGGTAAATTATTAATAATAATAAGGCTCAGCTACTTATTAATGATTGCACTAGCATTTACATGGCAGAACTCTATCTTCAGAGTCTTGCTTTCCATATTTGAACACGTAGATTATTAATAACAGCCATAGTAAATTTCATATATTTAGTGTTTTAATGCAATTATTGGTATTTTTATTGAAAATAAAATATAACTTTTTAGTTCTTCAATAGAACGGAATCCAATATAATTTTCTTTATTGAAAAAATATATCAATTTTATATTACCATCTGTTAATACTAACACAAATTAATACCAATAATCAAACTTGATAATTTGTTTAAGGGGGTCACATCAAAAGTTTCGATTTCATAGAGCCATCTATTACCCGAATTACATAGCTTATACGTCAAATTATACAGAATCTAATTCCAATTATAATCCAATTTAAATTAATCTTCGAGGCGTCTTATCTAGATATATCACTGTAATTATAATAATTATGTAATGGTAATATATATATTTTGCATTTTGTTTCAGTCCGACTTTCTTTGTATTTTGTCAAGATTATTATAAAAATATACGTGGACCATAGACCTGGTACCTAATAATAATTATGTGAATTAAATTGGATACTAATGCTGATTCTGGATTTTATAGTAATTGTAATGAATATATTATTTTACAATGGCCTTATTTATAAATGAATATTAAAAAAATATGTTTAAGTCATAATATTACATAATAATATGTAATGATGTTAAAATTTAAATTTTATTGACTGTCAAATGACAGTACTATTCTTATTAATTGGTATGAAGATTGGATGTATTGTAATGCACTAAATATGAATATTAAATGTATATCAATTTATTATATATGTAACATAATATATAAAATTAATAATTTATTGACTGTCATGTGACACGATCATATTAGTGTATGTGCCACAACCTTAAAAAGTAATGTTTACAAGACATATTAATAAGTTTTGTGAATACATATTTTTATGTACTTTTCGTGGCTATTTATTATACCTACTTACTATACTTAGTTCTAAACTCATCCTATTTTTATTGTATAAAATCAATTTTTTGTACACATGCAGTGATTTCCATAAAAATTGCGTCATAGGCTATTTTACACCACATTTTTACAAAATAATGATCTACATACCTACAAACTTATCTGTAGAAAGGCCAAAAATGGAACTACGAACTACCGTAGGACGCCATTTTGAGAATTTCATTCGAATGTCAGATTTTGTCCAGTTTCGAGTCTTGATTGGGTAGTTTTCGACAGTGGCTCCCCCATCCCATTCGTCAGATAAGTTTGTAGGTCTGTGACTAGGTTTATCGTATAAGTAAAAACATAAATATTATAAATACATTATTAGATTAGAACACTCATGCGCATCTATTCTATACATAAGACTGCTTTCGGCCTTTACGGCAGCTAACTAATGTAGGAAAGTATTGAAATATTAACATTTATTGTAACAATTACAATAAGTTAGCCGTCTGAACTGTCATAACTGTCTATATCACTCTAAATTTCTCACATTCAAGAGAGGTGCTGTTAAAACATAGCACTTATTGTAACAGTTACAACTAACTTAATGTAATTGTTACAATAAGTGCTAATACTTGGATACTTTCCTACCCTAGATAGCGGCCGAAAGAGCAGTCTTGTGTATAGAATAGATGCGCGGAGATGAGAGCTGGTTTGTTGTATTTGAAAATAATTAAATACACCCAAAACATTAACATATTATTCTCATTACAAGTTCTTCATACCTACGTATTGTTCTAATTTTTGAATACATCTGAGTACAATGAGTACATTATCTATGTAGGTACCCTGAATCAGGTCTCGTTGAATAAACAAGCACAGTGTAGTGTAGCTTGTAGACAGAGTGGTCGCAGGGCGAATGCGATGATCCAGTGGTACTCGAGGGCCAAAGACCGAAAGGGTTTCATACTGGATTGATGACATATTAAGGTTCTATGGAATTACTTACGGTGACAGTGAAGTACAAGGGATCAAGAAGAGCAGAGTGAGCTTAAGGAGGTATTCATCTAGCAGTGTAATGAAATTGACTGATGATATCATGATGACACAGAGAATCAAAGAGGAATGTTTGCTTTATTTTTGCAATATACAAGTAAAAAAATGAGAAGACGGCTAAATGTAAATGCTAACATTAATTTCTCAAATTGTGGTAAAAGCATCTTTACATAAATATGCAAAATACATTTATTCTGTAGAATTTATGTGGAGAACAAAATTAGATGGCATTTTCAGACCATTCCTGATAAAATAAATTATTTCTCTTTTGTTTAAAAGCGTAGTTTGAGAGACTTTTCTAAACTTGGCGACACCACCATTCAGGAATGACTTACCGAATCAATCATCTAATATGCGTTTCCGATGTTAAAAAAAATACAATGTTGCATCGGCAACATTGGGCAGATATGGTATACGTCGTTCACGGCAATGAGAATGCAGCACCAATTCAATCCTTATTGGAATTATAAACGCCACTTTTCTCCGTTTGAGGCGCCACTACTGGAGCATAATAGTTAAATAAAGGTTATTTAATGAAACATGTCCATTTTATGTGAAAACTTAATTAAATTACCAAGTTAAGTAACACAGAAAAGTTAAAAAAAAAGATAACTCATTGTCGAAGTCGCCTAATGCAATTATTCAAAAATAACCGAATAAAATGCATTTTTATTGTATGTAAAAATCAATGTTTATTAAATTAAAAAAACTATAATTAATTGGCAACAGAGACACGAGGGTCTCAAGAAAACTTATTAAACAACATTAAATTGACAATTTTGACCTAACCGAAATGTTTTTTTTTTTTTTTAAACGGTACATGTTCAAACACGCGCATTAACATCATTTTACTACCTACTTCAATTTTAGTTTGTCAATTTATGGCTACGGCCGTATGTTGTAGCTTAATCACTGGGGAATGCCAAAAGAAATGGCGTATTTAAAAAAACACTACCTTATTCTTAGGTCAATAATTATTATAAATCAATCATTATTCATAGGATGTTTATCACACTTGAATGGCCAAAGACATAGCTTATAATTAGTATCTTTAGAATTATCTTCAAATGTGTTAATCTTGCCCAGTTTTTGAATAATAAAATGCCTAATTCTTGGCAAATTTGGGATCACAGAGATTATCAATATAATTTTTTATTGTAAATATTTCACTATAATAATGTCGACATAAATTATACTAATGGTTTTATAAATGCGTTTAAAAATTAATAAATATAAAAAATCTTAACACCAATGCACATGCATGTACTGAAATATGACTATATTCTAAAACATTAGAGCGAGAGGTTTAAAAGAATACTATTTTATGTAATAAAAATACTTTATGCAGTCATCAAATGTTTAAAATAAATATAAAGGATAATAAGGCTTCAAAATTATATAAATAGATTATCTACAACGTTTAAGGAATGTCCAGGAGCATGCTTTGAAAATGCAATAAAAGCTCCATTTTGACCTACGCTGAGCATGTCCCCCCTTAATAAAATATCAGTTTTCTTTATTGTATTGATCATACAATAAAATATACAGGGAGTTTAGGAAAGATGTTTGTTGAGTAAACCCTTGCCTCATCCTAATCTTATACACAAACTCTTTGAGATATGTTTGCCTAAGTATATAAAACTTACTACATCATCAGGGTTAACACTTTTTCGACCATTTATGGACACTTCTGACTCCGTTTCTATGTACCTCACATACTCTATTAGTTTTTTATGATATATTTATGTAACATGGAAATCGAAATACTTACTTTGGAATTGGACTGATCAATTATCTTGCTTTTTGATGCCCAGTTTCATCGGCGGAGGTCGATCCACTGCTGGATGGCCTCCCGTAGCTCCTTCCACTCTTCTCGGTCTCAGTACCCTTAAGACATAATGAGAGGTCACCTTTGAAGATACTATTCAGGCACCCAAATGCACTCCATGCCAGTTTGCTTCTGCAAGCAATCTCATCATACATACCACAGTGAATTGACATTTGTTGTTTGAGATAGACATAGTTGCTGACCTATATATCTGAGTGCCAGTTTATCATTACTTTTGTCTTCAAAACATTTATATTGATCATGTTCGATCCTAAGATGATATGGGCCTCCACAGTGTGGAGGTTTGTGCTAACAGATTTTTGTTTTTACATGAAATGGATGTTAGCCACTTGCTCAATTTATTAGGTCCATACTCTGACTCCAAACACACATTGAAGAATAATGTGTATCTGCCAGACCCAGGATTCGAACCTGGGACCCATGACATTATAAGCCGTAAGCCGTGGGCTGAAACATTTACTGGATTTAAAATATACTTATTTAACTTCTCAATATTATTCTACAGTTAAAAATAACAATAAGGACAAATTTCCTTTATTGATCTTGTGTGTTTGGCATACAGAGCGCTATTCCTGCCTACTTGAACTGCACCAGTTTAATATGTTTCTCTATACACGCATACCTAGGTGCATTTTACATATTGTACAGCTATTTATTGTGTCTAATTCTACAAGCCTCCTTTCCTGCTTTGGTCAAATTTTTTTTCTCAGAAGTCTCCTTTCATATACCTACTTAATAATAAATAATTATTTATTTTACTATTCCTTTATCTTTTTAGATTTGAAAATTTGTTGAAGTTAATATTTCCTGGAGTCCCGATTTCTAATGCAGCATCAGACCAATTGACCGAAGCCCTTAAAGAGAGTTACAAGGCGAATAATCTAACGTTCAATGAAAATCAGGTAAACCATTCATTCGCATTTTACCCTATGTATGATGAATTAATATAATCAATTTTGTTCACGTAAATAACAGTGCATTTGGTTATAATGATATAAATCCCATTCAATTTCTTGATTCCAAAATAACCAGCTTGAAATTGCTGGAATCCCGTAATTACGTTTGGTTTTAAAAATAGTTTATTTTAGTGAACTAAAAACACAGGTCAGACTGAGATGCATGGAATGTCACAAATCACTATAAGTACGCCATTTTGCCATTTATCAGCTGTTTAATGGATAGCGAAAGAGATGTAAACAAATGTGGAAATAAGAACATGCACATATGACAGGTGACAGGAGTAACCTGTCAGTCGCGATTTTTAAGGATACATGCAAACAACAAACAAAAGGCCATGGTTACCTTGCATACAATTGAAAAAACTCCATTACCTACCTATTTAGTCAGAGGTTACAACAAAAAATACAATAAACAAATTATGAATAGCTGAAGTGTCAGTTTACTAATTAGGTTTTTTACTGACACTTCAGCTATTCATAATTTGTTTATTGTATTTTTTGTTGTAACCTCTGACTAAATAGGTAGGTAATGGAGTTTTTACCTACTTTATTGTATTGATTTACTATATAAGGTAGAGTTAAGGGTGTTCGTTGTCAGTGTGTGTTTGAAGATGATGCCGAAAGGCGAAACCCGGGTCGCAAAAACGACTCAAATGGAATAGTACAAAATTTAAATCCATTAGAATTTAAATTCAAATTCTATCAACCACCTTCGGTCGATAGTATTAATAGAATTTTTATCTTGCATTCTCCGAATTAAAAATTCCATCAAATTTCCACAATTATTCCAGTTTTATTTTTCGTTCTGTGCTGCAATTGATTTCTTGTATATTTTTAATTGTTGCTTTCAGATGCAAAAGTGTATAGAAGTATATGAACAACTCAAACAACGAATGGGAGTTGTCATCGTAGGTCCCCCTGGTACTGGAAAATCTACCGTCCAATTTCTTTTAAGACATGTAAGAATGATCTTTTATTTTTGTAGAAACGACATTTTGATTTATGATAGACATCTTGTTTCTCGCAATATTGAGATACCGGTGTACACACAATAAACGTTTGTACAATTGCAGGCCCTGAACAAGATGGGACGGAATGTTGTCCAATATACGATATGTCCGAAAGCCATGAGCCGAACTGATTTACTCGGATACATTGATCCTGATACCCGCCAGTGGAACGATGGAGTCATCTCTACGACTGCCCTCACTGTATCCAACCAATCGACAGGTAATACAAATTAGTTACATGTAAATTGTATGTAGGTATGTATCCGTATCATATCACAACTTCACCGTGAGCTGTCATACCGGAAATAGATGGGTGTCAGTGGCGAAGACTCTAAGTTTATTATTTTATATCTTATATTACGCTTGCATAACCAAACTGACAACTATAACTTGAGGTGCAGCGGACGGTTAGAAGGATTAATAGTTCGCAATACACTGGTAATACTCACATCGCTACAGTATCGCGAAGGTCACACCTCAAGTTGTAGTGTTGTCGGTGTATATTGATATTATCCAGTGTATCACAAACTTGAGTCTTGCTAGTACCCCACTTTTGACGACTTGCTATTTTCTTCTACCACCCAAAACATCTTCACATCCTTTATGCACGCTTATACCGTGGTGTAACGAACGTGAAGTACAATTCAAAGTTGTGTTATCTGATTTTTTACATGTATGTAGGTATTTGTTTATTACATTCGCTTAACACCTTGATTAAATAAAAAATCAATATGGGAATTAGATCCAATCAGCATTATTCGAACCTGTGACCCATCGATCAAGAGTGTAGGGTAGAGGTGAGTTAGAAATACTGTCACCAGTTTGCGTACTTGTGTGGCCCAATAAACTTGTTCCAAAAAACTTGTTCGAAATTCGAACGCATTACGATGAGATCATCGCCGCCACTCGCTAGTTGGTACTGTTGGTAGACTTTCAATATTATTGACATTAAATACGCACGAGCGAGATAGCATAACACGTATGTCTAACCTGATACTGATTCGTGGTTCATATGTATGAACAATAAGTCAAATTTTGTGTAATTGGCAGCACATTCCCTCCGGAATGTGGTGATGGCACATGCTTGTTATGACAGCTAAAAACATGTTTAAAATAAAATTAAATCATTGTATATTCATTTATCAATCAATACAGAGTGTCGCGTGAGAGCAGCCGGAACATCCTCTGACCTCTTTGAAATCACGTCAGGAGTCAAGCAAGGATGTGTACTTGCGCCCTTTCTTTTTATCATCATGATGGATTTCATAATGCGTAAGACGGTTTGCCCCGACAGTGGGATACGCCTACATCATGATGACACAAGCGATCTATGCGAAGAAAGACTGTGCGACTTGGAGTATGCAGACGACGCAGTCGTGTTTGACTCGACGATCGAGAGGTTGGAGGTGACCGTGAACAGGCTAGCCGCGAACTCGATGCGTGTGGGTCTTCATCTGAATGCCGCTAAGACCAAATCCATGTGCAGTGCTGCTTGCATCGACGCCGACACTCCTCTGCGGGTTTCTGGTCTGCCCGTCGAGCTGGTGTCCAGATTCAAGTACTTGGGTGCCACGGTTGCCGATGATGGTGGTATTTCTAGTGAGCTTGGAATCCGCATGGGTGTGGCGGGCTCTGCGTTCAACCAACTTGGAGTCGCATGGAGGTCAAGGCTGTATTCTGTGAGGACCAAATGTCGTTTGTTTAACGCGTGCGTGCTACCTGTGCTCCTGTATGGCTGTGAGACATGGCATCTTACTAAGCTTCAAGAGTCACGGCTTTTGAGCTTTGAGAATCGATGTCTCCGCAGAATCTTAGGGGTACATTGGTACGACCGCGTTACAAATATCCGAGTTCGTGAGCAGACACAACAGCCTTCGGTGATTGAAGTTATCACGAAGAGACGATTCACGTGGCTGGGACATGTATTCCGGATGCCGTCAAAGAGTGCGGCACTTCGTACCCTTGTGGCACAGCCTCAAGGGTTCCGTCGCCGTGGCCGGCCCTCCCTCACCCTGCAGCGATGCTACAAAAGCGACCTACGTGCTGCAGGTCTGACATGGCGGGAGGCACAGGAGTTGGCGATGGACCGAGGGAAGTGGCGCCAACTTGTGCTTGCCCTATGCCCCAATGTTGGGACGTGACAGGGTGAAAGAAGAAGAAGAATATTCATTTTATGTTAACCAGAATATTTTAACCTTTAACCTAACATAAAAACGACACAAATTTAAAATGTGTTTACAATTTTATAATAAATGGGACATTTCAAAAAGCCGATGGAATCGGGTCAGTGTATTTTTAGCGATTCTATTAAGGCCGATATTTCAAATACTAGTAAGTATTTTGGAACAAGTTTCGATACCAAGTATTTTTTCATACTGGTACTAGTCCTTATTTAGTTACTTAGTCTTCAAAATCGACTAGTTTTCCCACCTCTAGTGTAAGGCACTAATTTCTGTCTCCTGATTGGCAGTAGTAGGTGAAAGTGGAAGGTGGAGTCGAAAATCAGAAATGGTGACAAACCTAAAATATAACTTTGTAATTGCAGATGTGTGGTCGTGGGTGATTTGCGACGGAGACGTTGACCCTGAATGGATTGAGTCTCTCAACTCCGTGTTGGATGACAACCGTCTCCTCACTTTACCTTCCGGTTGGAGAATCCAATTCGGTGAAAATGTCAACTTTATCTTTGAGACTCACAACCTTAGCTACGCTTCACCGGCTACTATCACGCGAATGGGAATTATTTCTCTGAGGTAATTCAATTCTCACATATTTTTTTTTTGTTAGTCGTATTTATTAGTAAAGTAAAAAGTAAATTACCAAAGATGTCGAATAAATCATTTTTCTGTCGGATGAACCCTTCTGTAGTTTCCCTATCAAAATCGCTGATGCAAGTTTTCAATGCAACATCAACCTCTCTAATGCTTCACAATTTGTATGAAAATTGGTATACTCGGGGTCCTTTTTTACTTCACTTTCATATGTTTGGGCTCCATCTAGATTCTGGATTCTAGAACATCATCCATAGAGGAAGATTTTCTTCAACATCTTTTCCATGTACGCGGCATATGAGTCATAGAGTGAAGGTTATAACACACTATATTATGAGGTACGGTTGTTGGCCATTCGCCCAACTCATGGGGTCCTTGCACTGGATCAAAGATGCATTGAAAAAGATAACATTCACTTTTATTTGGCTAGCTGCGGGATCAAATCTGAGATCCACGGCTCCATAGCTGCTATCAGCCACCATGAGTTAATTGATGAAGCACAAATTAACATGCCTTCTAAGATAATATAAAGTATTCAACCAGTGTGTGTGCTACCAGAGCTAATATATGTATGTGAAACATGAATCTTTTTGTAAGAGAAATCTTAAATCTTGGAAATGTGTGTGTTTGGCTTAACACGAAACATTATGTACTAATACTGAGAAGAATGACTCACATGTATAGGCTGATGGAACCCTTCATCAGCATTACTTCGGTTGGAGGTGCGGACATCATGGGACATATTTATTGACAACACATATTTTTGATTTATAATTCTGCGCAGAATAGCAATTTATTCAGACTAACACATGGGTAAACAATGATAATTTTACAATAGAGGTTACATCGAAGATCTTTATATTAGACATGTTATTATTACGGGTCCAATGCCGCGGCACAATTAATTTCTACGGCGCCGGCATTTAAAGGGTGGGTTTGTTTTTGTCACATTTCACAGTATTCACTCGTCGTTTCACTGGAGAACTTTTATTTATTACGATCTTGCGTGGTAGGGGTTATACGAATATTTATTAACACGGGAATAATAGACCGAATAAGACTTGGGCGTCCACCATGTCACGGACAAACAGGAAGTTGTTTTTGTCGACTTCACTGCCGAATCGATACTAACTTCTTATATTTACCTAGGGTTTGCCCTTTGCAAAAGGCCGCTTACGAAATGTTATTTGTAATATTGTTTCAATGCAGACCTTGTCAACATTTAGTCAGGGGTGTTTTGATGTTTTTAGATTACTGATTTGGAATTTGGAACGTTATCGCGCCAGGGTATTTTCATTTGATGACAGTATCTATGCAAGATCATCAAGAGTATGCAATGTGATAGAGGTCGCCGAGCTGATAAAATGGCAACAGGCTGGACGTGTCGCCCCACGCACTGTTTACCTAATGTACCATAAAACCCGTTTGATTGATGAACTCATCAAGTTTGTTGGAAGTATAAAGCGGCCAAGAACTAGACACTAAGAAGATCGACTCTGGCTAATGGCGTTTATCTATAAGTATAATATTGTTTTAGTGAAGAAGAATGCTGCTTCAAAGAAGTGATTCAATCGTGGACGGTTGGAAGTCATGTCTTGGAGGAGTGGAACACCTACGCCGTCCCGTATTTTCAACAAAACATGGCCAAAGTGCAAGAATGGACTGCCGGGAATGCATCGGAATTTGTCATCCCCTGCCATATTGTTTCACTGGTAAATGCCAAATTGATTTTTATTTTATAAACATTAATAATAATTGTAAAGTGTCATATAAAAGAAAATTAAGACACAAAAAGTTACTTTATAATAATATGTAGCTTCAATTGCTACCAGATAGTGTGTTTACGCACTTAAAAAGCCTACTTATTAATATAAATATGACTATGCATACGGAACTAAAACAAAATGTCTATGTAATAATAATTATGTCCTTTCTAAAAATATTGAAAAATGGTTATCTCGTTCATGATAGGTTCGGCAAGTGTTATCATTTCTGAATGAATATCAGGCGAACAGAAGCGCGGAAGAGCAGATAGCTGAAGCTCTGGCCAAAGGATTGACCTGCGTCGTGAGACAAGAGGCTGCTGAATCAATTCTAGAACAGGTGCCATATTATTTGGATTATACAGTGACCATTTTATGCCATGTTACAATCCTTTAAACCTAGATCTAGATAGTAACATTTTTTTCACTTGGATTCCTCCAATCGGCTTAATATTGTCAGATAATTTCGGAGAACAAATACAGAGAATTTTTTAAAGTCAAGTTTTAGTCAATATTTTAATTGGTGTATGTATTTTCCAATACTAATGTTTTTGATGTAATATTCTATTGTTTAGATCTCCCAGTGGACTGGAATTTCATCTCATACACTTCTTTGGAATGACAAGTCTCTCTTGGACTCAGGTTGGGATAACACAGACGATTCAGGCTCTCTGCTATTCAGCAATAGGATCCAAGAGACTTTAAAGATTGCAAAAATGTGGATGGAGAATGGACAGCATTTCATGATTGTGGGACCTCCGGCATCCGGTAAAAGGTACTTTAATCACCGATATAATAATGTATTACTTCTTAGGGTCTAAGGTTCTAACGGTTCTTAAGACAACAATGTGGCTTTTTTCGATTGAATATTGATATTGCTTTAGGGGCAGAATATAGAATGTTGGAAGAGCAAGATTGTCCCTAGTTTGAGGTGATTGGCGTGGCGTGGTAATTAAATAAAAATACTGATTTTAGACTATTCAAGTAAATTGAGATCGAGAATATATTGCCGTATAAATAATATATTTCTAGAAGAAAATATTATGTAACGATTAGATCAGTGGTTTCCAAACTTTATGTTACTACGCCTCCCTTTCAAAAAAATTTAATCCTGGCGCCTCCCCCCTTTATTTTATTAAATAATACAGACACATTTTTAAATAGTCAACAATGTACCTACCAATTACTAATACAAAAATGAAAAAAAAACTCATCCTGGAGCGGGCCCCCAGGCCAGGATCTTTGACGGGCCCACCTACCTATCGTTGAGGTTAAGGGTAGTGTGGTGCTCTAATGTAGTGTTTCCTAAATTATATACGGGAGTTATCATTTAAGTATATCAATCATTATATAGGTATCACATCAAATTGCAACGCACAACTTTATATTTAAAATATTTGATAGCCCCGAAACAAAGCAGCGCCTTTTTTTTACTATTAATAAAATAATGTGAAAAGTGCATTAGCAAAGTAACCAAGAATTCAGCAAATAAATTTTTGTTTGCTTCAATACATCTGGCGCAGAAGTCATTTAAAAGTGTTTCCATGTGGCAAACGTTCCTAAACAAATTTGCCTCAAATTTCAACATTATGATTTGACCCTTTTATTTCATTTTTTCACGAGATAGCCAGTGAGCGTCACAATAGGACAGAAGTGAGGTATTATAAAATTAGTCTTCATATTTTCAGACAGGTTTGCAAACAACCTTTTATAGGACTGTTTTTTATGTAGTTTATAACTAGCGGCCGTTTTATAACTGCAAACCTGTGGCTACATTAATTAAACTTTTCGCGCCTCCCGGTTTGGAAATCGCTGGATTAGATAATGCAAGATAGGTGATTACAGTTCACAGCGCGACGAGAGAATGAATTCCCAATATGGCATCGCTGCACTCTCGAAGTGTTTGTACACACATTCCAGTCTGTTGCCTGCATTCCTTACCATATAAGGTAATGTCTGAGTGCATCAGTCCCTATAATATGGCAATGCATGCTGTTCGAAGGCTTTTTTTTGTGTGTTGAATTGTTGACAGCCACATTGCCATATCTAAAATTACAATTTTTTCGTGACATTAGGTAAATATTTTTTAATGGCAAAAATACATAAATTGAAAGATTATAAAACTACAGTTAATAATATATCCTTTAAGGGCGGACGTGCTCACGTGCATTTGAACATGTACCGTTTAAAAAAAAAGATTTTTTTTTCAGTTAGGTACATGTTCAAACACGCGCGTTAACATGTTCTTACTCCCTACTTCAGTTTTAGTTTGTCAATTTATGGCTACGGCCGAATGTTGTAGCTTAACCACTGGGGAATGCCAAAAGAAATGGTGTATTTCAAATTATCCTTATTCTTAGGTCAATAATTATTATAAAGCAATCATTATTCGTAGGATGTTTATCACACTTGAATGGTCAAAGACATAGCTTATAATCAGTATATTTAGAATTATCTTCAATTGTGTTAATCTTACCCATTTTTTGAATAATAAAATGCCTAATTCTTGTCAAATTTGGGATCACAGATTATCAATATAATTTTTTATCGTAAATATTTCACTATAATAATGTCAAGATAAATTATACTGATGGTTTTATAAATGCGTTTAAAAATTAATAAATGTAAAAAATCTTAACACCACTGCACATTTATGTACTGAAATATGACTATATTCTAAGACATTAGAGCGAGAGGTTTAAAAGAATACTATTTTATGTAATAAAAATACTTAATGCAGTCATCAAATGTTTAAAATAAATATAAAGGATAATAAGGCTTCAAAATTATATAAATAGATTATCTACAACGTTTAAGGAATGTCCAGGATCATGCTTTGAAAATAGAATAAAAGCTCCATTTTGACCTACGCTGAGCATGTCCCCCCTTAAATAATTTGATGGTAGATTTATTATGGTTTAATTGAACATACCGCGAATACTGTAACCCTAGCATTCTGACCATATTTTTTTAATGATAACAATAACGTAAAACACACTCATGTTGACTGTCATTATTTATTCATATTTACAAATATTATACACCATCAACAGCCGATTGGAATACGTTTTCGTTGATAATCGGTACTCGATACAATTCGGCTTGAGGTTAAGCATCACTTAAGGTTTAAAAGGGTACAATACGTTACAAAATGATTTATTTCTCTTCCTCCTCAGCCTCCTTTTAGAGCACCTATTGAAGGAAGCAAGAGACTCCACCGTTATCAATCTTCAATGTACGCCAGTGTTCAATCAACAGCACATTATTCAAGCTCTTAAACAGGTAAAATTTCGACAATCTTTCTAGTATCGTCGTTGATTTGACTAACAGCTCTGATCATATTTTTTTTAAATGGAGAATATTATATAGCGGGTTAAAACTGGCATATATACAATTGCCACCATTAGTAATTCAGTACTAACAATCATTATACATGATCTTAATTGGTAGAAATATCATTTTGTAATAGGTCATGATTGAAATATTTAATCGATTTACTGGTTGTTATTTTTTCATTAGAAATCCGCTCTCGGTTCCGGGGGCAGTAAGTCAGGTGGCCGTGTAATTCTGGTTGTGAGATCTCTCCAGCGAGCTGCTTCTGACAAGTGGAATACCAGCCTGGTGCAATCCTTCCTTCTTCAGGTAGTACCTACATTAATATCAGTTGTCTCCAAAAATATTGTTAACACTATTTTTCGTTTACATTGTTTACTTAGCTACAGAAGTCAGTTTCTTGAGATGCGAAGTCCGCCGTGACATTATGAGAAATACTGATGCCTGATTGGTTAGAAAGGCAGTCCTAGAATAAAATTCTTATATGGTTTATTTTCCCTACCCTTTTTAAAGAAGTTTCATTTATGCATGTAACCCTCGTTCACCGCGACCCCAGTGAGTGCGAATTCATTATATCGCGATCGATTTTTAATAATATTTTTTTGTCCCACGCTTATTTTGACATGTGCCATAATGATTAGAGTCACGTGAGTATGATCAGATTATTTATCAACAAATTTTACATAATATGTGCAGACGTGACAAGTAAATTTTTTGCAATGCAACAAAATGAATGTTATTTTTTCAGTTTATTTTTATTTTATTTATGAGGTTTATTTTGTTATTTATTTCATTTATTCAAATTCAAATTTATTTATTTTACATAATAATAATAAACATAACAAATTATAAGTTCTAAGCGTTCACGACATGACATAAAATAAGTGTTTTCAAACAATTTTTCAAATAAAAATACTGGGCAATGTGAGTTAATAATACAATAAGCAATAAAATAAGAAAATAAATAAAATAAAATTTAAAGTACATGGAAGTACACAGAGTAAACTATAGGTTGATAGACCCTATCTTAAAAACTTATTAAACAACATCCACCTAAATTCAAATCAGGTAAGTGGAATATATTAATATCCGAAGCGATTTGATTAAACATAGTTAGTAGTTACCTCCCAATTGGCATTACTAATGGCAGTTTAGTTCTGCACCTAGGCAGAATAAACAATGGATGCCCTCGATTCCTAAGATAATTATCAGAGACACACAAGCCGACACCCTCAAGAATGGCAGAGTTTCTATTTACACCGCGTATAAGTCGGAAAAAATTGTAGCTAAATAAAGATCCCTTCTAAATTTTAAGCTACAGTATGTAAGCATACCTAAAAGAAAGTCAGTCAGATAGAGCCACGGATAATATCCATACAGCCGAAGGTAAAGGAGTCTCAAAATTTCTTCTGGATCCTCTCCACCATAAGGTCGTACTTCAACTGATGCGGGGCCCAAACAATAGACCCACTCTCAAGTCTGCTTCTAACTAAGAAGTTATAAAGAATTTTTAATACCGTACATACGAAAAGACCTGGGAAGTACACAAGACAAAGCCCAACATTTTTAGCGCCTTTTTGACGTTTATCTAACGTTTAGTGGTCATATGGATACCATTTAGTGTATTATTAAAGTGTTTTCATATTTTATATTTTTTTTCTTCGTGACTATATGCAAAATATATCCCCTGCGATTAACAGGGGCTACCTGTGCTTCTGCATGCTATGCATACATACTCAATTTTTTACTTTAATTTCAGTTAATTCAATATGGTGGATTTTGGGAGAATGCTGAAAGCGTAGGGAGTGAAGGAGGAATGCGTTGGCTCACTCTAAGATCTTTTCTTCTCATCGTAACGGCTACCACTGAAGACAGCTCATTTAAACCATGTCCTCGTTTTACAAATTCAATGCGACTGGCAACACTCTCGTAAGAACATTATTACCTATTGAAATACTTGAAAAGGAAGTTAAGTCTAAAATCACTAGGTACTTTTTCAGATCGAGGTTGTATGGGAACTCCCATGTTTCTGTGTATTATATTTTATTGATTCAGTGATGTTGATTCCAGTTGCGACGAGTGACTTTTGGAAGTAGGTAGGCTATAGGGGTCACAGTGCATTGATAGGTATTTGTCTGTCATACTAAATGGGACTTAAGAAGATAATAATATGATTCACACTAATGTCAACGTAAAGTAATATCATATAATTAAGACAAAAGATGGTGATAGTTTTTAGTTAGTATTTTTTAGATAGTAGTTAATTAGTACCAAAATACTGAAGAAAAAACCATAAAATTCAAAAGTGTAGAAAAAACTTTTTTGAAATGATCAGATTTTTTATTACTTGCTTATGATGAAAAACCTTCAACTTTAGTGCAATTTTCCGATCTATTACGATAATTTTCCGGTAGATGTCAAAATTACAGTAACATCTATCATCAAAAAATATAACCAACGCTCAGTCGATTGCAAGGCAGTCGAATTGCACAAGTGTATCAATAAACACCCATTAAAACAGTTCTGTTTATTAATTAATTATTTATCCACATATTATGAAAACCTAAAGTTAGTAGTGGAACAACTATAAGATATCCTATACAAAAAAATATGATATATTTGCGTACAGATTATTACAGCCTTTGAATGCACAAGTATTGGTGGTAAATTGACACAGCACATCTGTAGGTAGATATATTCTGACAACTATTACATTATCATATTACATATCGATGCCTCTGTTGGTCTGGTACTGATTTTATAAAAAAATATTTTTATTAAAGTTAGGCTTTTAGTAATCGCCTAGCAAGGAGTCTTCGCCACTGGTTTATTGAACTTATACCTTTTCAGCTTTACACATAATGTAGATGCATTATCGTTAATTTTACATATTATTCAAATCATTATTTTAAATTTTCCGACTACTCCTGTTTTATTTTGCACACTGATGAATCCACCAGTATAAGTTGTCCGCTGAGTGAGGGTGCCACATGCTAACATTTGACATATCATTCAATATTTTTTATACTGTGATAAGCTTAGTTCTAAATTCGGACACATGACAGTTATGATGGTATATTATCTAATAGGTATAGTGTATTCATTCTGTAATTTTTTTATGTTGCAGGCAACCTGACGAGAAAGAATTGTCTCTCATCTGCGATTTAAATTTGGGACAGGCATTGAAGCATTTTACAAAAACAAGCAAAGAAACCCAAAAAGTCCAAGAAATAAGCTCCGCTATGTTTGCGTTTTATAACGAAGTAAGATAATTTAACCTATATGACTATTTTACCACGTTTTTATTAGCTCGTATTCTTGTTTGTACGGTACAGATTTTTTCTTGTTTGTTCAAGATTTTTAACTAACTTCCCGACTAGCTAGACATTTGAAACTTTTAGAATATATCAGAACACGACGACAATGTTTAATACTCTTGGCCATCTTTAAGCTGAATTGAATTCATTTTCAGTTAATTCTGTTTTGTATGTTTCGGAAAAAATTTGTTAAAAGTAATATTTACTACTCACTATTATTGGTTGCTAAGTGGGTCCTAGCAACTAAGTTATTAATATATACGTGCGTTACTATGGAAATCAATATGAAATGTCAAAATGACATTTCTGTATTCTATAATATTTATTCAGTATTTCTATCAAGTACAATAAAAAGTTTTTATTAATACATAGAATTGTCAAGTTATATGATTCAACCATTCAAAAAATGGGCAAGATTAACACATTTGAAGATAATTCTGAAGACACTGACTATTATAAGCTATGTCTTTGACCATTCAAATGTGATAAACATCCGACGAATAATGATTGTTTTATAATAATTATTAAACTAAGAATAAGGTAGTATTTTTTTGAAATACGCCATTTCTTTTGGAATTTCCCAGTGGTTAAGCTACAACATACGGCGGTAGCCATATCCGCGTGTTTGAACATGTACTTAACCGTAAAAAAAAATCTTTTTTTTTAAACGGTACATGTTCAAACACGCGCGTTAACATGATCTTACTCCCTACTTTAGATATAGTTTGTCAATTTATGGCTACGGCCGTATGTTGTAGCTTAACCACTGGGAAATGCCAAAAGAAATGGCGTATTTCAAAACGATACTACCTTATTCTTAGTTTAATAATTATTATAAAACAATCATTATTCGTCGGATGTTTATCACCCTTAATGTGGAGATAAGGTTATTATTATTGAAGGCAGTATAGTTATGTAGATCTTGTATTAAATGTACTCACTATTTCCATTTATTGCAATTTTTAGCAGGTAAGGTTAATATTGTAATATTTCCTATGCAATATATATTTTTATTTTCATTTTGTGTGCAATCAGTACAATTGAAATTGAATTAATTAATATTGTATTTCAGATTTGCAGTACATTCGTTTTAGAAATCCACTACAAATGGACTCCGAGAGATTTAACATTATGGTGCAGCAATTTGAAACTATACAAAATTACCGATTTTGGTGATATCCTCAATGTAAGAAACATCCCTGCATCTTGTAATTCGTAATTCGAATTTTACTACCATTGATATTTAAAAATTGGTTATAGGCGCCGAAGATGACCGAATGGCCATTTATCTTCTTTTTTTTTGGCGGAAACAGTTTATCCCATGTAGACAATTACATTAAATACTTTTTTCTGTCGGGGGAGATGCATTTCGGTTCAATAATTGTTAATTTAAAGTTTGATATTTTCATACATTTTGAGGAGACATCATTATCACACACTAACGTTAGGTTAGGTTAGTTTTGGTTTGGTCTAAGTCATGCGGTTATCTGTGGCACCATTACCTAAAAATTTACATAATTACATTGCAATGTTTTAAATGAATATATTATTTCTCATTTTCTGTTTTTAAGGTTATATATGAGGAAGCGACATGCATTTTTAAAGATCGACTCGTGTCAATAGATGAGAGGAGAGTTTTTGATTCGATATCGTTCAAATATCTTGGAATCAACTCCATGCAGGATCGATGCTTTATCCCGAAACTGACCGATAAAGGATTTTATATGGAATCAATAGGCTCCAGTGAATGGGGAGTCATGATAAATAAAATTATCAACCATTGCAGTAAGAGAACTTTTCTGTTCATTTGTTTTATTTATTAGAAGTGTGTTACTAAACAGAATGGACGAGATGATGAGATAGTTTTGTATCAACATTGTAATAAATAAAAAGTAAATTATCATTTGCTTCTACATAGGGTTGAGGTTAGTCATTCACCCAACCCATCGGAATCTGGATCAAATACACGGTGGAAAACTAAATTTAAGTAATCAAAACTGCATCCATGGTACGAATGCACATAATTTGACGATGGCAACTCAGCTCAACTCACCCATTTAATGTAAAAAAAGTAATAAAAATTAAGCTAGTACAATAACCCATTAAAAGATTTTACGGTAAAATATATTATTATAATTTTAATAAATTTTATATGAGGTTGTCAACTTTTTCTCTGTGTGTACATTCCTTAAGAATATACTTTTATTATTATGTCACTTTGTTACTACATTTCATTTTGCTTTCGGTACATAGGTTTGTCCTAAAAACTATCTAATATACGATGTAACTTCGATTTTACGTGGCTGTAATTCATATTACCAGCTTTTGTGTATAGTTCTTGCAGTCCCATTTCATTTTAATATATTTGATACCCGGTTTTACGTTTGTATTTCCCCCAATTTACGTCTGAAATACATATTCAAAATTCAAAATGAATATTAACGTGCAAACATGTTTAACCTGGCACTCGCGGCCTATTGTAGTATGACGAATTCACTCTCCGCAGTGACGGTTTTTGTTTAATTTAACTTCTGTGTTTCATAATAAAAATGGCAATAAAAAATGAGTTTTATGGCTCTTTAGGCGCCTAGACATGTTCAGATTATTTTACAACATTAAAAAACCGTAATAAATCAGTCATAATGTCAAAAATATCCGAAGAAATTAATTCTATACAAAGACTCACCATTTATAAGATTTCCGCCATTTTGTTTTATGTATATGGAGCACTGCAAGGCTTGCATTTTGTTATTCGTGATAGAAACACTTCACAAATGGTAATAAAATCACACATAATGTTTTTTCCCTGAGTAGGGTCGTAAAAATAGCACAATAATTTTAGACTAAACAAACTTTTAGGCAGACACTTAAACAGCTATTAAATATTATTACTGAGTTACATATTTATTTTTACTTTACACATTTAAAATTGTTTTGAAGAGTGGTAGATTTTATAACACGGACTGAGACATAAAGCCACATTGCAAATACAACACATATATCTAGATAGAGATTTTTTTTTTATTAATTTTTGAATTTCCGCACACATGACAGCGTCTTCTGGGCTTTTTATTATTTGCCGTGGGCGGAATGTGTTGCGGCAAATGATCTGTTAAAGTTCTAGGCAACAACCTCAATGGATTTTCACTAGTCGATGGTCTGGGTTGTGGAGTTTTCGTGATTTTCACAGCGTACTTAGCAACTAATTGTTTTATCACGACTAACTGAAATTCTCCTAAAGTTTTTTTACTACCAGTAACAGATTTATACATATAGAACGCATTTAATAAATAGAGGTCAATCATGTGAAATGCTACTTTTTTGTACCATTTCACAGATTTCCTCATGCACGACAAGCTGCTGAGCATCATGTCAGCCTTGTCGACAGTCCCCATATTTTTATTATACTCTAAGATGCACTTTGGCTTCATAATGGGTTCTCCGGTTCTAAAATTAGTTTTACCGGTTGGACCGAAGGAGTCATCGTGCATGGTTGTAAGCATGTGGACATCTCTTCTGTCACACCATTTGAGAGCCAACAATGGGCTGTTTGACTTTACCTCTGTCTCCCCCTTTTTCAGCTTTTTGAAGCATGGCATTTCTTTGCGATTCTTACGTACAGTCCCACAAGCATTGGTTTTATTTTCATGGAGGTGTTTGAATAACTGTGGACCGGTGTACCAGTTATCGCACCACAACGAATGCCCTTTGCCCAGATACTCGGTCAGCAGCGTTGTCACAACAGCTCCGGAAATTCCAAAGTTTTGGCTATCCACTATGTCTGTCCCGTCACCACAATAAATAATAAAATCTAAAATATAACCCGTCATAACGTCACACAGCACGAACATTTTGATACCGAAACGATGACGCTTCGATGGAATGAATTGTTTAAAAATAAGTCTCCCTTTAAAAACAAAAATGCTCTCATCGATACAGAGATTTTGATGCGGAATCATCGTGTCTTTGAAAATTTTGCGTGTATGCTCTAAAAGTAACCTAATTTTATTTAGTCTATCTGAGGTAACACTTGTTGGATCGGAAAAATGGAGCATTTGGAGCAATAACTCATATCGGTCTCTAGGCATCGTCTGACCGAAAATGGGTGCACTTAAAAAACAATCCGTACTCCAGTGTTCTTCTAGTGACAAATGTTTGTTTCGTGTCATGAGCATTGACACCGCAAAAAATGCATATAATTCTGATACAGTTGTATCGATCCAATTATGAGAACGTGATTTTGGTCCAAGTTCTTGAGTGTTATACTGGTAGTGGAAAAAAATGTTTGTTTGTTGGACTACCTTCAACATTATATCACGGCTTAAAAAATGTTCAAAAAAAAGACACTCAGGCGAAGTCTCAGTCAAATCGCTGTTTGCTATGCCGGATTGAAAATCATCAAACTCATATACGATCGGAACATGGGGTCCAGATGTCCATGTTCTCAAGTGTTCAATTGGCTCTTCTGATATATCTACATCACTGAGGTCAGATGGTTCCAATTCTTCTTCAGACATTTCGTAATCGGAGTCCAATTCCTCACTTAAACCAGCCATATTGAAGTTTGAAAAAAGTTCTCAACCAAACACTCACACGATAACAAAGGTAAAATAGTCCAAAAAAATATAGTCAAAACACTTTATAACAGTTTAATACACATGAATGGTATAGTTAAAAACACATAAACAATAACACAGACAAAATATTATAATAAAATTCACACAATACAATAGATCGCGTAAAATACGTAATATTTTGTACGGAAAAACGACAAGAGCGATTCCTTGCACAGTCCTCTCACAACAGTGATATTACGCATACTGCGCAAACGCAGTAAAGTGGCACGATGTTTCAAACCAAAATTAAATGAGCGTAGATTGACGGCCTGTCGAAGGCATGTCAAACATCTTAGTTTTAGTATTGTAACACAATTTATTTGACAATATTACATATATGTCACCGTTGGTAATGAAATAAGGCAAATTATGGTAGAGATTTCAAAATCATGCGTCATGTATATTCTACATAATCGACCGGCGCATTTTTGCGTACAACATTGGCGACAGAAGCGCTGTAGCCCCGTAGTTTTGCGAAATTTCGCGTACTACACTCGTGACAGAAGCGGGCGCCGGGTTAAACATTTCTTTTTATAGACACGTCTTCAGTGTCCAAGGACTAGTTTACATAACGCAATTGATTACTTTAACCAGTTTGATCACACGATATTGTGTCAATTCCTGTTTTGGGTTGAACGTTACAGACGCTTATTGTTGACATTTTTCGTTCATATATTGTTTACGTTTTGTTTGTTGATTTGTGTTGTGTTTTTTGTGCATACTAGTATTGATGATGTACAACACGGAAACCTCGAAATAAATTTGTAATATCGAAAAAGTTTTATATAAACAAGTCAAAAATATGCACTAAACCAGTTTAAATATGATTTTTTAATAATACAGTACACTCTCAGTAATCCGCCGCTCGATTATCCGACAACTACTATAATCGGCCGTTATTTTTACTAGTTGAAAGCACAAAATCAAGCTCTATAATTCGCCGGTATTTGATTATCAAATTCAGTCGTCCGCCGCGTACAAATATACAACGCAGATGAGTCGGGTTTATTTTGGAAACTTTTCCTTCGTAAAACGTACGTTCATCGCGAAGAAAGTAATGTACCAGGGAGGAAAGTGCCCAAGGACCACATCACAATTATGCCGTGCTCTAATGCAACTGGGACACACAAACTGAAGATTTTGGTCATAGGGAAAGCCAGGAATCCTAAGCCATTCAAGATATCTGCCTCACTGAACAACTGGTTGTGTCAAGTGGTTTACTGATTTTTATTTATTGACTAGCTGAAGTATCCGGCTTCACACAGGGTCGCTCGTTGATACATTTATTTTAGATATTTAAAAAATAATTAATAGTAATTATTTTTTTTATATTAAAATATCTGTGTAATACAATATGGCAATATGAAAATAATTCTAATAAGAGTAAAGGTCAAACAAAAGAACACTAAATTAAAATTGAATCCAAAATATGCAAACGTTATAAATAGTATTAATATGTCGTAAAATATTCAAAATTGGATGGAACAAACAAACAAACTTTGTATTTTATATAATACTAATTCAGAAACCTTTGCGGGCGTGCGCACAACAACTCACGCAATACGCAAGAACGCATACGAATAGAAGAAGATGGTTGTACTAATTCAGAAACCTTCGCGGATGTGAGCACAACAACTTTACTGACGAAAGTTTCATCGCAATCGGATGAATGGGATAGGAACCATACGAATAAAAGAAGATAGAATGAAGAAGAAGAAGAAGAAGATGGTTGTACTAATTCAGAAACCTTTACGGGTGTGGGCACAACAACTGACGTAAGTTTCATTGCAATCGGATGATTGGTATAGGAACCATACAAATAAAAGAAGATAGAATGAAGAAGAAGAAGAAGATGGTTGTACTAATTCAGAAACCTTTGCGGGCATGCGCACAACAACTCACCAAAGTTTCATCGCAATTGGATGAATGGTATAGGAACCATACGAATAAAAGAAGATAGAATGAAGAAGAAGAAGAAGCAGGATAAATCTGAAATTTGAGACTCCCACCATGCACTCCGGCTCGTCGGCCTCTGCCTACCCTCCAAATTTTGTCGAAATCAGACTGCGTGTGTGGATTTGTATAAAGAAAAACCGACACGATGGTACAAACAAATAAATTTTCGAAATTATTGTATAGATTATAAATAAAACTGTAATTTGCTAGCACAAATTTCTCAAAAAAAACAATTTTTACGAAATACCTGTTTTCATTTTTACCATATTTTGTATGTATGCACTATAATCCGCCGCTTTCACTAAATGGACACTTGTCTGGTTTTTGGGGTGGCGGATTACTGAGAGAGTACTGTAAATCAATTAAATTTTTTAAGTTTTATTTTTGTCAGTGCCTGTAAAACACACAAAATCGAGGTTTCACTGTATTTAAATCCCAAATTGAACTCAATCCAATTCATTGTGTTCGCTTGGTTGATAGAGATGGCATTAGTGTAAATTTTATTTTTGTATGAAACCTTGCCTGCTAGATTGCAAGATTGGGAAAACTGCATGAGCTGTGTTGTGTATACACAGCACTAACCTATTCGATATTGGCAATTGTTCATGGAATCAAGCAAATTCGCTGTCCAGTGATTGACGATACTGATTTATATTTTGTGTTGAAATTGGGAACAGTCGATCTTAGTGAACAACCCCTCATTTTGTCAATTTTAGAAGTAATAACAGGGTAATAATTACTAGTAATGTGGGAAATCTTAACTGAATATAATAAATAAAAAAATGTAACAACACTTTTAAAGATACTGAAGCAGAGGTAGGCGGCGCTTTTGGGGAGGCGGGAGCAGAAGATTGCGAGGAAATGCGGCGATTGTGTTGTGTTGTCGGCAGAAGTTGCGGCAACGGCGTGGCTCTGGCAGGCTCCGCGGGAGTAGGGAGGCGTGCTGCCGTCAAAATAGCGGCCGACACCCTTTCCGCCACTTTGTTTACTATGGCAACACCTCAACACTTCAACGTTCAGATCAAAAATGTAAGTTACTATTTTAGATGACATGTAAATTGTACGTATTACAAAAGATGGGCCGTATAGCATTGAGATCAAAAAATTATATTAGTTAGATATATTAAGTTAATATGCATTACACCATTTCAGATATTATCAGGCTGCGGTTGTGACTCCATATCTACATTGTTAGTTTTGGAAGAAGGTGCAGCCAGCGACAATAATGTTCTCGGCTGCGTGGAAGCCATTCTCACGGGGGGTCTCACATCTGGCGGAGGGGCGTACCACCTTCCACTATCTCCCAGAGAACTTGAAGCCTTCGTTTCACAAATGAAAACCACTGGGGGCGAACCGAGAACTGTGGAGGGATTCGTGAATAGTAAGTTGGTTTACATCGAGTCATGATAAGAAGGAGAAATGCAGAGGGCTGTAGTGATGATGATGTGTGCCGGAAGGTCTTCGTCAAATCAAACGAATGTAGAATTTAAATCTTTCCACTGTAGGGATTTTATTTTGATACATATAAAAAGCGCAATTCATATAATTACGCAATGAGTAACGCGTAGAGAAAATTAAGAATTAAAAAAAAGAGGTCGAAGGTCACAGCATATCTCCACCCGTCATCACTGACTCACCCCCAACGTAGCTATATTTACGACAGCGACACCACATTCATGACTGGATACCACTTTATGCCAAATATGCCAATCAATGAACGGCTTTGATTGCCTTACGAAATGTCAATAACTATTTGTTCATCAAATTTATGAGAATTTGCTAAAAGCCTGTCCTATATAATAAAATCAAGGATAGACACACATTTTTGGAATTTTGTAATTCAAATATAATATCCATAATATTATCTATGGCATGGCCGAGCGGTAACTTGTCAGCTTATAAAATTGTGGGACTCGTGTCTGGCAAATTCACAATTGTTTTGTTCAATATTATGTGTTTGCACCAAGTGGCTAACACCCATTTCTTGTAGAAACATAAATCTGTTAGGAAACCTTTTTTGAAGGAACAAATAAAAGAAAAATGTAAATTAAGGTATTGAAAAATAATTTTTTTTTTTGTTGAGACATTATTTAGACAGGTATAATTTTTTTTTTTTTTTTGCCATTTCTACAGGAACCAAACAGTGTAATTACCTGGCTCGCGTAAATTTGCAACCTCATATAGAATCATAAATCGCTGCATCCAGAGAATGTCTTGTAACCATCATCGCACGGTTTATAAATTTCTGAATCTTGGATATTGAGTTGCGGTCACGATAGAATAACGGTTTGGGGTGTGGTTGTTGTGTGTGCAACGCTTGCAAGTGTTTGTCAAGTTTCTGATGGTGGGCTTCCTTGGAAGTTCATAGAATAAAACTTCGCATTTCTTGCAGTTGACGCCTTTAGTAATGTGGGTGCAGTCGCACTGTAAAGCACAAACGTATTGTACTCTAGCGTCAAAAATAAAAATAAATTGTGGACGGAACCGACATAGTCCGTTCAGCATACACTAAAGAAAATAGTGTTGCCAATAACGAAATCAGGTATTTTCTTTATAAATTTTTCAAGAGTTAGTTGAATACACAGAAAAGAAAAATAAATAGAACTCTGATCCAAGGTCCTGCAAACGCTGCAAATTGAAGCAGGATTTTAGAAGTGTGCGTTAATAGGGTGGACGGACAAAAAATGACCTTCACAGCGCACACAGAGCCGCATCATTGATGTCTACTTTTTATTAGAAATATTTCATACGATACAATATAATATTATAAATACATATTACTAATATTGGTGTTTTAACGCGTTTTTTAAATTAACATACTTTTCACACACAGTTATGAATATACTTTATAGAAATTGAAAAAAGGATATTAATTGTATTTTGTAGTACCTAAGTATATTTCTATGTTTGTACATTGTACAGAATAATTATGAAAAATATTAAATATAATTATTAAAACCTCATCAAACTTATAAGTGACATAATACGAGTATATAAGATTAAGTAATAACAAGATAAGTACATAAATATTCACATACAAAGGTAATTCTAAATAGGCATAATATTAATCGCATTTATAATTATATATTAACAGAAAATATCATTATATAACATATAAATCAAATATCAAGTTTTTTGACTATTCTGTCGCATGTATAATGGAAGATCTCTCTAAACATGGCATCATCACTTCCCTTCCGAATAAATATGGGTAGGTACAAAAAGAAATTTTAAATAATTGCTTACTTGATGACAAAACGGTATCTAAATACACTACATTAACGGTGAGCAATAATTAACAACTGAAACATTTAATGACTTGATTTTATTTTTTTTATTTTATAATTAAAATGAATATTGACAGTAAATAAATGCACATTTACCTATGCATATTGCATATGCAACAATAAATCATTATGATAAACGAAAACAGTTATCCCTAATTGATTATTATAAATATTGTCTAATATTCCCTGTCTGAAATGCGGCCCTGTTATTCAAACAAAATACACGCATTATATGCATTACAGTGGTGTGCGTCGCACTCGTCAATAACGTTTAACATTGTTTGTGCGTGAACGTCAAATGCCATGCAGAAAATAAATTTTAATGCATGTTACGATATTGACATAAATATTCAAAATAACAATAAAAATATGCTTACTTGTGAAATGTAGTTGCACTATTTGTTTTATTTTTCATATTTGTATCATTACCACAACTTTTTACTGAGCAGATTGCTATTTTCAATTTTAAATGAACATAAAACCGACAGTAGTTGTCAGGGCAACGCACAAGTTTAGAATAACGTTTTATTAACACGCGTTTAATGTTATCCTTACCCGAGATCGGTTGCCTGCGTAGCCTTACCAGTTGGGTATTTCAGTTCCCATTATTTCTGAGTTCCCTGGTTGAATACCACCCTTTTTTCTTTTCTCAATAAAGAGTTCTATAACAGCTGTATCTTTATCAATTGCGACTGCATGGAAGTGCACGGTTTTTGCATTATATAGTATTGTTGTAATATTGCATAGTTGCCAAAATAATATGGTAGCGATATGTATACGCAATAGATTTTTGAGGAATGCGTTGAACTGTTGGAAGTATACCATAGAATAACGGTAGGATTGGTTAACTACTTTTGATAATAATGTCAGACAATGAAAGTAAAATTTGACCCATGAGCGAGATAAACTGCCCCGTGCATTCTAGCCCCGTTTAAGTATTTCGAAGATATTTTTTTCTTTATCACCAGCAAGTAGGACGTTCAAACAAAAAAAAGAACCTTTATCGAATGTTTGACCAACCAATTGCGTTATAATATAAATATTAGCTCATAATTTTACTATGACATTTCACTATAATTTCAGATTCACCCATAGTTAATTACATACAAGATTCTATAAATATTGCCAAAATAAGTCTTGGATACTTCAATTCATGGGATTGGATCTTCTTCTTCTTCTTCTTCTTTCTCCCTGTCACGATTCAGCATTGGGGGATAGGGCAAGCACGAGTTTGCGCCACTTCCCTTGGTCCATCGCCAACTCTCGCACCTCCCGCCAGGGTGCGAAGTGTCGCACTCTCTGGCGGCATCCGGAACACATGTCCCAGCCACTTAAAGTGTTTCTTTGTGATTACCTCAATCACCGAAGGCTGCTGTGTCGTACTAATGTACCCCTAAGATTCGGCGGAGACATCGATTCTTAAAGCTCAAAAGCCGAGACCTTTGAAGCTTAGTAAGACGCCATGTCTCACAGCCATACAGGAGCACAGGTAGCACGCACGCGTTAAGCAATTGGATAGCATATAATTATATTCGACTTCAATTTGACATTTTTGATTTTAGCATTACAACTAGGGATCCCGAGCTATTCTCAATACATATGAATCCCGGGATTGATAAACATAATCCCGGGATTTCGGGATTGATTTTTTTATCAATTTTTATGGAAAATAAAATAAAAGCGAAAATATAACAGAAAAAATACTTTTAATAAAAAATAACTACATTAGAAATAAACTGAATTTGAATGAAGTTTGATTTATACCCATGTGTAGGTTGCCGATTCATTTTATTTTTTCACATAAATTATTAAAAATGAGAAAGATTGGAAAGAGCAATGCTTCGCACTTTTAACAAAGTAATTCCACCATGATATCATACGTTTTACGGCAGTTTCATATTTGGCTGACTAATTAGATTTATGAAGCGGAAAGGCCATAAGTACGCCATGATTATTTGCTTTACTATTTTAAATCTCGCTAATCCATTCATTATGTCTTTACTATCAGAAACAGCAATCTCATATTAAATTCACATTATTATTTATATTACAATAATATTTACTCCATTAAACTTATGTATTTTCAATATTGAACGTATACAATATTAACAATAAATGTCTTAAATAGTATAAATTATACTAGATTTATTTTTGACCGATTTTATCAATGTTATTTGTAAATATAAAAATTTTATATTAACAATGGAAAAAAATGCCAATCCCGGGACCAGTCCCGGGATCCCGGGATTGTCGAATTGTAATCCCGAAATCCCGGGATCAGAATTTTGGCTCGGGATTGGATTCCCTAATTACAACTGACCATAAGGCCCGATGACAGTTGTTTAGTAATATACGTAAAACAATTACAAACACCCAGGCTTTGAGAAAAACAAATAAATAATATGTAATGACCTCACTGGGAATCAATCTCTGGAGCCCCCGGATGAAGGGCCAGCGTCTTACACACTGAACTACAAGGGCCGCCTCTCATCTCATCTCATATATATCTCACATATAAAATTTTGTTTTAAATACATAATATGAAAAGATACTCCCTCGTCAATTTCATATTGGCAGCTAAAAGCAATTCATTAACCATTATTTTTAAGATGAATAATCTGTAATTAGATTAGATTAGATTATGTAAACAAAGCAACAGACTTCAAACCTGAACATGAGCCGCCATTTTGTTTTGGGGTACTGCCAATAGAAGAAGACAATAATGAACTCATTAACAATACATCATCATCATCATCATCAGCCTGAATCTATCCACTGCTGGATGAAGGCCTCTTCAAGTTGCTTCCACTTCTCTCGGTCCTGTGCATTACGTTGCCACGTACTTCCGCAGAACTTTATCATTTCATCGATCCAGCGGCCTCTAGGTCTACCTTGTGGACGTTTTGTACTTCTTGGATACCACTGGATGACTAGATTTGTCCAACGATTATCTCTTCTTCGAGCTCTGTGTCCAGCCCATCTCCATTTAACGCTTTTAATAAACTCTATTACATCGCAAACCCTTGTCTGCTTCCTTATCCACTCATTCCTCTTTTTGTCCTTTCGCGTTATGCCCAGCATGCACCTCTCCATACCACGTTGTGCTACTCTAAGTTTCTGGATCTCTCTTTTACTTAGGGTCCATGTTTCACACGCATATGTCATCACGGGAAGCACACACTGGTTGAACACTTTGCGCTTTAGGCACAGTGGAAGGTCACTTTTGAAGACATTATTCAGGCGGCCAAAAGCACTCCAGCCTAGCTTTACTCTGCGAACAATTTCATCAAATATACATCCATCTATAGATACTTGTTGTCCCAGATAGATGTAGCTTTTCACCTGTTCGAGCTGAGTGCCATTGGTGAGGATCTCTTTTTGGCCTGCAAAGCAGTTGAACATGACTTTCGTCTTTGTTACATTTATTTTCAAACCTACTTTGTTGCTTACTTCAGCGAGTTCCTGCATTCTGCTTTGGAGGTCTTCTGAGTCTTGCGAGAAAATTACTATGTCATCGGCAAAGCGCAGATGACTCAGGTATTCTCCATTTATGGGGATCCCTTTGTCATTCCAGTCAAGTTGCCTGAATAAGTCTTCAAGGGTAGCTGTAAATAGTTTAGGTGAGATTGTATCACCTTGTCGGACTCCTTTGCTGATAGGAAATCTGCGCGATGGTTTATGGAGATTTACAGATGCTGTTGCGCTACTGTATATATTATTGAAAATATTTATATAGCGTCCAGGGATTCCTTGTTTTCTGAGTGCATCGAGTATTGAACATTTCTTTATCGAATCAAACGCCTTCTCATAGTCTATAAAACCCATGCATAGTGGCAGTTTGTATTCCTGGTACCGCTCTATGATTTCTCTGACGACTTGGATATGGTCCATAGTGCTGTATCCTCCTCTAAATCCGGCTTGTTCCCTCTCATTAACAATACAACCACACATAATCATTTGATTCTAGAATCTAACTGCATTCAAAATCTCTAATAACGAATTGCATATAAGACTTCTTCTATCTAGAGTCCAAATTCTTTGACCTAGATGTGTCATCCAAAATTTGAATTAGGAGAATGACAGATGAGAATGAGGGTGTTGTGGCTAAACAGGACCCGGGTGGCAAAATATCCGAAAGTCATTCTATTATAATGATATTATTTATGATATTTAAATATTAAATAATCGGTTTATGATATCTGCAATATGAATAAATATTTATATTGACAGTCATAGATTGTAATTATTATAATTATCTATAAAAAACTGTGTCAATCATAGTTCATCTCATTCAAACCGCAGCAAACAACTGGTATGTCATTGGCCACAGTGCGTGATGCAGGTGCTAGCCACTATGTATAGCATGAAGTCATCCAGATAGTCAGAATGGATCTTGTAAAACCATCAAATAAATCTTTTGCATGCTTGCGAAATTTTTTTTTTCCGACTATGTCCGATCCTAATAGGATCATATGGGCCTCCACAGAGTAGAGGTTTGTATTAACAGATTTTGTTTTTTACGAGAAATGGATGTCAGTCACTTGCTCAACCTATTAGGTCCATACCCTAACAGACACAAATTGAAAAACAATATGTGTACTTGCCAGACCCAGGATTCGAACCTGGGACCCACGGCGTTATAGTCCAACGGTTAAGCCACGCGGCTACCATGGGTGTGAAATATTCCCCATTATTTTAAGGAACCACCACAATATATTATAATAATATGTTGTAAAATTGAATTAACAATTATTTTTTCAGTGCGGAATGCGAATAACAGCAATGCTATTTTCATTTGTTTGGTTCATTTGTCATCATCGAAAATGTAAAATTATATATTATGTATAAGATATAGGTATATATTTCTTTTTTTGAGTAAATCATGACAGTTTTTCATCACAGACCATTGAGATTCACTTCTATCCCCTTCGATTCCTAGTTTCCTGAGAAATTCAAGCATTTCTGCATCTTCTGAACCTCAGGTGTGGATAGTCCATGTCAGTATAATAGTATAAATTTTTGTTTACAGATGTCCGTAAACACTTGGGAATAATATTTCTTTTGGACGTGAAAGACACGAATTTGAAAAGCCTGTTAGAGTCATACCGCTTGTTATATCAGCGGTGCCATTTCATCTGGATGGCCAAATGGTCGGACGTCACATTACGAGAGATGCCGCTCTCGGTCGCCAAAAGGTATCGTCGCTTGTTAGAATTATCCCATATCAAAATGCACCATGCACCTTTTGTACAGCCGCCATTTTTCACTGAGGTAATCATTTTTTTCTTATATGCACAATACAAAATGTAAATAAATAAATTCGTTGAACAAGTAATGAAGAAAGTATCTTTGTAGGTTGATGATTGAAAATGAAATTGGCTTAAACACGATACCGGTGGATCACATATTTGACATCTTCTCGTCGATTTCGGATGGTGAATTATCAACACCGTACCGCTATGTGATGTTGCTCAAAACATACTTCAATATCTATCAAGAACGTAAGCACTTACTGGAGGAAAAGCGAATAAGATTAACGGTACCGTTTTAAACTACTTATGTTTTTTTATAATTTTCTTTTACTAGCTCTATAATCCATGAAGAGATTTCTTAAGGGCGGACATGCTCAGTGTAGGTCAAAATGGAGCTTTTATTGCATTTTCAAAGCATGATCCTGGACATTCCTTAAACGTTGTCGATAATCTATTCATATAATTTTGAAGCCTTATTATCTTTTGTATTTATTTTAAACATTTGATGACTGCATAAAGTATTTTTATTACATAAAATAGTATTCTTTTAAACCTCTCGCTCTAATTTTTTAGAATATAGTCACATTTCAGTACATGCATGTGCAGTGGTGTTAAGATTTTTTACATTTATTAAGTTTTAAACGCATTTATAAAACCATTAGTATAATTTATGTCGACATTATTATAGTGAAATATTTATGATAAAAAATTATATTGATAATCTCTGTGATCCCAAATTTGACAAGAATTAGGCATTTTATTATTCAAAAAATCGGCAAGATTAACACATTTGAAGATAATTTTAAAGATACTAATTATAAGCTATGTCTTTGACCATTCAAGTGTAATAAACATCCTACGAATAATGATTGCTTTATAATAATTATTGACCTAAGAATAAGGTAGTGTTTTTTTGAAATACGCCATTTCTTTTGGCATTCCCCAGTGGTTAAGCTACAACATACGGCCGTAGCCATAAATTGACAAACTATAATTGAAGTAGGGAGTAAAATGATGTTAACGCGCGTGTTTGAACATGTACCGTTTAAAAAAAAAAAAAATTTTCAGTTAGTTCTTTCAATTCATTTCATTTTTCAAATTATTTCATCAAGAAAAATGACTACTATGACTAATGTTTATGACAGAACTGCGAATGTCATGAATTGATATACGCTATTTTGCCATTTATCGGTTGTCATGAATAGAGAAAAAAAATGTAAACAAACATGCTGCATATAAGAAAATGTGTATATAGTTAGATACAGGTGACACCTGTCAGTAGAGACGCATAAGTTTCCACCGAAATAACAGCTGAAAAGCTTATAGTTACCTTGGAAGCGTTTGAAATATGTTGAGTATTGATTACGAAGGACTAGCAGTATAAAATACGTCTTATATTATTTTCACTGTGACACCTAGAACGTAAACAGACACCATATTGATAAAATACGAATTTTATTGCCATGTTAATAAAAATATATATGAATCCAGTATACCTCTATCTTACAAGGTATACTGTATCCGCAATGTCTCAATTGATTCAGTTAACCACTGATAAAGCAACGATTAAATTATTTAAAGTTTATACTAACTATTAATTTATAATTTTATTATTCAATTTATATTGGGCAATTTTACCAACCAAGGCAACCTACTCTCACCATTTTCATTAAAAAAATTGTGAAATTACAGTCTATGCATCTCTATGTAACTTGTCATTTTATGCATCTCAGACTTATTAGTTGCATGTCATTTCGCATTGCAGATTTATACACAGCAAACTTCACACTATCCACCGAGGGTACTTGATGTAATTTGAATCAATTGGAGTTTTTTATATTGCTTAACCAACCTTACACTAAATAAGTTAACCTTCCTATGACTATGAGAGAAATGATTTAAAAATTTCTGTAGTTTGATTCTTCTCAATTAACATATCTATGTATATCCAGTGCACGGATGATTGTGACGCTGTTTTAATTATTGCAGGCGGGTGTGTCGGCTCTGACGGAAGCCCAATCTGAAGTTGCCCGGTTGAAGAGTGAAGCGGCCCAACAGCAAACGGCACTGGCGGAGAAGCAGACAAAGGCGAATCAAGCTCTCAATCAGATAGGTGTCACAATGCAATCAGCCACACTGCACAAGGAGGAAATGCAGACTCTCAAAAAAAGCACTGAAATAGAAAATGTTAAACTTCAACAGAGGTACAGAGCTAATTTTTTCATTATTCGTATTGTTAATGTACACTGTACAGTGTAACCATAGCCTTATGGAGAGGCACAGAGACACCGAGGTGGAAGATATCATGGGAGTGAGTCGGTGGCGAAGGGTGGAGGTAGATTGTTGAGATCAGACATAAATAGTGTGCACACTAAACTTTGTCAGTCATATTTATTTGTTTTCATTTAACTAAGAATACAAATTGCAGATGATGTTGGTTAGTTTTTAAAATATAATAAAACCCTGCGTAAACTAAGATGAAAAATATTCGTTTAGAAACTTTATAGATAGAAGAATATTTTTTATCTATTATAGTTTGGTTTAGTATCAAATCTTAAAAACCATCTTCAATAATTTATACTCTCAGTTCAATGAAAAGAAATAAATGTGATTTTTTTTGTCAGATCTCCACAGCCTACCTCTACTATTATGGTGTGGTCTAGGCAGGGCTTAATTGCATTTAAAAAACTAACCAGCGCCATCTGTAATTTGTATTTATAGTTCAATAAAAACAAACAAGTATGACTGACAAGCTCTGTCAGCTTGGCCTAATAGAATCTCCGACTTACTTATTTGGTGAATTGCAGGATGCCGATCACATCCTCTGGTAGTGTCCCCATTTGTCGGTTGAAAGGAAACAGTTTCTCAAGTCGGTCCGACCCTCAGTAGGACCGGTCAGCCATTGCGACTTGGTATCTATGAAAGAAAATTTCTCAGCCTTTAAAAAGTTTGTGGCATTTTACGGCGAGTTAGAGGTTTTTTCTCATCGAGAATTGACCGTAATACATTATATTGAAGTAGGAATCACGCACATTCTAGTGTACGCCAACTAAGGTCTTGGGAAGTTGCTCCTGGACTGCACAAATTTGAGGAGCGCCTAACGTTCGTTACGCCACAGTGTACGCCTGCATAACGGGTGTGGAGATGTGGCGGGTGGTGGAGGGGAAAGCAAGTATGACTGACAAAGTTTAGTGTGCACTATTTATGTCAGATCTCAACAGCCTACATTATTCACCCTTCACCACTGGAGTGAATAGTAAAACACAACATCTCATTTTTCATGTGCCGGAATCGTCCACCAAATCATGTTTATTTATATGAGGATCTAATATTACATCAAAACAAAAAGAATACAGTCGAACTTGGTTATTATGATCACAGAAATAGCGAGATCTCAGATGTAATGAGGAAACATTTGTTGACATTTTAGTATATGATTTTCTCCATACATTTATTCACTTTTATAACTAGCTACTTCTCGGGTATATCGAGTAAAACTGTTAATGTGTCGATCGTTTAAAAACAACATTTTCGACCCTAAGCAATAAAATCCAACCAGGCAGTTAACTAGACCGATGCCACCGGGATCGGATTACGTTTATGACACTAGTTAAGTGTCTAAGTAGGTACCTAATTGGTGTTTTCGCTGACAACATTGAAAAAGTACCCACGCATATGGTTGAAATTGCATTGCATGTAAAAAATCCAAGCTTTGTGAAATCACTAGGTACCTACCAGCTCAGCACTTCATTACAATAAACAACTTCTTTTATAGTTTATAAATGCCATGCTTGTTTCGGGGATTTTTACGATGGTTTTCAGATTTTTTATGTTCTATGCGTAAATAGAATGTGGCGTAAAAAATGTTATATAACGATATAACGAGTAATGCTTATAACGAGCAAATTCAGTCGGTCCCATCTTCCTCGTAATAACCAAGTTCGATTGTATATCATTAGAGATCATACGTATTATCCATATTGTGGAAATGGAGTTACTGAAGGCTGGGGTGATGAGTATAAAAAGAATTAATATCTTCTTGTCCAAATGGCAAAGCGGACCTTTACATTTTTTTTGTATTCTGTCTTTAGGAAAAAGGCTATTGAATCAGAGTTGTCAGAAGTAGAGCCGGCCATCCAAGAGGCTCGCGCGGCGGTCGGCGACATTGGGACGGAGTCTCTGAGTGAAGTGCGCTCGCTGCGAGCCCCGCCTGTCCCAGTACGGGACGTCTTGGAAGCCGTTCTTCGACTAATGGGCATCGCTGACACCTCCTGGCACTCCATGAAAGTCTTTCTCTCTAGGAGAGGGATCAAAGAAGACATCAGGTATTATTTCATAACGAATCATCACCAAAGAAAAGCATAGGTTCAAAGAAATTAGTTAATTAACCTGATGATCCGTATTGAGAATCTGACAAAATGATTTTTTCTATATAAATTATGTACAGTCAATGAAGAATGCCACATTCTTAAATCTTTAGGGTGAGTATGTACGACTAAATTATGTTAAATCGATTTCGTAGGACGTTTGACGCCAGCAACATAACCCGTGAAAGTCTCACAGCCGTGGAGAAACTCTTGGTGCAGAGGGAGTCATCTTTCCAAGAAAAGACGGCGCGACGCGCTTCCATCGCATGTGCGCCTCTTGCTGCTTGGGTGTTGGCCAACGTCCGTTACGCCAATGTGCTGCACAAAATTACTCCGCTGGAACAGGAACAAAGACATCTGGCAAAGTAAGTAATTAATAAATATTGATACTACATACAAAATCATGTCATTTGTTTGATAAATCTTGTTACATACGAGGGTTGCTTTTATTTTTAAAATTTTATTTTTACAAAAAAAGCATACAAAATTTTAGGTACATATCCCCACTATTTTTTGACGTAATCCCCGTTACGATCGATGCACTTGGTGAGCCGTGGTAGTAGGTTCTTGATTCCCTAGTAGAATTCCGGCCTCACCGACCTTAAAAATCTTCTCATCTCTTCCTCCATGTCCTCGTCAATCGTTTTCTGGCCAAATGATGCTTCGGGTGAAGAAAAAGAAGAAAATAACTTGGCGCCAGGTCGAGGTTGTGAGCAGGATGACGGAGGACATCCCATTTGAATGAGTCCAAAAGCTTCAAAAAGACCTAAGCGCTTTTCACACGATTTTGTTTGTGAGCTTCTGTCAGCATTTTGGGCAACCAACGAGCACACCTTTGCATACCCCAATTTTCTCCTCAAAATCGTTTGTATGGTAGACTTACTGACGTCTGGGATCAAAATTGCGAGCTCACGGACTGTCAGACTTTATCATTGATTTTCTTCAACAAAATGTCACCAGTTGAGGTCCTCCTTCCCCTCCCTCCCTCATCGTGAATACTCGTTTTACCACTCTAAATCTCAGTACACCACCTCCTGACATTCCGCTGGTTCATCACATTACCATAATTGGATGTGAAACGACGATGGATTTCAACAGGGTTGACTCCCTCCTGGTTGAGAAACCGAATGATTGAACACACCTCACATTCGGCGCAATTCGAAAGTAGAGCCTCCATCTCAAACGGACGCAAAGGTCATACTGAAGCAGCTACCGAGCCGGCTCACCACTCGTTCTGGAGAGGGAAGATTACGCTACATGCCAGTGCTGCTATCTTTTGAGAAATAACATCCACGTCGCCAAAAATGAAAAAAGGTCTTTAATTCTTGGAAAACCCTCATATTAGAATTAACTTCTATACCAAATGTCTATACCAAACTCGAGTGTAAAGAAGTATAGGGTAAATTTATGTTTATCATAATAATTTTACGCTTGTCACGTAAACGAAATGCGTATTCTATATTGGTAATATTTGAGGATACTCTTTGGGCTTTGTATTTCTTGCATTTTAGGGCCTGATAGTCACTAAGTCAAAAACCAAAACTGGCTCCATCTATGGCGACTGGCTTGTGATCAATCCAATTAATGTTATGCTTGTAGGAACCTGGCCGATGCTGAAGCACAAATGGAAACTCTGAGCAGCGGACTGAACACGGTGGACGAGAGAGTCGCCGCGCTCAAGGACCAGCTCAACACATACACCAAGGAGGCCACTGAGATTGAGATAAGGCTCACCGCTGCACAAAATACCATCAACAAAGCAGAACAGCTGGTTTCAAAGTTGTCCGATGAATTTCACAGATGGCAAACAAATGTCAGTACATATAATTCGACTCCTATATGAACAAAGCATTAACTCACTTTCGGTGGGTCCCGGGTTCGAATCCCAGGTCTGGAAAATTCACATGTTAATTTTCAATTTTCATTCGTGGCTAACGTCCATTTCTCGTAAAAAATAATGTTAATACAACCTCCACTCTGTGGAGGGTTATTATTATGATCTTCTTAGGATCGACCATAGTAAAAAAAGATATTTGTACATATGAATTTATTTTTTTTGTCTTTTATTTTAGTTACAAGAACTAACAACAGAGTGTGACGAAATCTCTATTCGAGCTCTTCTTGCGGCAGGCTTTATCACTTATCTGGCAAATGAAAATGAAGGAAAGCGCAGGTGATTCATTGTTTTATTTTTATGCAATGACAATTTTATTTTTATCCTCTGGGACAGGATCTGGAATCCTTCATGACCGATCTCCATCGACTCTATCCATTCTTCTTCCACGCACCCAGTCCATGTTTTCCATAATGATATTAATTCATGGTCACAATCAAGTTTTGACTATAACTAAAGAAAGTCTTTTTATATTACAATTTTTAATGGTGATTTTTCTTCTTTTGGGTGTGGTTGAATTGGTAACTATGTTATGGGTTGGAGTTATTATAAGATATTATTAATTAAAATTAATGTTGTCCTTTATTTTCCACTTTATAACATAAAATCACATAACATTTTTACTGGTATACTAATATAAAGTTTGAATATTACTACAATATGTGTTTCTGGTTCTAGTCCAACTGAAGAGTGTTTTTTATATTACTGGATAGCCACTAGGCAGGAATAATATTGATGATGCAAGAAACCAAAAATGAAACATGTAAAACAATGAACTCATTGTTTCCAGCCAAAGTCGAAGCTACTGGAATGTTGGCTCACTATAGTTACGTAATTTGTATGGCACATAACAACAATAGCAAAATTCTGTATTGATACCACAGTTGAACTATGTTGTAGCATTGAAAATTGGCAGTTGTAAAATCTTATTTATAGCCACAAAGCATTATTTGACATTTCATTGTATGTATTTACTGGATAATGCAATCGATTTTGAAAATGTTTTAAAAACATTTTATGTAATTAGATTATTAATGATTGTAGAAATAGCCGAAATATGAATATGATGAAGTGCATGTTAGTTGAAATGAGGCGTGTAATTCCAAAAAGCGATAAGTCCACATTTGGTCAGAATCGAGAAAAAAATACGCACGTATTCTTTATATAATTTTACAAAATATGTATTGATCTATAAATTCCAAAACGCGACATAACCCATCGAAAAAAAATATTTTAAGTCTCGATTTATTACAAAAAGCGCCAAGTCCGTGTTTCATATTATTTAAAGCTTGGTTTATTTCGCGCGTGTTTAAGTCAACCAATAAGGGAACGTTCAATATTGAAAAGGGCGTCTCCCATGCTGTAGCATCTGGTTAACTTATGACAGTGCCACGGAAATATGTGCCTTATGCGGGATAAATTAAAAATTGAAGTACAAGTAGCGCTAAGTCCAATTTTATTTTGCCTATATTTATTACATTTAAGTGTTTATCGGCTGAAACAAATTGTCATTTGTTTCTAATTTTGACATAGAATACAACGGGAAAGAAAATCTCACGTTAAAACAAATAGTTGAAGCTGGAAATTGTGGACTTGTCGCTTTTTGTAATTAGACGCCTCAAATATTCGCAGTTTAATGGGCTGGGTAACCTAAGGTTGACAATACAGTAACGGGAGATAAAACAATTCCATCCATTTGTAACAAATCCAGGTTTCTCGGCTTATCTCGGGAATATCTGTACATTTTAATAATGATTTATGGAAGTACCGATTGAGTGAATTTAACTTTGTGTTTAATTGCTTGTGGTTGGTTGTTGACCTGATATGGGCTAATAGCTAAATAAAAATAACACTATTATTGCTTTTTCAAATGTGTTGGTATTACTTAAATTTTCAGCGGTATTCTTCAGCAATGGTGCAAGACGGTTGGACTAAATTCGCAGTTTGATGTGAAGCACTTCCTGACAACGCATGACGATGTGGCGCAGTGGACTTCCGATGGATTGCCTTCAGACTCTAGCGCTTTACATAATGCCATCATTATTAACGAAGTAGGTTTGATTTATTAAAAAAGCACACACAATATTATGATTAAAAAAGTAACCTAATCTCCAGGAAAGAGTAATGACTATAATACAAAGGAGTCTTATGAACTTTTAATACTTACAGCACTTGATGTGTGTTCGGTAACTTGGAACAAAAACAACATGATGTTTTGACCAGCTGTGGATTTGAACCCGCAACCCATGTCTTCGTATCTGTACAAAAATGGCCGTCCCTCTACGCACTAGGTCAATGTGGGTGCCAGATGTATATCTGATCCACCGCAAGGACCTGATGAATTGGACGAATGGTTATTGAACACCTCTCCACTTTTTATATTTACATTTTGTAAGTTGGCGCATTAAAACATACCATCATCTTTGGCAACTATTTTTAAACATTATTCAACATTTCATATGTATTACATGAAATTTTTGTTAGTGTTCATATAAATATTGTGTGTTTAGCTGCCCATCTATGTACATATAATAATTGATGTTGTCTGACTTATAGCTAAATATAGCAGAATAATTATTAGTCTATGGTTAAAGCCACATTTGCATTATAATATGAATGTTTTGTTCCGGTACAAGTCAAACATGTTTAGTATTGGAAATGGTCAATGTATGTAGTAATTAAAAAAAAAAACATGCTCGTAATAAATGTAAGATTGTTTTAACAATATATTTGAACATAATTTATGGAATTGACTGTTTAAGTGTACCTATCCAAAATTAAGTTGAAATGCGTGCGAATTTTGATAAATGCGGGAAATAGTAGTGTGAAGTTTGCTACAAATGAATCTGCAATGTGAAACCCACATTGATTGAAAGCATATAATATTATTTACTTTTTTAGGTATTGAAAGAGTCAAAATGCGGTCTCGTTCCTTTAATTATCGATCCTAATGGAGGCTCTATTAAATGGTTACTAAGTTACCTCGCAAAGACGCCTAAAGACATTGTTTCACAGCACAGTGACAAATTCAACACTTCACTTCAGCATGCCATCAGGTATGTAGTCCTCACTTTACCCTTTTTGCCCTCGTGCCTATCATTATACTTTCATGAATAATTATTATATTAATGGAGTTTCTTTCCACCTTTCAGGTTTGGTAAAGTCTTTATCGTTGAAGAGTTGACTGTGATAGACAATAGCTGGTGCTCTCTTTTGAGAGGACAAATACCTTCTTCTATCATCGGCGTGAATAATATAAATCCTGCATTTCGATTGGTGCTCTGTTCGCGGGACACTTCTCTGCCGAGCAGATTGCTTCCATATCACCGCACCCTTATATCTATCGTAGATTTTACTCCCCAACTGGAAGGGTTGACAGGTAATAGATATTCAGATTACTTATTTTGCTCCGTCTTATTCATTCAAGAGAATCAATATGCTGTTTCGCATTGGCCTAAGAATTAATGTGAAGAAAATTAATATTGTGTGCAATAGTACCTGTCACAATTTCTCTCGTAAGTATCGACAGTTTTGAATGTCCGGGGTGCACGTCATGGGAGATGGTACTTCGCAAAGAAAGCGTGCTATCCAAATATGAATGGATGTAGAAACATTCGATTCAAAGTGAAATGTCTTGTGACTTTCAATAATAATTGTACTTGGTTAAAAGCAAATGTCTGTTCGTTGCTTGTATTCTAACTGTGCATTTGGGCCTATGGTAGCGAGTGATTCACAGCTTCGAGAACAGATACTTGCTGCGGGTATTAGGTATGTAATGGTGTAATTTTATCAGTAACAGAAAAGGTATGTAAATGAGTAGACCATGCAGTCTTTTGTCATATCCAAGATAAATATGTGATGTTGGAGTAGAAGCCTCAAGAGAGTTTCGAACTCGCCTGTCCTTTCTTGAAGGAACACAGTGGTTGAGCACTAAATGCCAAGTACCATTGGCAGGGTGTATTTGGTCGAGCTACGGATGACTATACAACAGAAATTCTTGGAAGCGCCAAGTGGTGTCCGCATGCTGCACCTATGGAGAGATATGGACAATGAAGAATTTATTGTAAAATATTTAAATTATTGTGAGAAGGGTTTAATTAATTAATTAATTTAATTTTAGATCAATTGGTATACCATGCAGTCAAGCAGGAGGAGCCAGAACTTCAAGAGCAATTGATGCACATCAATTCAGAAAAGAGTCGACTGCAAATTCAGCAAACACAATTGCAGGTACAAATCGCAATACTGAATAAAGTTATGTAAAGCCAATTTTTACGTATCATTAGTGTGATTTTTCTTTACTGGTGATGAACACTGCGCATAGATAACCGTTGATCACAGCAGCTGGTGGTAATCACATGCTCTTTATATACATCCCGTACATATATGGGGGTCCCTGCAAGCCACATAGCATGTGATGATCGGATGCAACTCGCTACATATAAAGTTCAAAATGCCTACAGCTAGCAGCTGTATATGAAAATTGCTACTAAAATCTTCAATAATCACTTCTATTGCAGTGTAGGTTGAAACCATTTTTAAGTACATACCATATTATGTATTTTTACTATAAGATTTACAACAGTGCTGTTTACACATTGACTGCTGACTAGATAATTACTTTTTAATTACCACATTTAAATAGCATGATAATTATATTGAATGGCCACCTAATCGTTACGCGCTGGGCGTGTCTTTAGCGTCTAATGTATTAAGTTATGAATGTAGATCTGCAATAATGACACTATTGTAATGTTGGTAGAGTTCATTTTCCATCCACACTCATCTGTGTATACTAATCAGAAAATGATCATGGAGGTTTGTAGGGGTGGTTCTGTTCCATATTTTGTGGTTTATAAAATAATTTCCAGCTTGGCTTGTAATTATCAAAAACAAACAATTAATTCATAAAATTAAATATTGTGATATATTTTAGGTAACATTGCTAAGTCAATTGTCATCGGGCGACATCCTCCACAATGCTCCATTGTTAGAGTCTCTGGAGAAGACACAGCAAGCGGGACGAGAGATAAAAGAAGCTCTGAAGCAAGCTGATGAGGTGTCGGCGGCTGCAGACCTACGCTGCGGCCACTATTCGCCGAGTGCAGCCCGAGCAGCAGCATCCGCCATCGCAGTGGCCACTCTCGCCATCAAGCATCCTCGGGCTGCCCTCAGCCTTCACACTGTCGTTCAACTCTTTCTAAAAGCACTCTCTTCATCCAAAGTGAGTATTTTATCAAGGTCATTAAATGTTGGTCAAGTTTTGATTGAATGACGTTATATGAAATCTTGTACATTTTTTTCAGGATTCAACCATCGGTGGTCCGGATGGTGTGAGTCGTAACGTGGTTCGAGCGATGCTAGAAAGAGTTTTAACGGCTCTTCATAAAGAGCACCACTGCTCTGTCACTCTGTATCTACTTCATCTGATATATCCAGAGCACATACCGTTGCAGGTGAGACAATAGTCAATAACAATAGATGCCTACTGAAGGAATGGGACGATTTAGCACCGTCAAGTTAAAAAGCTGATTTTTTTCTCAAATACAATTATATGATATAATAACGGAAAATCTGGATTAGCCAAAGATGTTGAAAAATAACCTTCTATAGAGATGTAGCCTAAATATATAAAATTTAAGCAAAAAAAAAAAACCTCTGGTCTACTGATTAAGTTAGCTAAAAGTGACTTCGTATTGCAGGTTCATTTGAAGAGAACTTCACGCTTGTACTATGATATTCCACTACAATTTCAGATTCACCCAATAAGGGGCCTTTCATCCAATATTTTTGAATGCGATTTTATGCCAGATGGCATGCAAAACGTATAATTCCGTTCATGGAGATTTTGTACATAAGCATCTCGCCGAACCCGAAGATTCGATTTTTGACAGATTGCAACTGACAGCCCGCGTTTGTTGATAATTGTCATACCTAAGTACTTGTTTTTGTCCGTATTTCATTATGATTCAGTGAATTATTTTGATTATTGTCTAATGGTATTATCTATTTTACAATTGATCCTATAATTGGTGCTTCATTTTATTCAATCATGAATGGTTTATTTATAGGTATTAAAATTTGCTTTCGTAGATGAAGCTAATTTACAATGCCGCAAATTTCATAAAAGCGGCGACGCCTTCGAATTTAAGAGTCTCGTTAGTAAATACACATCAGACGCAGATTCATGAAAATCAAATAAATATAATATAATATTTTTAACAACTCAATTCGCATGATTATGCTGGAATCGATGTATGCATAATAATTATATGGTAGGTAGGTATACTATCACGATAACCATTTACTTTCATTTGTTTATATTGTAATGATTATATTTATTCAATAACGTTTATTCGGCATTCGGATTATCCGGCCATAATGCAGTATTAATCGAAAAATATAAGAAATAATGAGTACGTAAGTGACGTAGCGATTTTAACATCTTTCATTTTCAATATTGGCATTGTATTACTACTAGAGATATCTCGCGGAAAAATGCAAAAATTACATCCTGTGTTATTTTTGTTTGACGTTTAAGCGTCCATAGATATCAAACTTGTTAAAAAGTGACCATAGAGAAAGATATTCTTCTGATTTTGGTAGAATGAATACTTGATCCAAATATGCGAGCATACCCGAACACTATGATTTGAGTGAAGCATAACGGAACACGAAGCGATGTCTGTATACAGTTTCGCAAGCACTACCATGAACACTCGACTACATAGTTAGTAAATGGTTGTAAACGGAAACAGCGTAAGTTTGGAGGGTAATAAACGATTCGGTTTGGCTTATTCCATGGATAGGGTATTAGTTAATCATGGACATATTATTATATTGTCAAAAAAAAAAAATTCATAGGATTAGATCAGGGGGGGGGGCAAACTTTTCGGATTAAGGATCAAATTCAGGAATTCAAAATGAGCGGCTGCGGGCCACAAGTAAAATACCATTTTTATATGTACACTATTTATTATCATGAAAAAAAAATATAAACTGCAGGATTTGGTAATTGGTTGTCGGCTTGACAAGTCGAAACTCGTCGGGGCTCGTGACGTCACAAGCCCCACCCGCCCGATTTCTTCTTACCTCTTCGAATTCACAGACACTGTATGACGCACACATATAAACAACACTGATCGACAACCCGTAAACATGCATGTAATATGCATACAGTCATACAGTGTGCTTTGTTTGAGTGTATGCCGCGGTCGTAAACTCACACATACACTGGAAAGAAACTGGGCAAATATCTCCACCCTGTGCTACCTCACCATTGGTATGGTTTAGTTCACGCACAATTTTAAATTCTTTTTTAGTTTGAACACGACCCGAGATGATGGAATTACAAGACAAAAAAATTTTTAAAATATTTATTTTCAATCTTTTTTATAAAAACGTGAATCTTTTTCAAAAATAAAATAGTATCGCTCGCGGGCTGCAGAAAAATACGCATGCGGCCCGCGGTTTGCCAGTGCCTAGATTAGGTAGTGTATAATGAAATTCGACTTCAGTTTTCCATTCACGCATCTCACATAAATTACCTTGGCAAAGCAGATATTTGATATAAAGTTTACCTGTGGTAAGATGCTCTCTTGTTAATTTTATGTAGGCAGCCAAAAGCAATACATTTGATACCTCCACGTTTCTACGTGCGTGGAGGACCCCTTTATGGTTAAAGTACGAGCGAAGTTATGGATGCCACATTCATGTTTCCTATATTCCGCCAAGCCAAAGTTCTTTTATCGCCGCCGTATGAATATAATGCTCTTTAGTAATTACTACAAATGTTGTTTCTTTTGGGCTCAATTCTTTGAAATCCGCTGTAACTTTCAATCTACCTGGCAAAAAGGTAACTTGGACGACCCTTACGGTAAAACCCAGGCAAAAGCCAAACATTCTGCTGAAAGGGACAGCGATAAAGCCCAAAAGAGGAGACGCAGCCGCGACACGGTAGGTGTCGAGGCTGGCGAGGGTAGTACCACCGAGGTCGTTGGATAGGACTGTGTGTCCTCGCGAACCATTCCTAGGGTTTTCGCCTATTGTGAAAAAATAATTTCAGCGTACACGTGTTACGAACGTGGAAGGATTAGATCCTTTAGATTTTAATTGACAGCCTAGGCGCCCATTTAAAAAAAATTTAGGGGGCTGTTCAAAATTTATAAACTGTGAAAACTTAATAATTGTGTATTGTGTTGTGTATGTAATTTTTTTTGTTTTTGTTGTGAACCCTAAATTAATAATAAAACTTTCGGCAACGATTTGTGCTACGAACAACGTGCGTTCATCATTTTACCATCCCGTCAATCCTGCATTTACCCCCAACTGTCAAGACCTACCGTACACTGAACGTGCTCTACCGAATTAAAAACCAGCTACTATTGACCGCCTTGAACTATTCTGAGCTAGTCGAAGGGTGGAAGCTGGTCGTGTGGCTCCCGCGTTCTGCCGACGGCACGCTACGAGGGCGTCATTAACGTCAGGCCGACCGGAGAGTCGAGCGCGGAGGTCGGATCGGCCGTGTGGCCCCGTCTCCCCTCCCTACCCGGATTTACGGGGTGTCACATTGATCATAATTTTTACAGTGATTATTTACATAAAACACACAAACCTCAAACCAGAACGCGAGCCGCTATTTGTTTCTTGGCACTTCGAATAGAAGAATTACATTATATCAATGCAAAAACCACTTATAATCGTTTAATAAAAAATCAGATTCAAAATTCTTTGGTATTATCGTGGTTTTATTGTGTCGTAATAATGGCATAATATTTATTGCTTGACCTACTATTGTTTTCAGGAGTGGGAAGTTTTGATAAGCATTCCGGAGAGTCAAATAGGTGGAAAAAATGAATTGAATGTCGCAAATGAAGTCCCATCTTGGATAAGTGATCAACGACACTCTTATGTTCAAATGATCAAGGTAGGATTTTCAATTCTTGTCAATTTTTTGCCATTTTGAAGAAAACATAATATGTTCAAAGCATTATTAAAGTACTCTTCAAAGCATTATTAAAGTACATAAACTGATATATTATTTTTTAATTAGCTTATTCCTAATTTTTGCCATTTGACATTATTCATAACTCTTTCTATATGTACCTAGTATATATAACATGGCAAAAAATCACAGTTGTTTTCGGATTTGGTCTAAAATTCTCATACATCAAATATAAATTTAATTGATGTTATGAAATATTCTGATGGATTTTTCTCATTGTAAAGCTAAAGTTAAGTTCTAAAATACTCTTGGCATAAGAAATTTTTGGATCTATCAGAAATAATTACAAGATAAAAAGAACTTTTTAAATACAACGTTTTTAAAATTTCAATCATATAAACTTCATATAAAAAATCATATAAACTTGACTTGACTAGCTTAAACGATCAAAAAAATTTGAACTTGATAGAAATAATACTGAAATGTCATTTTGACATTCATATTGATTTCCATAGTAACGCATGTATATATTAATAATTTAGTTGCTAGGACCCCAGACCCCTAGCAACCAATAATAGTGGATTGGATTACGGATTTCTTCCGAAATAACATTTCATACAAAACAGAATTAACTGAAAATGAATTCAATTCTACTTAAAGATGGCTAAAAGTATTAAAAAAATGCATTGGCATCGTGTTCTGATATATTCTAAAAGTTTCAAATGTCTAGCTAGTCGGGAAGTTAGTTAAAAGTTAAAAATCGATTGCAAGATGTGTACCGGATAAATAACCACCGGACAAATAAGAATACGACCTAATAAAAACGTTGTAAAAATTAGAGTTGTAAATAGTAAAAATAAGCATAATAAACTATTATTTGAGGCTATTCCATAGTTTCAAATTCGGTAACCTCCATTTTAATTTTTTTTGTTGATATTTTTCTGTATTCTGCTTCTGTAAGTACTTTTCCATGTATATTCATAAAATATCAAATTAAGCTCCGTGTGTTTATTAAATAGAATTAAGCCGGCGGTTGATTGCAAAGTCATTTATTTTCAGCAGCCATTTTTTGTTATATTTTATGACTAACTTTAAACATGATTTTACGTGATTAAGTTAAGGACATTTTATTTCGCTATTCACCTTTCCTAATTGTTTACTAATGTGTTAAAATATTCTATATGCTGTCTTAATTAATGTGGTTGTTGGTTTTTATGATTATCTCAAAATGGCGGAATATGGGGTTTACCGACTTTGAAACTATCAGCCACATTTATGCTCTGTAAAATACAGTGACTAATAGGTGTCAGTTCATTGTAATTATCGCTTGAAGATACACATTATCGTCAAGACAGTGAAGAAACGAAAGCAATTATTGAAATTAAAAACATTAATTATTTGTTTTAATACAATATTTATGATAACTTCTTTACAGCTGTGTTTACCGGAGACATATTCCCGTCTCCGTCTTATAGATGCAAACATTTGGAAGAAATTTTCTCAGTCGGGTGATTGGGAGAGTATTCCGGCCGAAGTCGGGTTGACGCCGTTTCAGAAAGTGATTCTCGTTTGGGCCACTAAACCTGACAAACTATATTCCTCGCTCATGAAAGCTGCGTCACAGATACTCGGTTAGTATATTAAGATATGGTATCACAATATTCGAACGCACTAAAAAATACCTATTAAGTTTCTTCTTTTTTCTTTCACCCTGTCTCAGGCTCTCTGCCCTGCAGCATTGGGGCATAAGACAAGTACAAGTTCACGTCACTTCCCTCGGTCCATTGCCAACTCTCACGACTCCCGCCATGTTAGATCTGTAGCGCGTAGATCGCTTTTGCAGCACCGCTACAGGGTGAGGGAGGGTCGGCCACTGTGACGGAACCATTGAGGCTGTACCACAAGGCTACGAAGTGTCGCACTCTCTATTAAGTTTATATTTAGTGTAATTTCCCCTCTTCCGGTTACCTTCCACTATAACAGCAAAAGCATTAGAGAGTAATAACAACAACAAAAATTGCCACATGGTCAGCAGATGATTTATTTATACAGGGATTTGACAATTACAACAAAATTTTTATGATAATTTAATATAAAACACAATTAATGAGTCCATTTCTTTACCATGGGAACATGGCAGAATGAATTTACATGGTTAAATTGAACTTGGTTAAATTGTAAAAATACATACAGAGTGGACAATAGAGCGACTTGCTCGGACACGGACGGATCACAGAAGAATGACCGATACCTTACCATAACAATGCATTGGTTTCCATCCCTTTCCTATGCATTATTATGTGAGTATCAGTAAGCATGGATTAAACATTAAATCAAACACTGAATTTACTTTGAAATGGTCAATGTACTTTCAGGAGTAAACCAGTTGCTTCCCGGTGGTGACATACTGTCAGTGGTGGAGAGATGGGGCTCACCGGAGCAGCCCATTTTGGTGATCGGGACAGAAGACAATGATCCCATTGACCAAATCAAAACCAAAGCTGCACATCTTGTGGGCATTGATAATTATAGACAAGTAGGTATCTCTGTTTATTTTTTATTTTTTAATAGTAAATTAGGTAGGTACTTCATTCTTTCTTCGGCATTTCGTGTTCATTGCAGAGGCTATTCTCAAGAGATAAACTAGTTAAATGTACTAGTTAGGTGTATGAATGCGAACACTGCTCAAACTGTATCAAAAAGCGTTTAATTAACTATTTCTTTTATTCAAACGAATAATTCACAAGATTTAAGAATATATCATTCTGATTATTGAACATTATATAATTTAGAAAAACACTAACTGAGAGAGTATATCACAACCAATAGAAAAAACTATGTCTTCCGTAGCATAATGGTTGAATGCGACGAGTTTGGGGCGTTTACCCGTTGGAAATGCCGGGTTCGATTCCCGACCGGTTGGCTTACTTTTTTCAAAAAAAAAGTTTTTTCTATTGGTTGTGATATACTCTCTCAGTTAGTGTTTTTCTAAATTATATAATGTGAAAAGTGTTTAATTTAGCCATAGACCCCTCCAAACCAACCTGCCTTGCACCACACTCGGTCTTAATCGAGCGTATCACGAGGCCCTACATTTGGATGTTCGGCATTAGTGAAAATGTCTCAGGAGCAGATAGGGTATCCTCCACGTAACTTTCCAATTGTACACAGTGACAAGATTTGTGTGTATACGCACTCCGTATCAATGTATTAGTAAATGCCAGGCGCCTGATTGGCTGATTTCATCATGTAATTCAAAAAAATCTATTCCAAATTGCAAGGTTACGTGGAGGGTAGTATACCCAAGACTAAGGTTGCCATGCACTCGGGTGTGCTTTGAGTGATTTTACAGAGGCTTTCTAATAACCAGGCCACGGCAGATAGGAGCGTGTGTGCTGATTTAGCTGACAGTAAATATTGCTCAGAGTAAAAAAAGTTATTGTGTTACTAATTGTGACTATTATTATAGATGCCAGATCGAACATTGAATTTGGTTGAAAGAGGTGGAAGCCATGATGCAATAAAAAGTGTCTGAGTGAGCACAAATTTTACCTCGAGACCAAGATATTCGGCTGGAACAAAGGATACTTTTCGCGATTGGTAAGGGAGGCCATCAAAATACACCCGAACCCTGACAATATTAATAAGGACCACGGGTTACGTTTGAAAATATCATGGCTACAGGCTCTTTCAGCTAAATCCAATATCCGAATTGCATCGTTGGTTTTAATTAACACAGTGAACTATTGCCTTAGTCTGAGTATACGATAGTTGAGTTGGTAGAGCGGCCGTCTATGAAACCGTGGGGTGCATGTTGTTTTTTCAATGTGTATTTGATCCAGTACAATAGGTTGGGTGAATAATTAACAACCTTTCTTTGTAAAAAAATATCAGTTAATATAACCTCCACTCTGAGGAGGTATATCGCACCCTCCCAACTAAACCGCCACAAGTCCAAATTTACGTGTTTTGAGTTAATTACTACGTTTCATTGTCTATCGTTCATAGTATATGTACCGAAAATTTCATATCTCTAAGTCATCAAATTCAAGTCAAAACTTCGTTCAATATCTAAACATATTTCAAAAACACAGTACAAAAATGCGAAAAGTAAAAACTTCAAAGCTGATTTTCTCTGTTTGACGTTTTTTGGATTGTGGCAGTTTAGTTGCGATGGTGCGATATATGCTCCACTTAGGAGCGAACATAGTAATTTACTTTACTTTTATTAACTTCGATATTACATTTAATAAATTTTAAAAAACAGTTCACTAATAATTATTTAAATTAAAGGTATGGTTGTCGGCCGAAGACCAGCAGAGCGAAGAATCGACAAGAGAGACGGTGCGGTGGGCGGAGAAGTGTGGCGGATGGGCAGTGGTGAGTGTGGGAGTAGGAGCGTGGTCTGCGGCCGAGAGGGTGCTTCTGGCGCAGCGTCATGATATCCTCGAGCCGCATTCACGCACTCGTGTTTGGATCGTTGCCGAGGACGGCGCATCAGTGCCGCCGCTTTTCGCTACGGCTTGCATCAATGTTGTTATGGAGGTAATAAACAAGACTTAAATCTATTCAATGTTATAACAGTGTTACTTAACACCCTATTAGATATTTGAATGGATCTATTGGATAACGATTGTTTGAAAGTTATTTTCACTGACTGTGTATGAATTTTATACATAACTCACTTGTCTACTAATTTACCAGTAACTTGCTGTTTAAATTGGCAAAAAAACATTGTCTGTCTGGCAAAATATAAAAAATAATGATAAAAATATACCTACATATGAATAGATCGCCTGCGAGTGGGACACCATTTGATTGCCAGGACATCTGGTTGAAAACTCGGCACCGGAGACTATGAATGAAATACTTGAAAAGGTGTACATTTGAAATTTGTGTTTCATTTGAAAACTTGCTGTTTAGTTAGTTAAAAAGTTTAGTGTTCACTATTTATGTCGAATTTTAACTGCCTACCTCTACCCCTCGCCATTTCTAATGAATGAGTAATAATACTATTTTTGTCAACTGTGTTAACACTCTTAATGACATTGCAAATTTAGATTAAATTTAGGTATGTATATGTTTTTGAATAGGCTCCAGCTGGAATTCGCAACAATATAATTCGTACTCTGTCCTTGTGGAGTCCTCAAAGTGGAAAAGTTCAAGGCTTAGATGGTCATGGAGATGGAGATCCGAAAAGGGTGCGGCTGGAATTTTCCCTGGGACTGGTTCACAGCATCATACAGGAACGATGCTCCTACATTCCTCAAGGTGAAAATCATTCCTTTTGCAACCATTTTCAGTAATTATATATTATTTATAATACAATAACAACTTGTAAAACACAGCAGTGAAAGTTTATTCATACTAAACTTAGTCTTATTAAACAATAAATTGTAATTACTATTATGTGCAGGGTGGCGAGCCAAGTACGGCTTCAGCTGGGGAGATGCGTCAGCCGGGTGGGTGGCGGTACGCAGTGCCACCCGGGCTACTGCCGGTGGTCTCTGTGCCGCCATGTACAGCGGGCGAGTCACCTGCCAGAGAGACGCTGCTCTGGCGACGGCTCTTATTGCCAAGCACTTCGATGAAGAAGTGGCCGGTCACAAGTGGAAGCCACTCGGTATAGACATTGCGCTGCCCATGACGCGACATTTACAGGTACATTTTTTATAAACACTTATAATGTTATCAGTGGCGTGTGTATGATCAGAACATAATGGTGTGAACGCATGGTATTCTGTGAAATGAGAATAGGTGTTCCACGAATTTATCAGAAGAGTACATGGTCAAACCAAGCCATTATTGTTTTACTTCTGTTTACTACGATATATTTATGCCAAGCAGAATTTTCTTATTATTCTGCAACGATGTCAAAGTCCAGGAACAGGCTCGACGCCACACCAGATGTAAGAATTCAACTTTCTAATATTGTGCCTGATATCAAGAAGTTTTGCAATTCAAGGACCCAATATCATTTATTTATTGTTATAATTATTGTTAATTACCTACTGTTTTTTCTCATTTTTTCAAAATTTTTGATTATCTATTATTTACCTACACTACAAAATAAACAAGGTGTTCCGGAAAAATTTCAGGATTTGCAAAGTGTTCCATCGCAGGAAACCCTGATAGTATTATCTTAGCTGCCTTTATGGCTAAATTATATTTAAAATTTCATATTTTTTTGGAAAACTGTCAATTCTACATGTGAAAGTCATACATAAATATATCTACCTATGTCCTAGACATTACATTCCACTTAACTAGAAATATACCAAGATCAAGGCCTGAACAAAAATGAACCATGAGTGCGAGTGAGAAAGCATTCGGCCCGCTTAATTCGGCCCGCCCGGTAAATATTGATTTGAATGACTACCTACATTCATTTAAAAACTGCGAGCATGTGGTGCTGAAATTTATTGTTTTTGTATTAAATATAAAGTTAGTGGTAATTATTTTTAGTTATTTTAGTAGAACATAATATTATGGTTAACTATGTTGTGTTTAAATTTGGTAGCCGTACTGAGAAGCAATACGATGGTATAACGATAACGTAAATAAATTCGAGGTTCATAACATTTCATTCATTTATATATTTCGTTCATCATAACGCAAAGGCATCGAATCGTTCAGTGACGAATCCTCGTGACACATCACTAAATTTGATTCTCTAGATCCATTACACTGCAATTCTGGACTCCTATGTCGATTATTTCCAGGACTTAACATCCCCACGTCTTGATTTCTATGCGATTGATTTAAGTCTTCTTCGCAATGATTTTGAAGTCTATTTGGAGTATTGTTAGGCGATGATGAAATTATCCGACGGTGATTTCTAGGCGGTAGATTAATCTCATCCGCTTTGTCGTTGGACCATGATGGAATGGAGTTCTTTTGTTTGCTGTCAGCATTGAAAAATGAAGAATGATGAAACTTGTGGTTTTTTCTGGAGGTGTTCTTTAAAGGTTTCGTGTTTTGATTGTTGTCAGAGTCGCAACCCGACCACGTGTCCGGTTGAGTTTCTATTGTACCGACCAGGCCACCACCGCAGTAATCCACAGCCTGAAAAAACATTAAAAAAGAAAATAAATTAATGAAAAATCTTTATTGTGAAGATTCCTCAGACTGCCCCGCCGCTTGCTTTTATGAATATTTGATATAAAACTAAATACACCATTGCCCATTACATTCTGCAACTTCCACGGTATCTTAGATGCACTCGAATGAACTCAATATTATTGTAACTTGCCGTAAAAATTGCAGGACTACATGGCGGTGCTGTCGAATTTTCCAGTCAACGACAGCCCTGCTCAGTTGGGACTTCCCAACAATATTCACCGTGCTAAAGAGCAACAGGCCGGTAGCGATGTTATCACTCAATTGAGTAAGATACCTATTCAATAAGTTTGTAATGAAATATTATCTGGACCTCAGAACAGTGGCGAAGAGTGGAGGTAAGCTGTGGAGATCTGACAAAGATAGTGCACACTTTGTCAGACATACATCACTTATTTGTTTTCATTGAACTGAGAATATAAATTGCAGATGGTGTTCACCATAATAGATAAATATTTCAAATTATGTATATATAATTTTAGATTTTGTATAGATAGAATCTATTATGGCTTCGTTTAGGCAGGGTTTAATTGAATTTTAAAAACTAACCAACTCAGTCAATGATAACAAATAATAATGATTGACAAAGTGTGCTCCATACCCTACCTCCACTGTTCGCCACTGACCCAGAGGTAGAATGGTGTCAGATTCTTGTGGCAGTGTAGGCGACTCATTTAGGTGTTGGCGTCGTTACTTTCAAATGATAACAGCACCGTTCCAAAGTGATTTCGTCGTGGCCACAATGCCAGAGGAATCTTTTCTTCCTCTACATTGTCTTACTTTCAGTAGAGATGAAAAACTAAATTCTGCTGTTGTTTCCTATTGTAATTCACTTATTAATTAATTTCATTCCGGTATGATTACATGGTTACAATAATAATATTAGTATTTTATTGGAGACCTTTTTACTTCATAGTAAAATATTCACTTTTTCACTTTACCTCCAAATGGAATTTAAACAAAAAACACAGAGAAGAATGTTGATACATAGTAGGTTAGATAGTTGATATTATATTTCTTATAATATAAATTGTTAATCTTGTATTATTCATCTTGTGTATATAAAAAATAGTTTAATTGAAAATTATTGGAGAGTGCAAGTACATTAAAACTAGAATTTGGAGAGATCTTCGTCTAGGGATCAAGATCAACTTCACAAAAGATGTTTGTCAATATTCACAAAATTTTATTACTCTTCAATCTCATAGTTGTTAGTTAATTTCATCATGATTTGGTTTGGCACTGAAGGCTTAATTGGTATAACATGTTGGCTGGATTTATTCTTCCAATACGCATGTTTTTGAGGGTTCCAAATTATGTAGATTATAATATTATAATAACTACTTGAAATACATAAAAATTCCAAAGTCCAAATTTTTTAGTAACCACACTGTATCTGGGGTTTTAGTCATTATCTATACATTATTTTTGAGGTTTTTATTTATTTGTTGTGTAGAATCATATTCTCACGGCGAAGCATCTCTGCACCAGGATCACAAGTTGTTGAAGAAGAAGCTAATGCCGATATTTTCTTTATGGAAAAAAATTAACAGCGGTACGGATTCACTTGTCAAAGCCAAAGTGTCAGATGTTAAGGTAAGAATCCTTACTGTAAGATTATTATAAACTTTCATTTTTGCTCACTACAATATAGTAATTTTTAAGTACAGATAATATGATAATTGAGGCGTCTAATTACAAAAAGCGACAAGTCCACAATTCAATATTTTCAGGAAACAACGTTTTTATGTTTCAAGCTTCAATTATTTGTTTTAACGTGAGATTATTTTCTTCGTTGTATTCTATGTCGAAATTAGAACCAAATGGCAATTTGTTTCAGCCGATAAACTCTTAAATGTAATAATTATAGGCAACATAAAATTGGACGTAGCGGTATTTGTACTTCACTTTTTAATTTACTCCGCATAAGGCACACATTTCCGTGGCACTGTCATGAGTTTATCAGATGCTACGGCATGGGAGACGCCCTTTTCAATATTGAACGTTCCCTTATTGGTTGACTTAAACACGCGCGAAATCAACCAAGCTTTAAATAATATGAAACACGGACTTGGCACTTTTTGTAATAAATTGAGACTTAAAATATTTTTTTTCGTAGGGTTATGTCGCGTTTTGGAATTTATAGATTAATACATATTGTGTAAAATTATACAAAGAATACGTGCATATTTTTTTCTCGATTTTGACCAAATGTGGACTTATCGCTTTTTGGAATTAGACGCCTCAATTCATGAAATTTGAATTTGTTATGAATGTATAGTATTGTATTATTAATTACAACAAACAATGACCATCTTCGACTCGTACCAGAATTAAAGGATTAATTAGGTATGTAATCTTGTTTTGTTTTGATCAGTTCAAAGCAGACAGCAGCGGTTTGACTGCTTTGGCCGTTCAAGAATGGACAGCTGCAGTATCAGCCGTTAAGAAAGTTCACAGTGATCTTGCCGCTTTGAGGAATCCAACTTCCATTACCGATAAAGCATTCAGACACCTGGCTGAAGAACTTATCACCGATCAGGTAAGTACGAGGCTACTTTTAGACATAAATTACTTTGCTATTTTAGATTTTTTTTTTAGATAATTGCAAACCCACGACAGTTATTTTTTCACCATTTCTCTGTGAACCAATTGTTCAAATGTAAAAAAATATTCAATTTCATTTTTAGAAAAGAATTGTGAATTTAAATGGTATTTCATTGTCCAAGTAAACATAACATTGTAGTGTAAAATCTTTCCTTTTAGCCTATACAATGTTTCTCTTGTAGTTTTTTTTCAGATTTTCTTTTCCGCCTTTTTTACTATTACAAGTGTGACATTCATGTCCATTTTCACAGCATATGTCTACTGATCACTACAAAACTACACGGCCATAAAGTTTTTTTTAACCGCAAGGTGTCTGGTTGAAATTGAAGTGACACGGTTTACAGATAACTTTTTATTTTGTCTGGGTTTTCATCTCATCATTTCATCATCATCAGCTTGAATTAATCTACAGCTGGATGAAGGCCTCTTGAAACTCATTCCATTCCTTGGTCGTCAGATCCTTTCACACATCTTAACGTTTTCTACACCTTGCTTGGTTACCTTTAGATGACTAAATTTGTCCAGCAATTGTCTCATATTCGAGTAATGTGTCCTGCCCATTTCCATTTCAGAGTTTTAGCATACTCTATTATCCCAATTATTTTGTTTTTTATACTTACCACATTTATTTTAAAGTTAGTTACTTTAGTTTTAACTAACGAAAACTTTATGTGATATCTATTTTGAAACTTTTCTCTTTATAAATAGCTAAGCACTCACAATTGACAAAAACTAAGCAGTGGTAGATTAGTATGTGTTGACTTCAATTTCAATAACTTGTTTCAGACCCCGGAACCTTGGATGAGTTACTGGGCGGGCGGGCAGCGGTCGGCGAGTAGATTCCTGGTGGGATTATGTGATCGCGCTGGACATGCCCAAAGGAGCATATCAAACGGCAGTGCCATCTCGCAATTACCTTCACTCAAATCCCTTCTGCGACCTGAAAGAGTACCTTTTGCACTCCGGTGGGAGGCTACTTTACGCTTAGGAGTTCCTCCCGATCGACTCGTTCCTGTTACAACTTGGGGAGACGGAGGTAAGAGCATTAGTTTGTATAATACTTTTTTCTTTAACTGGAACATTTTATATAAATGTGAATAAAAACTGATTTGTTCACAATTCAATATTTGTGATAAATAACATTTTTGTGTTTCAAGCATAAATGATTAGCGTGAAATACGCCATTTCTATTGGCACTCCCCAGTGGTTAAGCTACAACATACGGCCGTAGCCATAAAATGACAAACGATAAATGAAGTAGGGAGTAAGATCATGGTAACGCACGTGTTTGGACATGTACCGTTTAAAATTTTTTTTTTTTTTCGGTTAGGTTAGTTTCGATTGCAATAGCTTTGCGCGCATGAAAGGAGTATTGTTCATAATACTGCTACACGTTCTACTTCGCGAAGTGAGTGATACACATATGAGTAACAACGAAAAGTTGAGCGATGTCTTAAAAGATGCAGGCAGTGCATTGCACTTGCATGGTATTAGAGGAGCCGCCACTGATTGTGACACAGGTTTCACCTTGATTGTAAGAAATGTTACTGACTCCATTAAATTATATTTGACCAAGACGATTATTATTAATGATTCATGAGCCACATAGCCATATTATGTCCTGTTTGTTTATATCTGTTACGCCGAATGTGTAAAATTGCTTATTACATAAAATCGGCAAAATTTTGCCTATTTCATGAAAAATGTAAGCCCGTTGCCTTATTCATGAATTAGGCAAAATATCTGCCGAGTGCGTGAATTCGGCAGTAATTTTTCTGCCAAGTTCATGCATTGGGCAAATTAGATGGTAGCACTACGGTGGTGTTTTTTGCAACTAAACCAAATGTGTCAAATGCTCATGCATTGGTCAAAATAGATGGTCGCGCTCCGGTGGTGTTTTTTGCAACTAATCAAACTAACCAAATATGTCAAATGTCATTGATTATATAAAAATATACCAATCAATAACTACAATGACGTTCATATCCATTTACTATGCCCAAAAAAAATCTAGAACTATAATATGATAACGGAACAATTTAATAAAAGGTATTTTCGCGATTTGATTCGTGCTTGGGTATCAGGCAATGATCGATTGTTTGTTTGTGATAGTATGATTTGATAGTTTGTTGACACTTGTTAGCTAACCTCAAAATCGACATTCAGTTGAATTCAGAATTACAAAACCTAACCTAACCTAACCTAATAATAATAATATTATATTATGTACAATTATAACTAATAAAACCATCCGTATTAAATTTACTTTTTCCACTGTCATGTTGACAGTTTAAGAATTCCATACCCTGCCAAATTCACGCATTCGGCAGATAAATTGTCCAAGTCATGAATAATGCAAGCCCGTTGCTTTATTCATGAATTAGGCAAAATATTGCCGATTTCGTGTAATACGCAATTTCACACATTCGGTGTTACATGTACACTTGATTTTTAATATGGATAGTAAACAAGCAAATAATAACGCTATTTTGAATTATTTATTACAGATGCAGATCCAACCATAGCAAAAATAGTATTGAAGGATTTGTGGCTGGAAGGAGCCATTTGGGAAAGTGGGAGACTTCAGCCGTGCCGATCTGACTCACCGACGCCAACTCCTGCCCCTCCCATCTCTCTGAAATTTGTCCCTGCCGTACGTAAAATATATTCATTTCATAATATTTTAAATTTACAATACGGGAAGTGTGCATTAATTTATCTACCACGACAGTATGATGATGTCTCTTTATGCAAACACGAGAAATGGATGTTAGCCACTCAACCTATTAAATCCATACTAAACCAATCCAATAATAAAATGATCCAAACACACATTAAAAATATTATTTAAATGCTTGTGACATGCTGAGTAGAAGAAAAACAAAAAAAAAAGTATGTTTCAGGTAATTTTTGTGCATTTTAAATACTAAATTACTATATGCTAGATCTAATCAATTGAAACAGCATGTGAATTTGCTAGATCCTGAATTTGAACCTGGGACCCATGACATTATAAGCTGACAAGTTAGTTTTAAGTTTTATCTTTTCATAGATATATTATAATATGTTATGGACCAAATTGATTTATTAGTTAGTAATATATAACGGCCATTAGCATTGTAATTATGATTAGAATAATCGGGGAAAGTGATCATCATCATCGGCACTACAACCCTATGTGGGTCTGGATTCTCATAGTATCTGCCTCCATCCAGGTGTGTTCAAAGCTGCTTCCCTGCAGTTTAAGACGCCTAACGTTTTTAAATCCAACACGACACTATCCCTCCATCTTGTACGAGGTCGACCAGGTTTATGTTTGCCTTCCGGCTTCCCGAATGTCAGTTTCTTTGTCATGCATGACTCGTCCATCCAGTGCCATCTAAGTCGGCCCAATTTGATGGATTGTGTGCCCCCATACAAAGCGTACAGATCGCAATTGTATCGTCTCCATCTAAACTGTGTCATTGACGGGTCCGAAGATACCATGCAGAACAATGAGCCCAATACTCTTTTCATGCTTTTGATCATGCACCAGTTTAGTTATTTTTTGTACAAGATACATCAGACAATATGTGTTGGTGTTACTGCGTCGTTTAGAGAGGATGTGGTGCGAAATTCATCCACAGTTCAATGGATGGTTTGACAGCGTTGTTCAAGCGTGGTGACTCTATCCATGATGATTTGCCAGACTATACTGATCATAAGTGTCAAAAAGTGAGTGCAGTATCACAGTTCAGATTGATAGTTAACCTTTTGGTAATACACATATTGTTTTTCAATTTGTGTCTGACCTAATAGGTTGAGCAAGTGGCTGACATCCATTTGTCGTAAAAAACAAAATTTGTTAATACAAACCTCTACTCTGTGGAGGCCCATATGATCCTATTAGGATCGGACATGGTCGAAAGAAGAAAGAAGTTCCAAAAAATAAAACAGCCTTTATAATGAATGACATATTAATCACTTACATGAATATATGCAATCACCAAAAGGGTAATTTCATAGTATAAGCAATATAATTGTCATTTGTAATCCATATTTATCTGGTCTGTTATCAGTTATTATATACTAAACAGTCTAATTAATATTTCAGTTGTTATCATTTTTACTTTATGTGACTATTATTTTGTTTGTAGGAATCTATAAACGAGCGGTTCAAGGAAAACATAGTTGAAATTCCGATTTATACATCGTCGGATCGAATCGAATTGGTGTTCAATGTCGGTGCCCCATCTGCCGATCAGTTCAACACCAACCTGTGGCTTCTCAATTCTACCGCACTAATAATACCTTAGTCGACGAATGTAAGAGAAAAATATGTTCTTACTATGTAATACTCACCACAATAGTGTATTATAAATTTTATTATATTAAGTATACGTATTTTAAAATAAAGACAGATTGTTTTATTACATGTCTATTCCCCACACCCATGCTGGGATTTCGACATAAACTTTCTATATAAAACTGACAAAAAAAGGAAAAAAGGACTCAATGGCCAATTTTTAAATTACTAAATTACCTACATGTCATTTTGAATTTCGGATTCATGTGTAGCAAATTTTACACTATTATCTCCAGTATTTGTCAATTGAAAGAGATCAACACAATTTTGTATTCACTAAATCAGTGAATTCACAAATTGTTCACAATATAGATATGTATTGCAAAGATTAACCTTGAATAGATGTTATAGTTTAATTAATTACTACACCGGTTAACCTTTTCAATTATGCAACATCTTTTGACTTGTACCAGAACTAAAGCTTTCACATTACACTATAACCCCAATATTTGCTAAATTGAATTTCACCCTATTTTGAATTTTCCATCAATTTTATTCCCAAGAATCATTTTTTTACACAAAAAGTTCGTTATGAATCGAAATATTCGTTATTTCATAATTCGAAATAGAATTTGGTCGCAAAGACGAATACGAATACGAAATCGAAATAAAAATACTTGTAAATAAATGTAAAATACTTTTTTCTTGGAACGTAATAAATTTAATGACTGCAATTAAGTAGGCATGCATATGCAAATTTACTGATGGAGGCAAAACCCAAAGTTTAATTTGTGGAAATACCCATAAACTCCTAATTTACTATGACACATGACTTATCTAAGCAAATATTATAAAGTGAATGTAAATCAGAGGTCTATGTCGTTTATATAAATTCAGAATCCATTGTTATATTTTGTATCATATTTTCGTAAACATTATTTATTTCACAATAAGTATTAATACAAATAAGCTAAATGGACCAACAGTGTCAAATATTGTTACATAATGAAGCAATAAAATGCTCAAAACCATCATCGTTGTTTAGAATATTTAAATACATAAACAATAATAAAATTACATATGTTGGAAATGTCGTAGACGTGTAGTGTTCTTTAGAGTTGTGTGTTTCCACTTGGATAAACCACGTTGTCGGATTTGTCAATCCAGAATGTCGGTCACTTTAAGGATACGAATGGCATGTTGTTTATTTCGCTGTCTTTCTCGTATTGCATTGTCGAGATATTAATGAGTCGTTTTATTGTTGTGTGCGTTAAAATTTAAACAAATATTTATTTAAATGCAACATATATTTATTATTTTTTTGATTGAACTAATTATATTAGTTGGAATTATAACACTTTTTTATTATCAAATTTGTTATGTAAAGGCTGGATATTCACTTTTCAGGGTCACCAATTGTTGTGTTCTTTAGTTACTACTAATTAAAACTTTTATTGTGTGGAAGAATATTTGCAAATAATAAATGAAACACAGAACTATTTTTAATTATTCGTGTTTAACTAGCTGAGCCAGCTGGCTCTCACCAGTCTGTCCCGCTAGGTCTTGCAGACAGCTTTTCATCCTAATGGCATGGTGTTGGATATTAATAAAATTGTGATTATATGCTTTGACGGCGCCGTAGTTTTCTACCTGTTTCCACCAAGGGGCCTTCCACATATGATAGACGATTTTGGTTATTTTTTAACCTCCCCCCCTCCATCGTCACATAATTTGCTTACCCCTGTCTATATCACATTTTTGTTAACCATTAACCAAATGTTAAAAAACATTTTTTTTTTTTTTTTAATATTTATCCTTAAATCCCCGTTTCCCAATCCTTTTATATATTTTTTTACTTTGTGACGTCACATTTTATCTCATCCCCCTCCCCTCTTCGTCACAAATCATCACATATCAGACCCCTTTAAAGTGTGACATCATATATGGACGGCTTCTGACAACTATTTCTCCTAAAAGGTTTTATGAAAACTTCCAAGTGTGCTTTGAAATGCTCGTCTAAGGAGTTAAAATTGTAATTTATTTCAGTAGATATAAGCAATACCTACTGAATAAATCACAATCAATAGTCATTGATCACAATGCATTCACTTTATATTTTCTTAAGTAGGCAAGGAAATGAAAGTAGTACCTACCTAGTTATTTTTATCACCACATTTTTCAATTGGGGAAAGAGTATTGACTTCAATAATAATAAAAATTACCCCAATTAATTAAGTACCCCAACGGAAAAGAGACCCAGAGGCCGACCAAGAAGGAGATGGGCTGACGCCGTAGAAGTGGACTGGCTTCATATAGGAAGACCCGGTAACTGGAGAAGTGTGGCGAGAGACCGGAGTGAGTGGAGAGCGGTTGTGGAGGAGGCCAAATCCCACCCCGGGGTGTAGCGCCGTGGAAGAAGTAATAAAATAAGTTAATAAAAAATTTCCTCGGTGGGTTCGCTTTCAAACAGTCTGACATGTAACACTGATCGGTATTATCAAAGATAGTTTGAGAGATAGATTGAATGAGCAGAATAGTGCATATGCAGTGCTACATAACTTAGGTAATATGGAAGTCAAGAAAACATAAACAAAATGTTATATGTACCGGAGGTAATTACTATATTACAAAAAAATTGAATTAGCTTGGAGAGGAGTTGATGATGATAATCACAATGCTGATAGAAAAAGGTATATATTATCACGAATGGAATCAACTTAAAGAGATCTTTCCTTATACGGTTGTGACCATAGTATAATAATAATGCATCAAGTTTATTTTAAGTGTTTTTGAGGTTTTTCAAAACCCATATTCACTTCATACATAAACCGGGATTTGAATCATGGACACGGTTTAGCTTCAATGGTCGATAAATGATAATAAAGTCATTAATGTAACTCGTATTTTTATTGTAAATGAAGCATTATATTAATTTTTATCCTCGTTTCGATAATAAAACTAATACTAACGTATTCGAAAGGGAAAATAAATAAAATAACACAAACACAGGAGTATAGTGAAGGAAATGTTAAAATTATAATAAAACAAAAATATGCTGGTTTTGACTTCATTATTTATTTATTATTTTAATATATTTGTTATACAAACATTCAATATAGTATTATAAACAATACATAAGCGGCTGACTCATATGTTTTTAAAACAATATGAAAATCCCCGATAAGCCATTTTTCTCTGGACCAGCAAACGATGGGTCATTGATTGTTTACCTTTACTGGTTAATACTTACTATTAGTATATTCATTTACCTCTCCAATAGGCAGTCTTCGCCACTGACAGATAAGATAATATTAGAGTTACATAATAATAATAATATGGAATTGACAGGATTTTATATACTATGATATTGTCATAGTTTAGGTGTATGTACGTATATTGTAAAACGTATTTGTTTTCATTGAACTTAGATTGCAATGTGTAGATGGAGTTTGTTAATTTTTTAGATTCAATTAACCTGTGCCTAATCCAAGCCATAGTAGATAATAGTAAAAAAATATTCATTTTCTATAAAATATTTTTTTATCGATTATAGTTTGTAATTAATTACTTTTTTTATTCAACGAATAATTCACAAGATTTAAGAATGTAACATTACTGAACATACATAATTAACATACAATCATTATTGAACATACATAATTTTTGAAAACACTTCTGAGAAAATATATAAAAACCAATAGATTTCAAAAAGAATGTATGCTCGATTATAGTTTGGTGTTGCAGTGGGTCTATTCTATGCTTATTGACCGCTAAAGTGATAAATATTATCAAACTTAGGGTAGGTTTGTATCAAAATATTAGCACTTATTGTAACAATTACATGAAGTTGGTTTTTATTGTTGCAATAAGTGCTATATTTTAACAGCATCTATCTTGCTGCTGTTAAAATATCGCAATTATTGCAACAATAAAAACCAGCTTCGTGTAATTGTTACAATAAGTGCTAATATTTTGATACAAACCTACCCTAAGTTTGATACTATGTATCAATTTAGTGTTCGATAAGTATAGAATAGACCCACAGGGATAAATAAATTTTAAAAAAACTAACCAACACCATCTTGAATATTATGTATTCTTAATTGAACTACAACAAATAAGTATTGAAAAAGTGTGCACGATTTGCGTCAGATCGCCCATAGCATACATAAACTATTATGGTTTGGTTTTGGCAGGGTTTAATTGAATTTTAAAAACTAAGCAGCACCATCTGAAAAATGTATTCTTAGTTCAATGAAAGCAAATAAGTATGACTGACAAAGTTTAGTGTGCCACTATTTATTTTGAATCTTAACAGCGCTACCTCCACCCCTCGCCACTGCTATAAACACACATTATCATAAGTTTCAGAAAAGGTGCCAAGTGAGATAAGGCAATGCATTATTGTTTAATATAGTACAAGTCCACAATAACAACCGTAAAAATAATTACATTCGTCTAAATTGTTCAATTATAATATTATAACCCATAGTTTGCCAGTCCAAAACGTCAAAATAAATCTTACAAAAATTACATTACAACTAGGATAGTTTTTAAGTCTTAATTAGAAAAAATGTTTTAAGCCGATACCATCTTTCAAATTTTCCTTAATAGATAAGGAAAAGTCATTATTAATTACGTCAAGTGAGATTTTGCATATTATTACAATATATTTCATTAAAATTAATGGAAACTTATCTCATGTCCTACATAATTATATAATATACTTTATAACTGCCTTGTTATCATTAATTCATAGCATTGTAATTAAACTAATTAATCATGTTTGGATAAAGCCATAATAATGATTAATTATAAAATCAGATATAAAATATAACAGGCTTAGAAATCGTATTTATGATAGATAGTAAAATAGTAAGGGTAAGATCATTAAAATGTTTTAAATTCGGCACATTAGTCTGTGATGCTCCATTTTATCACATGGCATTTTTAATTGGTACTATTATAATAATATATCAGTTTCCTTTTATTCAAAACGTTCTCACCACAAAAATATTAGTTATAAAACAAATAATCCTCAGGGATATCGTTGTTGAGTGTATGAGCATGTATATTGGAGGCATTAATTATGGTCTTATTAAAATGAGACGTGTTACGTCAGAGGCTTCTAGTATTTTTTACATAAAAAATGTTAAAAAAACCGGGAGCAAGGGGGCGGAAGGAAATTGACGCCTTTAAAATGTGGTATTGGACAGAGCACAGGACGAACCAGAGACTCCAGATAAAGGAACAGGAGACACATTCTGCAGTTTTTTTAGACATATACGGCATAGATCAGATAACCTGGAGAGTCTGGTGGTTTGTGGCGAAGCAGAGGAAGAGCTTCGGCACGCTGGAGTGACCAAGTGATGGAGCTTACTGGGGACAAAGAGGGGTAGAGAGTTTTGGTTGCATAAAAGATGATTGAATTTGAAGGTGGTCATGATCCTCAGTCATGAAATAACGACCAATTGTCACATCTCAGGTTTCAACATCTGAACCATTGTTATAAAAAAATTATAAATCGTAAAACAACACATGAATTTTTCATTTTATCGAATGGTGTTTTTACATTATAAAAATGGAGATTATATTAATACATATACCCGAATGGTTGTTAGCCATCCACCCAATCCATCGGATCTTTGATCTGGATAAAACAACATGTAATTTTTCCAGACATAAGATTGAACAAGCACCCACGGCTTAAGAGACAGCTGGCGCTTTACCGACTACACAATTTCATACACACATTCAAAGTATTTTTTAAATAATTAATTTCCTTATTGCACAATATAAAAGGAATGTAAAAATATATCAATCAATATTTGATAGGAATGTACAAAATAATTAATAAAAAGACATTTCAATTAAAAATTATCTAATATTTTAATTTGAGCACCACGGTTTTAAGTAAAACTTGAAAAATAATAATATATCTTCATGAATACCAACTACTGATAAAAAAAACTTAATATTTTAATGTAGGAACATACCTAGTTACCAGGCAGATAGTGATAAATATATAAGATTTAAAAAAAAAAAATAGATTAGAGTTTACAAAATATAAAATTCATGTTTAATGTAACACATTGTGAATATTGTGAAATTAAGTACCTATATTTTTTTTAAGTAATTGGCATTTTTATAGTATAAGAAGAGATATATTATATACTAAGAAAATACTATTTTGGCCACATTTATTGTATCAGTAGTGGGATTTTAATATATGTATAGGTACTACACATTTAGATTGTTTTGACATTTACATCGAGATATAAAATATATAACCTCAAAATTTGTATTAATAAAAATAATAAAATCTATTCCAATATTAATTCCTAAAATAATAATGCTAAATATAGCCATATTTATGAATTTAGAGTGAATTAGTCTCGATAACAATTAACGGCATTATATAACTTTATAAGCGATAGATTGTCCTCTCCGTGTGTCTTTGTCATATTATGTGATTCATCGGACACACTGATTTTGCCGTGGCCTATAAAGCCTCGAAAGGTTATTTGATTTCAGGAGTGTGCCAGGTAAAGGGGCAGAGGTCAAATGACCAAGTTATGGAATTCACTGGAAAAGGCCTGCAGAGTGAAGTGAAGTGTGACAAGTGTGAAGAAATATAATATGAATACGTGTATTAAATAAGGCTCTAAGTACCAAAAAGTAGTATTGCCTGTAGTTACAAAATACCGAGTCATTGCAGTAAAATTTCATGAAGCAGACCTTTTGAAAAATGTAGTTTTACAGTGTGAATCAATCACGGCAGCTTCTATAATTTTAGGTATTAAGAACTCGCAAGTTTCAACACACCACCGTCAGCTATTTTATATTGAATGCCGTTGACCACTGCAGTGCTACTTACACTATTATAAATAAAACACGCTAACGGACTTACAACATCGACAGGTTTAATTAATTTGCTGTATTTTTTTGACTTGCTTGAGGCACTTAGACTATAGTTGAAGTTATTGGCGTTGGGTATGTAGAACATTTTTCTATACAAATGTCAGTTTTTATGTTTTTGGTACTTAGCGCCTTAATTAATACACGTATTCATATTATGTACTAATTACATAATTATTATATGTTTTCTCTGAATAAAAAATTGTTGTGAAGTAGTACAGTAGTAAATCTTACACCTTGGAAACCCTGACAACACTGCGGAATGAATGAGTCCTAAAGATTTTTAAAGGACAAATTCTCCGCCGTATCTATGGGGAAATCAGAGACAGCAAACAGTATTGTAGGGGAAGATATAATGCTAATATCTGCGGCATGTATGAAGATTGCTGAAGAGTTCACAATCAATCAAGATTGGGAGACTGCGTTGGCAAGGTTATATGCACCGTATGAATAGATGAAAAAGAATAATTCTTAGCAATCAATTAAAGCGCAGAAGAGGTGCAGCTATCAATGACTACTATATCATCATTCTATCATGTAAATCCAACACATCTTTTTTTCACGAGATAGTAAAAACTGTCCAATTTTCATTTGAAGCTGTCCGCTGACATAACCATTAGCCGTTATGTTTTTTTGCCACTCTATGGCCCGCACAGGCGTACCAAACGGAAGGGTTGAGAAGCATACGGCAAACGCAACGACTGGTGGTTTGCTTTGTTGGACAGCTTAAAATGAAATCTCAAGACTTTTTTGGTGATTTTACATGATTTATGCAGCTTTGTTTTACGAAAATGGGATTTACAAGATAGACCGATGATATGAATGGAGTACCGACTGTTTATGGGTTGCCACCTAGGGTTGTCATACGATATAAAAAATAAGACCCAGCCTATAGACTATACTATATGGGTAAAAGAATAAAATATTAAATGACATTTAATTATCTAGATTCGTATAACATATTCTCATTAAGGAAAAATACTATCGCGGAACGTTGACATAAAATCTTACATAAGCTTTGCATGTATTCATTTTTTTTTAATCTTTGACAGCGTTAATGAACTATTGACATTTCCTATCATGACTAGGTAATACTTTTTTTTATGAAGCATTCAACACAAATCTATTATCTCAGGATCACAATTAGTTTTGGCTGATATGGAATATGTGACATTAGTCACATAAAAATTATCAGATGGATGTATATTATACTTATAAAAAGTTATTTATTAAACTCTGATGGATGATTAAATATAAAAAATATATATTGTTTCTTGTGCGTAGTAGTGAGTAGATAATACATAAAATTATGTATAATAAATCTTTGGTTTGAATTAACTACTTGCAAATTATTTTTATTATTTTAAAGCAGTGTCTTAAGTAGATAATACATTATTTATAAATAAAAATAAAGATTACAGAAATATATTATTTTTATAGTAGGTATAATAGAATATAGAAGAATATACATCTGTTGGAATGTTATATGCAGTGGCGGCTCTACCTTAAGGGCTGAAGGGGATGGTACCCAGTAATAATAAAATGAAAATAACAATAGATAACAAACATTTGTTTCATTATCATCAGCGGTTCTTCTAACTACATAATTACATGACATATTTATTATGTAATAAATTAATCAATATACCTACCATAGAAGTTAATTAAATATGTAGGTACCTACTTAAATTCATTTATTATTCCGCTGATGCAATCAAGTCAGCGGCGGTGATTTCACAGGCCATCCCAATCACATAAGAATCTGCAGCATTAATGCTTCAATGTGTGTACAATGAAATACATGTATATATATATATTATATATTCAACTTGACAGCTTGTGTGTTGAATTCATGCCACAATGGGTATTTTTGAAGAAATCACCGTTAGTATTCATAATAGCGCCTGTACACGTGCAAGGATTTACTGGCAATGATAGTGTGTAAATTCAACTACCAAGATAATAACTGTTTACACATAAGAGTGCTGACTGTCTTGCCAATCTCATTTTTGAAGCGAGAAGCGTTGATATCATTTTATGGTGCTATTTAACTGGTTGTGAATATTAGTAAACGTCAAAAATGCCCTGCGGTGTAGTTCGTTTTTTTACCAGCAGGTTCGTCACTATCGTTCTACTACGCAGGCGCAGATATCTTGCAACTGTTGTGTGAAAATTCAGAAGCTTCTGATTTTTTTTGATTCATGCATGCAACCTTGCAATTTGCATGATAATACGTGTTTACGCATGCATTTTTTTTTTATGGCCGCGATAATACGTACTGTCAGCGGTAAATCCATGCACATGTTTAATAGGGTATAATGCGTGAACATAATATTGTCATTATGTTTCTGTATCGATGCCGATTCACCGTGCCTATAGGATTGCATTTCTAATAAAAATGCATGTATGTATTACCTACCTATTATTTAATATTATCAATGATATTATATAGATATCTACTAAAATTCGATACTATTTCAGTTTGAAAGCATTTTTTTTAAATGTCCTTCCTTTTAATAAGGGAATAATAAATTTATTGATTGTATGGTTTTTGAAAAAAGCCATACCATCACCATTTGAAAAGTGATAGAGCCGCCACTGGTTATATGGAAATATAAAACAGGCAAGTTGTTATTTTTCGATATATTTTCGGTAAAAGTACCGATTGATAAAAAAAATTATTTAATAGTAAACATATTATTTTCACCAAATTTCCTCATCACAGATAGTTATAAGTAAAAATAATTTCGTGGAAATAAAGCTGTGAAATTATACTTTATAAAAGTAAGCTACAAGTATAATAATTTGATTAAATACTTTTAGAACTTAATAAACAATTAGGTTTATTAAATGTTTGTTTACTTATGTAGTTTTTCAGTAAACTAGAGTATGATTAAATGAAAGGTGTTGAAGAAAACATTCTTCTACATAGAGATTGACCCTCAAATGTATGAATGTGAAGCTGGGGCCTTATGTTAGAACTTGCGAGTTGTAGTCGCCCGGTCGACATGACGTCATATGACATCATTGTGACATACTACCGGAGTGATAATAGCATTCGAGAAAATAACGCTAGTCAAATACTGGCGTTATTCATTGTCCCCATACACAAATAGGTGTTTCAGCATAATAATATCTATGGTGAGCAGTGTGTGTTGGGTAGCTTGCCTCGAGCGTGTATTGGCTTACGTCACAATTACGTCATGTCGTCGGGTGACTTTATATCACCAGGTATAACATAGGCCTGCTGGTCTCCAAATTTTCATATAAACTATGAATAGTCAAAAAATAGCAACTATGACAACTTGAAACTCATACAAGTGATTTTGATATGGATACCACAGAAGGTTTTCTTCAACATTTTTGAAGTAAATACTATTTGAGTGAATCGTCCACGACACAAACTTCAAATAGAATACTCTTGTAGATTTTTTTAAAATCCAAATAATTAATTAGCCTATTAAAAATATTGTTACTTATTTTAGATACAACACATTTCTGTATGATGAACGAGTGCCAAGCATTTGTAAATATATTTAATTAGAAGCTCTGACATAGGTAATTCTTTCCCTGATCCTTGCATAAAGTTTTACTCCCGGGCGTAATATGGTAAAGACTGTAATTATAAACAACAGTACAATACCAATATATCGAACAAGTTCGCTGCCCTTGTACCATTTGGAAAACAGTCCGAGAGATATAGCGACCATACCTATGACGAATGTCACGATTCCGAATGAGCTGTGAATCAACTTCATATACACAGGCGGCATGTATTTCTTAAGTTTCATGCTGTACAATGCAGAAATACCGCCGCAAGAAGCGACAATCGCGAGGATGTAAGAAGTCAATCCGAAGCAGCCGTGGAGCGATGTGAAGTGATCTTTTCCGGCGATTATTTTGTTGGCGATGATTGCGAAGAATCCGATCGAGGTGAAAGTGAGACCGCAGGCTTGGAGAATCCAGTGGCGAGTTGTTCGGTTGCGGACGGGCAGCCAGTCGGTGGCGACGTCTCCCGGTGAGATGGAATTCACCGCCGATGTCATTAACATGAGCCACTGAAAATGCAAATTTATATACTTAATTTTTTTGTGAAATATGAATAAGATGTGATTTTAATACTAAGTGAGATTTGCTTAAAGCTTTAACAATGTGTTGGAATCCTTGCGGAGGCTATTTCTAGAAGATGGGTCCGAAACGTCAGAGATAAAGAAGAACTCAAAACCCAAATACGATAAATGAGATTTTCGGTGAGATAACTCAAAATCAAGGGTCCCTTGAAGGTATTAATAAGCATGTGCACTATTAATAATTTGTATGCACTAATGTTTCTAATTTCCGTACACAGAATTTTTGTAGATTTTTGGACATGTTGTCTGGTGCAGATCGGACAACCTGGAGAGACTGGTGGTTTTGAATGTCCTCCAGGGAAAGTGAAGCAGAAGATCGTCTGTGCGCTGGAGCGACTAAGTGAAAGAGCTGACTGGGGGCACCATTCATTCTGCTCTGAGAGAAGCGGAAGATCGAGAAGGAAAGTCTGGGTCGCTCAAAGAAGTATTGTGATACCAGTCGGAGCACCAACATATTACGGTAAGAATATTGTACAATTCACAATAATTAGTTCCTTGTTAGGTAGGCACTTTCTTTTGTAACATATTAAATTGACAAGTTCATTTATCTGCACAAGAAATGACGAATATTTGGCACATAATTTTTTCTCAAAATTTACAGCTCGGATAACTTTATGATCTGTACACACAATAGAAAAATAATTAGAGGGAACGCTGCTTAAGACGTAATATTTTTTTCAGTGGTAGCAATCGGCAATTGCCAGCTGTTCTGCTAGGACTAGCAGCCTGAGGTGGTGTCAAACGATTTTCTAAAGGCCAGACTCTAGGATAGACTACGCCATGGCCCCCACATCCTGAAACGGGCCTAGGATCTTTGGCGAACCCCCTACCTATCGGTAAGGATAAAGGCAGTGTGACACACTACAATAGCCTTTTCCAAATGATGTACGCGGTACAACCATATGATTTTAAATAAAAATATTATTGATGGAAAATAGCATTTTTTTTTACTATTAAATCAAATTTGTGATATGTGTTTATCTCACTTATCTGGTCGACTCGTCTCGCCATGGACTATGCATATGACCCCAAATTTATATTGGCAGTGACGACTTGCAAATCGTAATACTGACAAATCAGCAAAATGTCAATCTGTATGAGGCGAATGAAAATCCATCCCGAAGGGAAAACATTCTTCACAAGTATATTAAAATCCAACACCATGTCATTAGGACGCCAAGTTGTCTACAAGACCTAGCGAGACAGACTGCCGACCGCCTGCTGGCTCTGCTAGTAATAACATGAATGAGACTATGACCATACGTGATGAGATATGAAACACTGAGATTTGAGACAATGTCGATATTTGCTATCTCTCATGATAGAAAAATATCTCTTCATAGTTTTACACCAATCTTAATGGAATCTAGATATATTAAATTTAAATTCAACTATACTTATTGATCATGTAATGAATTTATACAATTATCGGGTAAATAAAATAAGGGATCTCACGTACTTAAATTACTTCAAAAACTATGTTACCAATGAATGTTTTTTTTATTCAAATTTCAATGTTTTATTAATATTACCAATGACATTATTAATGGACGACGCACTCAATACAGTAGCAAGCAAGTAAATTCGCGCAATCGCATGTATATGTAGATGTCACGCAATTTCCATTATGCGATATCACGCATCGGGAATTTATAGCAATATGACCTTTATTGTAATGGCGTAAGAGCAGTGTTTCTAATGTCAATGTTCATTTGAGCGAACCCGTTCGAACCAAACCATTCGGCAGACCCAACAAAAAGCATCAGGAATTTATAGCAATATCACCTTTATTGTAATGGCGTTAGAACAGATTATGCCATTCGGCAGACCCGACAATAAAGCGAGTGTCATTTTCTTTTCCAGATGATTCGTCCATATTAATGTCATTGAATATTACAGACTGTCACTGAATATAGTATTAAATTGTCAACCAATCAGTTAAAATAATAATTTATGTTGATTAAGTATCCCCAAGTTGACATAAAAATATGCTTTTTTCTATTTTTGAATGGCTACTTATATTTTTTTTAATTTCATAATAATATCAATGTAAGTTCCTACCTACCTATTATATTTTTGAATTAAATAATTGTATAGTTGAATTAAGTATAATGGATACAAGCAGTACCACACTAAGGCAATATAAATAAAGCTGGTTTAACAATATGCTTTGACAGTGGTGCACCCAGGGGGAGGGGGGCAGGGGGCCTTGGCCCCCCCCCAAAATATGAAAATCATCAGAATGATTTTACACATTGAAATCGAAAGACAATAAACTATACCTTGGGATTAGACAAACAACACGGCAAAAAATGATTTGTAATTCTCCAGCACCCTTTTTAGTAAAATTTCTTAGATTTTAATTTCTAACACAAAAATTTCGAAACACTGATGTCAGGTTTTTTTAGAAACCCGTTCCCTAATGAAATTCTCGGTGTCCACCCGAATTCTGGAGTGGTATAGGCAGGGTTTTTTTTCCATTTAACGCGGTAGAACGGCGTTCCGGCACCTTTTTTCACGGTTTATTTCAAAATCAATTAAACGAAAAAATATTTGCGCTTAAGTAATTACAATAATAATTCGTTAAAATGATAAAATAAGGTACAGGTGGAAGCCATTTTGAATGTTGGCGTGTTAGTGTTAGTGAAGTAACCGTATAGTTTAAATAGCAAACCTGCGTATGTAACTAGCTTCATACGTATGTCTTTGCGTATTATGATTTTGACAGTTTGACGTTTATCGCATGGCGGCATCTGCGTATATTGTTATTTACGTTTGTTTAGTCAGTTTGTGTTACGATTACGTGTTGTGCAACTATTTTATATATTATTTAGTGCAACCCAAGTTTAAATATGAAAAAAATTTCCTGTTACTTCTCAACCACCGGCAGCGGCGCCGATTCCGCAAATAAAAAGCTCAAAACAGTAACAGAAACGATGACAGAAGATATGGAAATATCGGTACATGTAGATGTTCCTGAATCATCTCGAGCTGATCTCGGGGATCAAGGTTGAACTCAAAACGATTGGCCAGACTGCTGGTCATTAGATCAAAAAAACGACTTTGCTCAAAAAACGAATGGTTGAACGTACACAAAATGAAACTTGGCTGCACAATTTGCAGAAACGTTGGAACTCTTGGAACTGAAACGACAATGGGAATGAAAATATCCAAAGAATGGGCCAATAATGAAATCACGTATTCTGGGAAAGAGAGGAAGCTACAATTGGGGTCACTTCGAAAATTTTTTTTCGATCACCGAGGATCTATTGCACACAAAGCAGCGTTAAAAATCATTTCTGAAGCCAAAAAAAAGCAGATTGAAAATACTTTTTTAAAATCGTTATCTCGCGAAAAAGTAATAACAGCAAACATTTTTCGAACTGCATATAAAGTAGCTAAGGAAAATCAATCATTCAATATGTTTGAAAGTGAAATTAATCTCCAAGAACTAAATGGGATCGAAATGGGTCATATTCTCCATTCCACTAACGCATGTATTAACATTGTAAATCATATATGTGATGAAATGAGAAAAAATGTTTTCAAAGAAATTGTTCAATCGAATCGATTGATGAGTCTACCACCATAAGCCAAAAAACCACCCTCATTGTGTATGTTCGATGCTGTGTCGAAAGTGTTGAATTCACCAATTAATTTGTTTTTGGATTTGATTGAACTTAAAGACGTAACGGCAAAAGGAATATTTGAATCATTACTCCAATCTCTGGATTTATATGGGATGACAGAAGAATATTTAAAAAAATATTTAGTTTCGGTTGCATGCGACGGCGCTGCTGTGATGTTAGGTTCTAAAAATGGAGTGAAAAAATTGCTGACAGAAAAATTTCCTTCAATTATAGTTTGGCATTGTACTAATCACAGATTAGAATTATCAGTAAGTGATGTTGTAAAGAAAATTTCAGGGATCAATAGATTCAAATCATTTATTGATAAACTTTATGTTTTATAACACGCGTCGCCGAAAAATAATAGAGAGTTGCATTTATGTGCAGAATCACTAGGCGTTGAGGTACTGAAAATCGGAAGAATTTTAAGTACCCGATGGGTGGCATCTAGTTTTCGTTCAGTTTCGGCTGTGTGGAATAATTATGAATCCCTTGTGCGTCATTTTGAAGAAGCGATGAATGACCCTACAAGAGATAAAAATGACAAGTGTACTTACAGTGGCTTAAAGAACAAAATAACATCAACAGCATTTTTATTGGCTCTCCAAGAATTGTCGGAACTTAGTCACAACTTAGTTCTTAGTAACATTAACTTAGCAACATTCTTAGTAACAAAATCGCAATGTGAACCTTTACATTGCAAATCGAAAAATAAATGAACTCGTTCAAGTTTTTGAAGAAAGAAAACAGAATTTTGGACCCTATTATAAATGTGCTGCAGCTGCTATAAGCAATCTGCATTTTCGTGGAGTTTTACTTCACGAAAAAGTTTCTAAAAATGATCCTCCTATTGATCCGAAAATATTTTATTCCACGTTGAAAACGTCAATTGAAAAAAGGCTGCTAGATAATAAAGATGTTGAGTTTGCACTTTGGGCTCGCGTACTTGACCAAAAATATTGGCCTGAAGACATTGATAATCGGTTGACATTTGGAGAGATGGAAATTAGAAACATTTCGATCAGGCTACAACTAGATGAACGAGAAATGATTCGTGGATTTCGCGAATACATTCTCGAAAAGACATATTCTGAAAAACTCTTGCGTTTGGTATATGCTCTGAATTCTATTCCCATTTCTTCAAGTGAATGTGAACGGGGGTTTTCGCAAATGAATCTTATTATTACCCCAACAAGAGCTTCGTTAAACACTAAAACAGTTTCGGCACTCTTGTTCATCAAACTCGTGGGACCACCCTTGACACTTTTCGATCCTTCAAAATATGTTGATAGGTGGTTACTTAAAGGAAGACATTCGGCCTTAGACTCTAACACTAAGAAAAGGAATCGAGATGATGTATCAGACGAGAATTGGAAAAAACTTTGGAAATCACTCTAAACTTTTATTCAAGTTCATAAATAAATACATTACATATGTATTTACAATTATATTTTAAATTTAGTCTTATTTGTACAATATATTTCAAATATAATGTATGTATTTTATTGTTTCTGTAGCTTTGTTTTGACTAAAATAAAAAATTATCGTAAAAATCAACCTTTTTTTGTTCGCTTCGTGGCATAGCTCCTTTAAATTTCATTTAAGTGACATTTGAATATAATTTTATTTAGTAAAAAGCTTGACATGAAGTGAGTTCCGGCACCTTTTTTTTTTTAAAAAAAGCCCTGGGTATAGGTGATGGCTGGGGAGGGTTGACAGGGCTCTAGCTTGGGGACCCGGGCTGTGGGGGGCCGGCGTGTCGGTTTGACCAGATAAGTGAGATAAACACACATCATAAATTATCTTTAATAGTAAAAAAAGTCGCTATTACACTTCATGACTATGAACATTTTAAATTATATAATTGTCCAATATATTTTCAGATTATTATATGTCGATACTCGACAGCTCCATTATTAAAGTAGATGTATTGAAAATCGCCAATAATTCACTGTATAAGTACCCTCAATTTGAACTAAAACACAATTTGAAAAACGTTAATGTAGTGTTTCACACTGCCTTTAATCTAAGCGGTGGATAGGGGGCCCGTCAAATACCCTAGCCCAGTCGGCAAACTCATTAGTCAATAGAGCCAAATATCAACAGTACAACGATTGAGATTTCTTTTGAAAGCCAAATTTCTTAAACTGAAATTATATGCGTAGGTAGTAAGTAGGTACACTGCTAATTTACTTAATAAACTTTAGTTAAAGTTTTAAGTCCTAATTAAATTATAGGTAGGTACACTGAATAAAACAGAATATCATACGTAATAATGATCTTATTTATTAATAAAAATTAAATTTTAAGTCAGGTATCCATAAAATTGAATCATGACAATGACTGACAAACTCAATGTGAATAATGGCCTTGCATCTCCTTGTAAAGTTTGGGTAAGTCAGGTTCGTATGTTGTTGATTTAATTTTAAGCACGATTCCAGGTTCTCATCAATAAATCGATTTCTCAATTTACTCTTGATTTCCTTTGGAAATCTTTTTACTAACCACAAAACTTGCAATATTAACATTGTTGAAAGATTTTATTCAGTACCTAATTAAATTCTTAATTAAAATTCTTGACTCTTCTCCTCAGCTGCTTTCTTCCTTGCATCATCGACAGAATATTTAGCACAAAATTACGAGTTTTTAGTTGTAGTATCTCTCTAAATTTGAATGCGCTAATTTTTCCCCACACATAAATAAAGGTCGGTAAGCCATTTAAGTTTTGAATAAACGCTGAATAAAGTCTCGGTCTATTCAACATTACATTTACGGTTATCCTCTTCAATTTTCTTTGCTTCTTCTTTGTAGCCATGTCAAATATGGCAGAGAGCATCTGTGGCAGAGCCTCACTCAAGGGGCCAAAGAGCCGCAGTTTGCCGACCACTGCCCTAGCCTGAGGGCCCGTTTTATGATGTGGGGGCCATGGTGTAGGTACACCGAGTGCAATAGACAAAGGACCGATAAACGAGATATTAGGCTGTGTTGTATTGAGTAGGTTGTGTATAATTTAAAAGCAATAATACTTTTTTGTCCATTTCCAATTAATATGTTGAAACCTCAATATTAAAAAACCAAAAATCTGCGATAAACATTCGGCGAAAAGAACGACTACACCCACTACGGTGGTAGTGTAAATCAAAAGAACATTTTTTTCGGTGGAATTCGGCATAAATATTGTAGCTCTCTAGACCAGTGTTCCCCAAACTTTCGACATCTGTGTACCCCTTCTATAATTTTCATAACACTGAGAACTCCTCGTCAAAGCAAAATGCATATAAGTACTTTAATAACAATCAAAATATATTCCTTTTGTAGTACATAAACAAAATAATAATAAACGAAAAATAAAATTCATTCATAATAAAATATAAATAAAAGTTATATTATAAAAAATAACATTCATTATAAACCATGAGAAGGATGAAATTATTTATGTTGAAACGACAGATCATCATAATTTGGTTCCTTGGTTATTAATTTTAATCTGAGATGCGGTTCCACACCCAAAGGCTGTTCCTTTTTTTGACTTAATGTCTACAAATGCTGAAAAAGCAACTTCACATAGATATGAAGTTGAAATAGGCAATGTATTTCAGGAATTTCTCTGTTAAAACTGGATACACATGTTGCATTTGCAACCTAAATGATGTTTAAGTACACTCCTTATATTTATTTTGCAAGAATCCGTCTGAAGCTAATAATTCCAACAATTGCTCTTCTTCCGCATGAGATAAACCTTCTAGCATGGATGTTGTATTGATGCTTGTTGCACCAGGCGTAGCCATAACCCGGTGCAGCGCGTACCCCACCAAACTCTTCCCGTACCCCAGGGGGTATGCTTACCACACTTTGGGAAACACTGCTCTAGACCAAGCGGGTAGCACAGCCAATATTATTTAAGTACTGTTTAAGCATACTAGGTACACATGTCCAGCATGGTCGCTGTTCACTTCCAATCCGCCAGTCGCTGATGACACGCTCGACGGTTACCGCCACTATGCCTCCAATTTAATAAAAACTAGGAGAAACTGTAAATGTTATGTAAAAATATTTATATGAAGAAGAAAAAGAGCCTATGGGACTAATTTCCATTCTCCTCCTTCGCCCCCCCCCCCCCAATAATAAATCCTGGGTGCGCCACTGTGCTTTGATAACAAATATAATAATATAGTAGACAACCTTTCAACTGAAAACAAAGGAAATTGCATTTATTGGATTGTAAGGTCATTGATTCGATAATTAGATTTAAAATTTGAATTAAGAACGAAATATTCATTTCAATTGAAGATCTTGGCATAAAAACATCAAATGTCCACTTTTTTCCATTTTCATTTTATTGCATTTCTATATTCCCTGTGTATGGTTACATACAACTGTGCAAAGATATATTTTTTTAAAAAATCGTAAGTCCCTCAAATCCGCTCTCAAAAATATGCCACTTTTCTAAAAACAGCAATAGTCCAAGGAATTTTGTTTGAAAACAACAAAGGTCCAGTAGTTCCACACTTTTATCACCAGGCGGCGTTAGGCGTTAGTATACATTCCATACTTGTTAGTGCCTGACCTGTCAAAATTATCTTTCATTCGTTCAGTCATTGGCATTGCCATTTTATGAAGTTCCTTAACGATTGTTTGTATATTTTATCATGGAATGTAATAGGATACAGACATCCGAAACGCCTCGTAAGAGAAAAGTTAATAAAACCAAGCAAACATTAATAAAAACCGCCAAAATAAAGGGAAGTGATCATGTCAATCATGTTGGGAAACGACTCTCAAAAAAAGTTATCGGTGAAGATTGCAGGTAGGAATAATTATGTTTTCATAACATATATTCAATTAAAAACTTATACATTATTAATACGTACTAAAATATTTACCATGCTGAATAGTTTGTGTGATTAAATTTAGTTCACAATGGCTGTGATTACTTTGAAGTTATGACTTCTTTCGAATGCAAAGCATTGTATTTACTATGTTGTTTTATGTAAATGTATGTATGATTGTAATAAAGTATATTATGTAGGATTGTACTTAATTGATTATTATGTTTCCAGGTGCAAGAGGTTTCATTGTTTTACAAAAATAAATGAAGATTTACGGAAAGAAATATTTGAGAATTTTTATGAAATGGATTCTAAAAATCAACAAGATGGCTATATATCTGGATGTATAGAAGTAGTACCGATCAAGAGAAGACGTCCGAGAAAAAATACTCCGATAATAATAAATGATGTCAATGATCATGGTATATTCAAGCATTCAGCATCATATAAATATAAAGTGAGTATTCATTGAATTAATAAAAAATGTACATTCAAATTAGGCATTACACCTATTATACCTAATGATAATGTGTTTGAAAAACTAATTATTTTTTCTCTTTATTTACTTTAGATACGATCTACATCTGATGGTATTAACGAAGAAGTCTGTATGAAGGCATTTGTGGCAATACATGGTATTACGCATTCCCGGCTGCGACGTATTCAAGACAACATCACATTTTCGGGTTCGGCTTCTATGGACAAACGAGGAAAGCATCCAAATCGCCCAAGAGCAGTGCCTGAATCAGTGATTCAGTTGATTCACATTCATATACAATCATTTAAGGCACGTCAAAGTCATTATTCTTTCGCGAAAAATAAGAATGTTAGGTATCTTCCGGAAAATTTGACTATTATGAAAATGCACGAGATGTTTTTAAGTAAATACAGGCTTCAACTAAACTATGACACATACTACAGAGTATTTACAACTAGATATAATTTGTCATTTGGAGCTCCTCGAAGCGATACGTGTTCATACTGTGATTCAGTTACAACCAAACTGAAATTACCCGATCTCTCTGAAGATGAAAAACGTAAGATTGAGATAGATTATCAACTTCACCTGGCTAAAGCACAACAGTTTACTACAACGAAGCGAAGATTAAAAGAACTCGCAAGTGGTTCAAGTGATACCACAGTCATATCGTTTGATTTTATGCAAAATTTGCCTTTACCGAATATGGTAACAAATGCGGTATTTTATTCCAGACAGCTATGGTATTACATTTTTGGGATACATGACCTAGCCAGAAATGATGTATATATGTACACGTATCATGAAGGATTCGCCAAACGAGGTCAAAATGATGTAACATCTTTGTTACTACATTACATAAACCACCATCTGCCAGCAGGCACGAAAACATTGTATATTTTGAGTGACGGATGTGCTGGACAAAACAAAAATTTTGTTATGATTTGGTTTTGGTATATGGTGGTACATGTATTAAAAAAAATTGAACGAGTCATCCATATATTTCCTATCAGAGGGCACACATTTTTACCAAATGACGCTGACTTTCATTTGTTCAGCAGTGCAAGGAAAACAATCCTTGCAGACGTGCCAGAGGATTGGGATAAAGTTGTATTGGATGCCAGAAAAACTCCTGGGCCCTTTATTCTGGAGAAACCGGAGCAAAAAGATTTTTTAAATATTAAAGATACGTTAAAGCCTTACTTTAAGTCATCCTTCGGCAGAGATTTTCATCTTAGGCAAGTTAGAATGTACAAAATAGACAAGGATTGTAAGGGAGAAGTGCTTTGCAAACATCTCAGTTTCTCTGGACTGTGGGATAGATTCAATATAGTGAAAAGACATCAAATGCCAGTCACGATTGCATTTAAGCCAGCATATGATGGCTTAATTCCATTGAAAGGCGCAAAGAAAAAAGATATTTTAAAATTAACTAAGTATTTACAAAATCCAATAAATGCATCATTTTATGAAAATTTGCCGTGTGACAATGATACAAATGATAACGTTGAAGAAGACAGTGAAGGTGTGAGTGATCAAGACTAATCAGTAGTAATATGCACATGATTGATTTTATTTTAAATATTTAATTGAAGATTTTTTTAAAACATGTAAGTACGTAGCTTAATAATTGGTTATGATGTGTCAAAACCTTCTTAAATGTAGTATTATGATTAAAAAATAACAGAAATATATATTTTTTGTTTTATTTAATAAAATTATAATTTTATTCATACTATTTGCTGTTCCATGTTTTCAATTTTGTTATAAAAACGACAAAGGTCCAAAAATTGTGTAAAAACAGCAAATGTCACATTCATTTCTTTTTAAATATCTATTTAACAAACATCAATTTGATATTTTATTTACATACATACAGTGCATATAAGGCTCCTCCATGAATCTTCATTGTCAAATTATTAAAAATGTGTTTGACAACCAAGATATTATGTTTTTACCCTCTCCTGAAAAAAATGACCTTTGTGACATTTGCTGTTTTTATGCCAAGATCTTCAATTGGTATAGGTTCCTACTTCCATAATATAAAAATTTACTCATCAAGTATGTTTCACTGCTATCACAAAAAGAAAAGTTATTTTAAGATAATTTGTTGATTTTTGACTTACCCCAGCTGTCATACACGTAGGATGAAACGAAAACAGAACTATTCCATTGGCGAAACTCAGATAAAATATATAAGTCGTGAAAACAATGCAACATATGTTACTAATAATATTTAAAATATTGAGATTTGCGTTTGTCGGCGGATTTACAAGCCGCGAACTTTCAGATGAATCGCCGATCCTCGCCATTTCGTCGAGATCTTGATCTCCTTCTTCGTTCGAATGCTCCATCTGACGATAAATATGATAATCTTTTTATTTATTTTCAAACGAAATGCCAGTCGATGTAAAGTGTCAACTGAAACCATAGATAATATACCTAAAACTGAAACATGTGTCAAACTGTGAAAGCACCTGATGAATGAAAACTTTTACACAAGACATTGAATTGTATCGTAAAGATACGGGCAAATTTTGACAGCTACTCGCTCCATTCACTGGCAGCTTTAGAACTTCGTCAGCTACACAATTGAAAAGCTAGAAATAATGTTAGGTATTTTAAAAGTACCTGATATTAATTTTCATCAATATTTTTCCGTAGTAAATAAATGGTTCAAATTGTTGATAATGAAACTTATAAATACAAGCAGGTGTTAAAATTCAACAATATTTTTTGAAATAATGAATGATGCAATAAAATTATATCTGAGGTTTCTATGAATATAATATATTATGGCCCATGAAATATTCATCTTAGATTACCTATGATGATATTCATCAGAGTTTCACAATTATACACAACTAGCAGTATCACTCGGCGCTGCCCGGGAGTGGAATGGTTTAATATTTGAAAATTAAATATTCTAAATTTAATTCGAGTGCAAAAGATTGAATTTAAAAAACGCGGAAACGCGATGGAAATGTTTACGCCAAATCATCAGATTATCTATATGCAAACTGTCAAAGATGAAAATTGCACATAGGCTGAGTCTCGCTGAGCTTTTTTGAATTGGATTAATTTTAATTAAAACATTTGGCAGCACTGCGTCGCCCGTCGCGCCGCTCAGTTGGCGACCTACTAATTAGCGATTCTAATAACACAATTATTTGCATCTAACTTTGCCATTTGACCTCCGATCGAGCTGAAATAAACGCCAATATTTTGTAAATGTACACTTTCTAGCGACATTTTCAATAAAAAAGGGGGTTGCAGCATTAACTTCTGCGTTTCAAGGACCGCGGAATATGCGGCGGCCTTTTTCTGTAAAAACCGTAAAAATGTTCCCGGGGTGCAACAGGTTAAATCTGAAATTCGAAGCGCACTGCGGCTCGTCGATCTCCGTCTACCCTCCAAATTTTGTCAAAATCCAAATAATAAAGAAATATCCAAATATATTTTCGAAATTATAGTAGGTACGTACAGATGAAATTTTTTGTATAAAACTTGACGTTTATGAGATTTTTCAAAACTACAATGATTCAATTTCGTTTCTAATTTGACTTGACATAATACGAAATTCGATTATTAGATACCTACCTTTTATTGATCGCTGACTTTGCGGCAGTGGTTTTTAATTTTGTTTAGTACAGTGTATTTAATTATTGGCACACTAAACTAGATTAACTAGCTTGCATGATGTGTAAACGGACTTCATATGCAACTGGTGGCGACAGTGAGAACGATATTGATGTTTAAATTTTTGTTGTCGTATTGATTTGACAGATTGTGTTGCCACTTAATAAGACACGGTTTTTTAAAATTTCATTTGAAAAAAAAATAATATTATGTTGTGAATACAATAACATCACAAATCTCTTTGAATTCAGTCGTTAAATTTGATTCAGTGCAAGAACGTAGTGGTCGCGCGGGGGCGGCGCGGCGGCGTCTTGCAAAACTCAAACGTATAACCGTGTGTAAAATGTTCGTAGACAGTGTGTTTTTTGGGGCATAATACACACGGTTATACGTTTGAGTTTCGCAAGACGCCGCCGCGCCGCGCCCGCCAATGACTATACTGACCATAGACTAATATACTTTTATACTGACCGTACTCATGAATCTGATATTTTTGGAAATATAAAAAATGAGCCCAGTCACTCAGAAAAGAGAACATGCTGATAAAAGAGCCGTGAAAATTTAATTTGATTTTCTCTCGTAATACGTATTTAGTACCTATACCAGTACTGAAGGACGGCTCGGCTGGGTTTATTTAATTAATGTAGGTATGTACCTATTGAAAAGAATCTTAATTAAACAACATTTTTTTAAATATACTTACATAAAATATCCTTGTATAGTAGGTACGAAAACATCTTTTTGGCTACATGTTAAAACTGTGAACTAACATGCTCCTCCCATTTTTAACCGCACTTCCATTATAAACAAACAAGCTTCTCCGATATAGCCGACAACAGCGCTTCCTCCACGTAGCCAAGAAGATGTTGCAGAAGAATAGGTACTTATAGTTAAGTAGATATATTTTATCAGGTAATATATTTAAGAAACCCCTCTTGTATAGTGATGTAGCATAAAGATAATATGAAAATGAGATAAAAAGGATCTCTAGGATTGTTCATTTGCACACAAATAATTCTAAAAAGGAAAAATACAACGGCTTCATTTTTTTTGCATTCAATAATGGCACTTTCCGTAAAACAAATAATTTCGTTTTTCGGGACATATTTTTTCTAATAAGTATACCGTTGACATTGGCACCACAATGATCTTTGATATAAAAAAAAACGTAGGTAGTGGCATAACCCAGAAACATTTGCCATAAAATTTCTTCCACCAAATAATAAAAATAATATAGGTAGGTATAAGCAGTGGCGGCTCGACGACTTTCTAGGTGGTTGGGTTTAGCCATTAATTATTAAATATACATACTTACCTACTTTCTCATATTATACATTATGCACTTACTTATAATAATATAGTTTTATTAATGAGGAAATAAGTATTTAAGTATTAAGAAATAAGTATTTGATACACCCCTGTTACAGGCGGGCTTCTCCCGGTGTAAAATAATCATTTAGTAGCTATAAGTCGAAACGTAACCCTGACCTCTAGAAACGGCTTCATAAAACATCTAATCTGATTCCTTGCTCAACCACGTAAGTATTTTTTAATCATAAGTAAAGGCCTTCGTCCGGTGTGTGAAAATCGCATATTGGGCGGAGGTGTAATTAAGATATATCTAATTTAATTTAAAAAGTATAAATGATGATGGATGAAAGCGATAATTTTAAGACTAAATATAAGTATTTAAATATAATAAACTTTGCCGCGCATTGTGCGTGAAATCCTCGCGCGCCGGCGCCAGGGTCAGGCTCGTGATTCGCCGAATCAAAGATCACACGATAAAATTTGGCCAATCACGAGAGTCCTTTTTGCTGGACGGCGTCGGCACGCGAAATTTAAAAAGAAAAAAAAAATTAGTAAGCGTCCCCTTTCCGACATATACGGACCTGCGTAACTAATTGCAAAACCTAAACATGTAAAGAAAGTGTAAAATATAAGGATTACCAAGTTACACGAGACAGACGTGGTTTTATTTAATTCCACCCTCAAATATATCGTACTTTTCTTTTGTGAATCCGGGGTTCGATGGACGCCTGAGCTAGCCGCTGGAACCCCGGGGATCTCATATTCATGTAATTAAGTAGGTATATTATGACAATGATAAAAATATCAGATGTGTAATTTTTGATATGATAACGATATGGGGATGGTCCCAACGAACCCTTAAGGTAGAGCCGCCCCTGGGTATAAGGGTATAATGGAAGCATTAAAGCGCTTAGGTACACAATATATCAAAAACATGTCCTTCAATAACTATTGTTAGTAGACGAAAATACTGCAGAATCAGTTTCCACAATAAATTTGATTTATAGTAATGTTTTCTATATAGCAACGATAGAGTTGGAATTTTGTAGTTGTGTAAAATCATGGAACAAAATTATTATGAAAAGATCATTAGTTCCAAATTCCAGTTCTTTTCAATTATCCAAATTTTTCATTATCCTCACCATCTTAATCCCTGTTTGGTTAGGATAATCGAGGTTTTACTATCCTGTCAATTTGATTTAATTCAGGGTGGGGGTGGGGGCATAATGGATATTAAATAAAACCAACTTTAATAGAACAACGACACAAAAATATACTATTTATTCTGTCAAACAGTATATCAAACATTATATACAGACCTTTTTTTAAAAAATAAGGGTAAATTTATAACAAATTATAATAATTTGTAACAGGAATAACGATATGTACTTTTTACAATAAATTGAATGCAATTCCATAATATTAAATAATATATTTAAGTATTATAATCTATTAAGTATGTGAAATATTCTTTCTCGTCAAAATAATCATACACCGTTGCTTTTAACTCAAATTGTGATATTTTTTTAAATTCAAATTGGAGTTTATGATTGCTTTTGTTAAAAGATAATGTATGTAACACTAAAAGACGAATAATTATTAGTGTTGCAGCTTTTTTTCTCTTTAAATTATTAATAAATTAATGTGCATTTATAATTTTTTATGTGATGTTTGATTAACATTTATTTGATATGTGAACATCTCTCACAAATCAGAATGAAGTTCTGGTATAAAAATATGGTAAGTATTAAATGTTTTCAATTTTACCGAAAGTGAATTAAAATACTTTTTCTTTGGAAGTAAGAATATTCTCTGATAAATTAATATAAAAATATTTTGGAATCCAGCCAAACATATCCGTATACAAAAACTACTCAAGCACACGTTCGGTTAAAGTCGTACTTAATTTATTCAATTTGTTTCGAGTCTTTTGACTTGCATCAGTTTTTATCTTAACCTTTCTGCTCTCATCGTAAAAGATTTAAAAAGTGTTTTCACCTACAATAGGTAGGAAAAATATTTACAGTACCCTTTACTTTTCACCCGATAAGCTGACATCGTTATTTTCAGTCCAATAAATTGAGATTAAAAATATAGGGGAGATTACAATAGCGTTGAAGTATTTAACTTTATAGATAAATTATAGAAAATGCAATAGGCATCCAAAAACACACAATTCTATCATGCAATATTCTTCATTCTCAAAAATACTTACATCGAGACAATTTTTTAATCATTTGTATACACAGCATCGACTCCATTTATTTACAATTTCGTATATATTTTTAAAATAATACATATTTTTTTATTCATTTATTACATTGATATCTCAACTATACTTTATTACATTTCTATTGGCATATTTTTATTACATGAACTGTAACAATTATAATATTCATTTATAATTAAATATTATTACAATAATCCAAGAAAACGACTGAAGAAACAATTATTGTTATTATTGAAATAAATGGCAGCACGGTACAATTTCATTGAAGATAAATATATCATTCAAATTTTCCACAATCAAAAAAACGTCTTTTATGTTAAGACTTCATTATTCTAATAGCACAAAAGCTTCACTTAGGCCATCCAGCCCCTGATATTTCAACAGGACGGGTCAATTTATATTCATATACATTTTTCATTCAGAAAGAAATAAACACGATATTATACTTTATGAAATTTTAGCACAGGGGTAAATACATTTATACAAAATATAGGATCAATAAATATTTAGTAAGAAAGTGTTTTATCTCATTATATTTCCCATCAACAGTCCGTTAAATTCCAACATTTGGTCAATCTTTAGAATAGATAAGATACTAAAAAATACTTTTTGATCAATTTTATCACATCTATTCTTCAAAAATGTAATATTTCATAAATCATTAACATTCCATTCCAATTTACATTTAATATTATTATAATACATTTTATTTATTATAAAAAAGAAAAATAAATATCTCATCTCTTTAGTATCGACATAGAATAGACAGCGAATACGAATATATAAAAATAGTCAATCATTAAATAGCACGAAAAGAAAAAAAAAACTATAAATTGATAGATAATAAAATTGAAACTAACCATTTTTGTTAAATTAAAATAGTATAGTAAAATATAATGTTAAATTTAATTTGTTTTAAATGAAATCCATTTTGACAGGTAACACAGTACGTCTATGATAATTATTTACTTAATAACACTATGTACTAATTACAATTATTTACACCTATAATAATTATTTATCAAATACGCACAAGCGTCATCAGTTCCGTATTCGAGATTGTACACATCATCCATATTTTTATCAACATCAGGTTGTGATGGCTGATGAGATACCTTTGCAGTCTTTACCTACTTACACAAATAGACACTTAGTTTGACATCATTCTAGTAGGGTAAACATATTTTATCCAGCTAACGAGCAAACCACATTCCACATTGGGCAATGTCTTCGATGTGAAAAATTGCACTCCTTCATTCAAAGACCTTTAAGTTGTATAAACAACTACTCATATTCTATACTTTCCACGGTAAACTTCATTTTTTTAAATCTACAATCCTCGTTTATCAATAAATTAATGAAGATCCCTTCAACATTGTCGTCATCTATCGATAATAAAGTAATACACAGCATTGCATCGATTATAGGATAGATTTGTTTTCTATTTTAGTTTCTCTGAATTCAGCGTGTCTTATAATCGATTGTGTCTTAATATCAATGACATTAATAATATAGATAGATCCCCGGAGGTAGTGGGGAGTCGAATAGTGCGCGGGAGTAAACTGGTTATCCTCGAATCAATAGTGGAGTACTATTTTAAGACATGCTGGAAAACGTAGAGATTGATGAATAATTGAAAACTGAATCTGAAGAAGTTTCAGACTCTAATAATTATAATATTATTACAGACTAATGTAATACTTTGTATCGCCTAATTGTATATAATCTTTTTCTTGTTAATAAAGTATTTATGATTATATTTTGTATTATTATTGGTATTTAAAAATAAATGGTGTCTTATAATCGATGCGATATGGTAGTTGTTATATTTGAAGGTTTATTTATTAGGTAGTGATTATCTTGGTATAGTATTCTGTTAAATCACTATCAATGTTGGCCTTTCTGTCTACTTTTAACGCTTTTATTAATTTAAATTAAAAAACAGACAGGTAAACTTTTTTAATATTCTTGCATTAACTATTGAAAAGCTCGTTTACACAATTTATTATTTTACTAATAGAAACTACATAACCTACTTAACTAATTCATTTTTAAGCTCGGTTTTTCGTTATAAAGTTTGTAACAAAATAAACAAAAATATACCCATGATGGGTTTGAGAAGGGTATTATTTTTAAAGTAGAGAAATGATAGGTTTAATAAATTTAATATAAATAAATGGGTAGGTACCATATTATCTTTGTACATCTTGTATCGAAATATCAATCCTCTGAGTGAGATCCGTTGTCCCTCTATTTCTGCAACCGAATTTACGCTTTTACCGTGCTCTTCCATCCTCTCCGTTGCCAAAGTTATTTCAGTTCCTCGATGTTTTCAAATACATCTGCAGTCGCAGCTTTACCTTGTGTCACTTAAATTGGGGACATTGCACTGCTATGTGTGCAGTGTGGTCCTGAATATCACATTTATCACACAAGCTTGTGCTCACATCTGGTCAGACTCGATCTGACAAATCAGTTTGTATGAGCCTACTCCGTTTCCTCTTATCTAGGGATGCCCTGTGGTGGGAATCTATCCGCATGCTTTTCATTCTTGTTAATCTCGATAGAAATTCATATAAAAATCTGCCATGCATTGAGCCAAATGTTACATTACGTAACTTATGTTTTTCAAAAAGGCCCGTGAATGAAGCGTGCAAATTTCAAAGGCATATTACATTTTACAAAAATGCTTGTCCATTAAACTCTTTTCCAATAATTATAAAGTAACGATCACAGCTAATTCAACAGTCACTAGTATTAAGTTAAGGTACATTGAACATTTAACAATCTATTATTAGTTTTTACAGTAAAACATACATTTATTTATAAATTTCTATCTGTTAGACTTCTATAATATTAACATTACATACTAAATTTATGATTCCTATTGGGTCAAACCATCCATTTTGGTGACATTGACAGTCAGTAATGATTTGAATATTTTACTTATACTTTATAGCAACATTTTGTTTACTCTGATGTTTTGAACTGACAACTTAATTAATATTCATTTTAAAAACAATTTAAATTTAAATTTCACAAAATTATGATAATACATTGTAGTATACATTAATACAATCATTCTTTGTGTTATTTCTATATATAAATATAACAATTTTATTTTGATTAAATGAATACATATTATTATAATTACCATCTCTGATTTTATGTAAGTAGGTAACTATAAATCTTCTTTGGGACTATGTACCTACTCACAAAATGTATACACGTAGATAAATTGTAAATTATAATAGAAGGTTTTCAAAAATATGTCTTTTAATTATTACGTATATAATATAGCCCTCATAATATCAACGCCTACTAGACCTGTAGTACATCATGATTCTGTAGTGAGTGGTCAATCAGTAAAATTGGCTATGAATATTATATTCTACAAATTATATTGCGATAACAGGTTGACATAATAAACAATATCATAGAATGGCACTTTCACATGTACAACTGTATAATGAAATCACAATCCTTTCATTAATCCAGGGGTCGGGGATCAGGCGTCAATATATTACTTATGGCGTAGGTACTTATATTAAAAATACAAAATAATCGTAATGCTTTTAAAATTGCAGACATGAAAGCGACAGAGATGCTGCCTTCTGCAACATGGATTTTCTACATTTATGAACTTGATATGTAACAGTGTACAGAAATCTTTTGGAACCAAAGACAGTATCTAAGTTGCTCTGACATAAAAGAAAACCACTGATCTAACTTAATTTCTCGAATTTTAATTTGTAAATTATTTTTATTAATTTTGTTTGTATGTGTGTATTAATTTTTGACCTTGAGAGATATTTATTTATCATTTTAAGATCAAGTATCTAGCATGATTCAATACTCAAAAAGTTCCCCGACGCGTGTATGAATGAATTGATTTCATATAAATGAGCATTTTTTCGTTTGAAATATCACTTATCCGTGTGATAAATGTCTTGTTTGTGCAGGAATGTTGGTTAAAATACTGATGAGTATGATGTCATGTCAACATTTTGAAAATCGTGTGGAATTGACAGGATCCCAGTCAATATAACACTATATCATTCGACACTGCTCTTTTGTTCATTGATGGTGCAAACACATTACAATCACGCCACATGAGCACACATGCACTCAGGGTAAGCTTGTTAGCATGTCATTTTCCTTGTTATTTAAAATATTATCAGACTGATGCTCATATTCCGTAGCACGTTTTGAACCAAAAACGAATATTGTCACTAGGCAAAATCTGACAAAATGGACAAGAACTACATTAAGGTCACTTCAGGAGTATCACGCAACATCACCAATCTTACGCGTGTAGAAGGTTTTTTTTTATTTTATGAAGATTTACACATTTTTGAGTCACATAATCTCACGTATCTTTGATTTTAGTGGTATGGAAGGGTCTACAAATGACAGATAATTGATAACAGTTTTTCTTATTTAATGTTCTGACGTGATAGTAATGTGTTTATAGCATAATTGATTCAACTTTTTACCTAATGCATTACAGGACATAGTTACCTAAGCTTTGGTGGTTATTTCTTAGGCCTTATAGTTTTATTACACTCCACCAATTTTATTAAATAATATTACACATTGTACTATTCCTTCGAAAAGGATTCCAGTCTTTGAGGTTTTTAATATCAATGTAAATTCAAAGTAATTACAAAAATGTTTCACATATTGCTTCTGTCACATTACCAAAATGCAGGAAGTTGAGACATGAATCAGTGTCACGCACATTTTTTTTTATAATTACCATGAATGTAAATTGAATTTACGCCAAACAATCTCAGTCAAATCGTATTTGGTAGGCAATTAAGATTGATTTGAAATATGCCTACTATTAAAAATGATAAAAAAAATGCATAACACTTGTTTATTATAAAAAAGTAATTATTATTTTGTATTATTAAAATTTGATAAGAAAAATATGCATCTTCAATATTCCACACATTAAAAAAATATGGCTGTAATTAATTTTTTGTATTATTTTAAAGCAAGAATAAAACTTTAAATTTTCTGAAATACATAACGATTAATATATGGCCGGTCAATAGACTTTTAAAAAGCTCAGCATCCATTATTCTTCGCAAATAAAAATTGTGATCCATAATGTTACATATTGTAATGTCTTTTCTACAAACCAGTATTTCAAAAATGTTTTAAGGAGACACGAAAATATACTATATTCTGGTAAAAATATCTATTCAACAAGTCAAATAACTAAATCGGTCATGTTGTCTCTGTCTTTTAACATTTATGTAACATGGTATCCACGATCTTTGACGTGTGTAAAATAATCAGTAAACCACCTAGTTTAACTGTGAATTAAACATACTGTCTATTGGCAACTTGTTTTTTCTTAATTGATGTCATTATTATAACACAACAATATAAACAGGTAAAATTAAAATGGCAATATTAGATACCATATGGTACTGCGTTAAATTCGAAATGTCCTGTCTTGATCATAAATTCTTATTAGTTTTTAAATAATTCCTGAACAACTTATTACTGAAATAAACTCTTTTTTTGTAATACAATTTTTTTTCTTTGCTTAAATTTAAATGTAATCGATGCATATTTTGAGATAGGTTTATTTACTCTGAATATTTTGATTTAAAGTAACTCAAAAATAACATGATGTTTATAGAAAAGACACAACGATATTATAAGTTATCTAGATTAATAATCATTACACATTTTGGTCTACAGATAATATATTGATGTAGTTTGGGGAAGACTCTAATTTTGTTGTATTAAGCGTAATTTAAAATCAAAAATGTTTTTGACCTTATAAGATTTGGAATAGAGCAATTAAATTTAGATAATTAATCACATTTATCCAGTCCTTATAAACGTCTTTACATTATTTTAGTTGAGCTGTTTTTATATAGGTTTTATTATTTTAAGCTCTTAGACTACACAAGCTAAAAGCAAACCATATTTTTTGCATAATTCATGCATAGTGGCGGTTTTAGGTACATGGAGTACGTACACTGACAGGTTTGAAGGCCCCCTTCTGTCTGTGACGTAAAGTACCATTTCATGTTAAAAATATAGCAATCTAGCCTACATTGTCAGGATTTTTTTATCATTGAAGTTAAAGCCTCCAAACCTAACCCGCCTCGCACCACACTCGGTCTTAATCGAGCGTATCACGGGACCCAACGGTGGCGATGTGAAGCATCTATTTAATGTATGACTGGGAATGTCCTGGGAGCAGATACCCAAGACTAAGGTTTTTACGCTCTAAGTGAGCTCTGACTGAGTTAAAGAATTTACATTAATGCAAAGTGCCGGGGAGAGAAGAGCACATGGAAATTACAAAAATAAAAAGAATTTAAGGTATATGTAACAAACGAAGCTAATCATACGGACAGCAAAACTTATGTGAAGAGATCTTCACGTCCGCAGTAAGACGCCACAATTTTTTTAAAAGCAAGATAATTGGCCATTCATTGTAGCAGATTGGCCTTTTTTATCAATTGATAATTTACAGTATTTTACACAATATGCATGTTTTAAAGATTTCGTTAGTTTCTGATGAAGCGATCACTATCTGCTTCGTGGCAATGCTCCAGCGACCGCATGATTGACGCTCAAATGGCATTAAGACGATCATTGACTCACCCTCTCACAATGTTTATGCAAAACATGTAAAAAAACAATTAATCAAATACATTAAAAACAACCTTGAATAATAGATACAGAAGCTAAATACATGTGAAGCTGAATATCGGTTACTAAGTCTAATGATTAAATTAACTGCAAGTATTTCAGATTCATTTGCAGCAAATATCATACGTATGTACTCTGAGATTGAGAGAGACTTTTAAACAATCAACTACAATTATTTAGAATATATATATCAACAATTCAAAAAGCATCGCAAACCGTACCTATGTCATATTATTTACATTATAACCAAATACTGAAACGAGCCGTCATTTTCTAAAACATAGCTGTCATTTTTCAATGCGCCAACTTAAATACAGTACACTCTCAGTAATCCGCCGCTCGATTATCCGACAACTACTATAATCCGCCGTTATTTTTACTAGTTTAAAGCACAAAATCAAGCTCTATAATTCGTCGGTATTCGAGTGTCAAATTCAGTAGTCCGCCGCGTACAAGTATATAATGCAGATAAGACGGGTTTATTTTGGAAACTTCTTCTTCGTAAAACGTATGTTCATCGTGAAGAAAGTAAAGTACCAGGGAGGAAAGTACCCAAGGACCGCATCACAAATATGCCGTGCTCCAGTGCAACCGGGATACACAAACTGAAGCTTTTGGTCATAGGGAAAGCCAGGAATCCTAAGCCATTCAAGAATATCTGCCTCACTGAACAACTGGTTGTGTCAAGTGATTCACTGTTTATTTTTTAGTTAATAAACTTAGTTTATAAATATGTATAATTTAGTAAATACTTGATTTTGATTATAAATAAAACCGTAATTTGCTAGTACAAATTTCTCAAAAAAAGCTATTTTTACGAAATATTTGTTTTAATTTTTACCATATTTTGTATGTATGCACTATAATCCCCCGTTTCACTACATTGGACACTTGTCTGGTTTTTGGGGTGGTGGATTACTGAGAGCGTACGGTACTAATATTTTTTATGGCTACCAATTCAACCACACTAAAAACATTTTGGTATCACCATCAAGTTTTCTAATACATATAGTTCAAATTCTTTGCATTTACCATAATATCCAATGCTACCCATCATTTGAATAAGTATCGGTTATCAATGATGTCAATCATGACAGATATTATTTATTATTAATATACGATTTATATAGTTTGAATAAATCAGTGAGCTCTCTCAAATTGTTACAAAAGCGATCTACAAATGATTATAACTAAAGATCTGTCAACTTTGTGCTTTTTGCAACATTTATCTATGATGATTTGTTAACTAGTTATCCAATTTTATTAACAAAGTATTATGTTCACAATTGGACTACACAAAATAATAACATATTGGTGAAAATAAAAGCAGTACTTGTCAATTATGACATCTTAAAAGTTTACATAAAAAATGAAGTGGTGCTGTCAAAGCAAAAAGCACTGCCCAAATACTCATATTATCAAGATTTTAAGTCTTAAGGGGACACGTCATATTATATACTATCTAATACTGTGTAAGTATTGTTACATTTAGTCTTAACCCTACTGATATTAATGACATCTTAATAATTCCTTGTGCACAAGCTCGCATTGATGGAAGTACACCATTTTCCATTGTAACTGTAAAAAAGTCAATATTTATTGCACTTCTTTTTAAATACCAAACGATTACATATATTGCTGTCAAATTGAAGCACAGTTAGAGAAAATATAAAAACACATATTATACGATACACTAGAATAAGCAGCTAACATTGAAACTAAATTATTGAACTATAATAATACACATTATACAGGTTATTAAAAGATAAATAGTTAGATTTTTTTTCATTAGATAATAATACCTAATGGAGTATGCCACGTATACAGTAATGGTCGGATATGAAATACAACACTTAACATATTAAAAAATGTAATCATTATTTAATCGTTATTTGAGAATTCACGTTTCCTTGATATTTTGCATGTAGTTTCTACAGTCCTGTTTCATTTTAGTACATTTGATGTCTGGTTTTAGGTTTTTATTTTACGCAATTTACATCTGAATTATTTAAAATTACGTATTGAAATAAAAAATCCGAATTTATTTGAACATATTTAATTAATGACATCGTTGAAATTATTCTATTGATAGATACTGCAGTGCCTGAGACCAACGTTACATACACAATGCGATTGCGCTGTAGTGACAAAAAGAAGGAACTGACTAGAAGAGGCAACCTTTACTCTGTCCTGAAAGAAGCAGAGGTTCAAGAGTGGTGAAAAGTCTTGGTCACTCAAAAGATGACAAAATTTCAAGGTGGTCACGATTCTTAGCCAAAAGGAAATTAACAAGAAGAAGAAGACGCATATCCAAATACTGTCTCAACCAAATATGTTGAAAATCTTCTTCTACAGAGATGGAGCTTCAATTTATGAAATTGAAGCAAAAAAAAAGAGCCATGGTCCACTGATAAAGTTAGTTAAAAGTGACTTTGCATTGCAGGTTCATTTGCAGAGAACTTCACGCTACTACTATGACATTTATTTGCCAATTTGCAGGGTATATTGTAAAAAGACAATCCGTCACTATGAGTAGATAACCAACCAATAATACTACACTTCGGCATTATTATTAAGTTGCAAAATCATTTTAAATTTGTATAAAACCGTTTATAACTGCAAGTAAGTAATCACAATGAAAATAAAAAATGGCCGCCATTGCGTATGTAAGAAAATCGGAATGCAACTGAGCGATGTTAATATTTGTGGAGTTAGCCAACTTAACCATGCAAAATAATTTCAAATGTCATAACAGAAATAATTTATAGACTCCTTCTGTACATAGTGCAAAGATTTTGGTCTCAATAAAGAAAAACATTGTCAGTTTAAAAAAAAATGAACATTCTCGAAAACACTTTCTGAATTTGAATGATTTTTAATAAAAAAATCAATATCCCCAATTCACGTTTTTCCTATATTTACGTCTTTTTAATCAGTCCTTTCAAAAACGTAAAATCGGGGTTTCTTGTCGGTGCCACTACAAACCAACAGTATGTTGGGCAAATACTATTTATTCTCGTGTGCATGAAATACCCACGCGGCTGTTTTTCTTTCAATTTCAATCAGTTCTGTTGTATCCAGCTTGTATCGCTCCCCTCGCTTTTTCTTGTCACCAGCCCGAACTATCAAAACCTTACAATGTGATACATTAATTTAATAACAAATAATTGATTCAAATTAACCTGAGTACTGAAGGTCAAAACAATTACTACATTGGAAGTCTACAAGTGTATTATATTATATTATTGTAACACAGATCATAACAATATGTACAATTTACTTTCGTAAACAACTACTGTTATCTAACTTCGTAATGAGCTGTTGGAAAACTATCAGACATTTTACTAAAATCAAACTTGACACTGCTCAATTTATTAAATTTGTACAAACAAAATATTAGTAAATACTTTCAAACTGTCTTTCTTGAAGAGACAACAGCCTAGCACTACTATGTAATAGATTTCAATGCTTCTATTTTTCAACAAGAAGTATTTCATTTAATATCTATCACTTCTATTTTATGTCCTTACTAGGTGCTGGTGTTTTGTTAATGTCTATAGAATTTTGTTTGTTATTTGACTTTTCTGATTTAGTTACACTCGGTAATAAATTTTTGCTTTCTTCACTCGATTTACTTTGGTCTTTCTTTATTGATGAGTCGTTCTTCTTAATCGGTTCATGCGAATCATTTTTAGAAAGTCCTTGAGATACCTTTACTGATTTCTCATTAGATTTATCTTTGGAAATGGGATTCAAAACTTTCGATGGCGTCTGTGATGAACTCGGTAGACTTTGGATGTTTGTACTTCTAGTTTCTGCTGAGATTGGTGTTTTACTTTTTTCTACGGAATCTAATTTGACGTTTGACTTTTCTGTTGTCTTTTCATTTTTACTTTCTCGATTTGGTGTGTTTTGATCTTTTTGTATTAATGAGTCTTTTTCCTTATTGAGTTTCTTCGAATCATGTTTGTGAAGATCTTCAGATACTTTTGATAGTTTCTGATCTGATTTTTCTTTGGAAGTGGAATTTAAATTGTTAGCATTTGGCTGTACAGCTGATGAGATTGGTAAATTTTCTGCGAGTGTCTTCTTGGTTTCATGTGAAATTGATGTTTTATTATTATCTACTAAATCTTTTTTGACGTTAGAATTTTCTGTTTTGGATACAGTTTTGGTGTCTCGATTTGGTTTATTTTCATCTTTTTTTGTTATTGAGCTCTTTTCTTTAATTGTTTCACGCAATTCGTTTTTGGCAAAGTCTCCAGATACGGATTTCTCATTAGATTTGTCTTTTGACAAAGAATTCAAATTTTTAGAAAGCGCAGCAGATGAACTTGGTAAACTTCCACTGAGTGTAGTTTTGGTTTCGTTAGTCGATGCTGTCTTCGGGACATTTGCTTTATCTTTGTCAATATTTAACTTTTTTGGAGGCTTTGATGCATTATTTGAAACATAAGCCATAGTTTTACTAGTGTTATCTATATTTTCTTTTAATAGTTTTGTTTTATCTATTGCAGTATTTGGTGATTGCAAATCTTTTAGATGCGTATTGATTGTACTAGTTTTCTTTGTGTTGTCCACCTCTGCCAAATTTTTTGATACTGCAATCACAGTTTGTTGTGTTTGCGAGAGATTTTTTGAATTATCCGCACTTGATTCGGCTGCAGTGTTTATTTTTCCTACTTGTATCGTGGATGATAATTTCTTTTTATTGTCATTAGATTGTTTATTTGATTCTGTGGCAGCATCTGCTTTAGATTTACCTATTAATCCGATGGATGTAGCTTTATTTGTCGAAAGATCGACTTTGGCATTTATGATTGGTACATATTTACAGGTTTCTGTTTTATGACTTGAAGCCACTTGATTCATCGATGCGTCAGCGGGTTCTTTAACATAAGACGGTTTTATATCTATTTTTAAATTCTTTTTAACACTTTCTTCATTTGATTTTATACCAATCAACTTATCGACTTCATCACTACTGCTTTTAACAGATGAAGAATTTTTGGATAGCGGCATGACCGAAACACTCGCTTTTGGATCTACTTTTACCGGAGCAATTGAGCTGACCATGTCATTTTTTAAGTTTGCATTACCATATAAGTGAGGAAGCGACACAGTTTGCGGATTATTTGTATAATTATTATCGGTCATACCTTTACTTGTAGCGGAAATATTTGGTGTGCACATATTGTTGTTTGATTGTGAGGAATTGGGCATTTGTTTTTCAAGTTTTTCAGATTTTCCTATTGTACTTTCAAAGGGTTGATACGAGGTTTTCGGAGTAGAACAGACAATACTCGAGGCGAACGAACTGATTGAAGTGGTTTTTGGTTGATATTTCGGCTGACATTGAGTTATTTTTGCCGCATTACCAGTGAGGGGCATCACAACAGAGGAAGAAGCTGGCATCAGTTTTGACGTTTCCCTCTTTTCGCTGAATGAAGGGATCGGAGATGCTATCGACTGGCACGGTCTGTTTGGGTCTTCACACTTGATACCCATTTTAGCAATTGTGAAGATAGCGAAGCCGTCATTCGATCGACCGACCGGTAGTATTGATTTTGGGGACCCCTCTTTCCATGAAAATTTCTCATCCGATAAGCTAATCGTTGATGGAAGTTCAACCGTGCTCGACTTAGAAGTGAGGGATTGTGAAGAAACAAAATCAATTTTCGAATGGGGATTATTATTGTCACGGCTCATATATTCCTTTCGGGTCTTTTCGTCTAACGGATGGTAGAGACGGTTGTCGTTTACCTCGGATATTGTTTGCTTAGTGTTAACAGAACTTCCGTTAGAGATAATAATTTTATTTGAATTTATCGACGCATTGCTCGAAACGTAATCTTTCGATAACAGTTTCGAGTCAGTGGGAGAAGATATACCAGAATTAGAACTGCTTCCTTTAATGTTTGAATTACATGCAGGTAAAACTTTGTCGGTCTTATAATCGTCTACTTTTTTAGACATATTTGTTTGCCATCCATAAGTGCTTGGTTTTGTGGGAAACTTTGGAGCAATAAAATCTTTGTTGTGGTGTACGGGACTCTCATCTAAAAGTGGTCTCGCGGATGGGTCTCCGCTGCTTTTGAAGTCTTCGGCCTTGACGACTTGACCCTGTTTACCGGAATCTTTTTCCTCAGTCTCTTTATGCAGCAGAGGTACCGAAGCCGGATCATGACCATTCTTCTGCAAGATATCCTGACATCCTTTTTGCTTTGCATTTTTTGAAGATTTTAAAATACTAGGTCCGGGGGTTTTCGAAGGACTGATCTCTAAAATTTTTGATACTGACGTCTCATGTGCACCATTGTTCAACTGAGAAAATAGAAAAAAGTCTCATATATTATATGTAATTCAGAAAAATATACACCAATAAACCTTCAATAAAACACAAAGAAATTAGAGCTTATATTATTGATGGGTCAAATAGTCAAACCCTCATCAAATTAAATCTTCCTATCCATTCAGAGTTTTATACAATAAAATCTAATCTTTATACCCTGTTTACGCGTGCATGGATTTACTGTGCACAGTAAGAAAATGTATGGGGAAACATGTATTATCCTGCAGTTGGCAAGATTGCGTGCATGAGTCAAACAAGTTTGGAAGCTTCTGTATTGTGCTGATTTTTTATGCGCAAGTAAGATCTGCGCAGTAGAAAGATAATGGCGAACCTGCCGGTAAAAAAACGAACTACTCATTTTGACGATTTTCAATACGTACTGTCAAAATAATACTATAAAATGACAACACCGCGTCTCGCTTACTCTTGAAGAATGAGCTTGGAGAGTCAGCCAGCACTTTTACGTGTAAACAGTTATTGTCACGATAGTTTAAAATAAGCACTATTGCCGACGGTAATTCCATGCACGTGTACAAGCGCTATTATGGTCAATATTGACAAAACAATTATTATTCAACGACATCAAACCTGTGACTTTGGTTGGATAGTTTTCAGAAATTTCTAGAATTTCGGTTGAAATTCGTCAGTATGGTAAATTCCAGTTTTCTATATAGTTATGGTTATCAAGTTGATTCGATCGACTAATCGTATTCAGATTTTCTATAAATTGAGCATTTTTAATTTAAAACTATAACAAAGAAATAAGACAAAAAGTAACATGGTTAGAAGAGTTAAAACCATATAAAAATGCTGATTTAAATGGATACCTATCTAAAAATTGATGTCAAAACACATGAGATGATACAAATATTGGTGAAAAGCTATAGGTATCAATGCGATCTTTGTTCATTTAAATCAGAGGGGGGCAAACTTTTTGGATGGAGGGCCAAATTCAAGAATTCAAAATGAGCGGCGGGCCGCACGTAAAATACCATTTTTAGATATACATATACTATTTATTATCACGAAAAATAAACATTACAAAAAAATTAATGAGAAGAATGAAACTGTTGACCATTTAACATTTTTTTAAATTCAGGTGTTAATTTTGTAGTTGATATTCTCAAAACTGCTTGTAAATGGGCATCTCAAGTTGTAGCTCTGTCGGTACACTATCAATATCTATTGAAAATGGATCGCGTACTACTGCTAAACTTGTCTCAATTTTTCGGAAGCCACCAAATCTTTGTGAAAAATCTCAGAGCTTTATTAATTTTACCATATTCTTCAAATTTATATTCTGGTATATTCAGCAACTTCAAAGTTGGAAAGTGGTCCACGTTGTTATTCGATATTTGTCGAAAGAATAACTTGAGTTTTAATTGAAATCCATTCAAACTTTTTACCATATCATGGGCATATATTTTTTTCCTTGCAAAGCGGAGTTAAAAGCATTTAAATGTGTCACGATGTTCAACGTCGAAAATAGTGGTTACATAGTGTGAGACAAGACGCAAGGAAGACGTACTGAGATAATACATTTATGAAACAACAAATTCTTCAAATTTTAATCTATCGTCAATATTTTTTAAAAAATATATAAAAAAGTTATTCGTAATCAGAAGTACAATTAATGATGGCGGGCCGCAAAAAAATACCCGGCGGGCCGCAGTTTGCCCCCCCCTGATTTAAATGGTCACCCTGTGATTTATAAAATAAAATTATACATACTTGTGAAAACCATATCAATGTGTTAATTCGATACTCATAGGTTGATGCAAACTCAGATTTATTTCTAATATCAGGGTTGACCAACGTGTATGTTGTTGTGATCGACTTTTTGCATAAAAATATAGCTGTGAGTCATCTACCAAATTCACTTTATAAATAAGTAAACAAATCAATGATCATAAGTTGACACCTCGTATCTGACATTCAATATTTTCGATAGGGAGAATTAAAATGTTATAAAAAATCAGGTGATCAAATGAAACAAAAATAAATAATTACAAGATAAAAAGAACTTTTTATATACTTACAACGTTTTTAAAATTTCTGTTGAATCATATAAACTTGACTTGACTAGTATAAACGATCAAAAAAAATTGTACCTACTTGATAGAAATAATAACATTGTGTTTACCGTGTATAGTCCCGGCTCCTGTGCGTAAGCATCGGAGGCCGGGTCGTTGTCTCATTCCCCGTGCCCCCGTGTGCACCTTTCTCTTATAACGGGCCGACCGTTCACCATGATTATTGTGTTCTGGATTGCGTCATACGTGGATTGAGTAGAAATCTCTCCTCGGCATTCCATGTTCCATTCCGATGTTGGCTGTACCAATGCTCGCGCTTTCTGTTCAAACAAAACAATCAAACATAAAAACAACTAAGTAAACAGATATTATCGTCACTGTTCTGACAGAAGACACTAATTCGAAAAAAATACATATTGAGTTAGTTATACCAAAATGTTCCTTATTTCAAACTTTACCGTCTGGAAACTTTCTTAATAAATAAACAGTATTTATTTTAAAGTTATACTTTTTACGATTACTTAATAAACTCACATGATAGACCATTTCAAACATTTTAACAACTTCAAAGTCAAATTACTCAAAACTAGTATTCTCCAGTTAGTGTGTTCTGCCAGAACAGAGACGTTATGATGATGAGATGTAGGTTAATCTGTTTTTAAATATTTATAATTTTTGTAATTAATCTTCTTCGTCTAATTATGAAGCCGTGGGTCACGGGTTTGAACCCAATATGCATTACAGTGAGCATGATTCCTATTTAGAAACATTTCACAGCAATATTACGGTCCAATCCTGGATGAGAAAAGACTTTCTCGCTCGCCGTAAGATGGCGTAAACTTTATGCAAGCTGAGAAATATTTCCTCGTAGATAGATACCAATTTGCAATGGCCGACTTAAGAAGCTTTTCGCTTTCAATCGACATATCGAGATACTCCCGAGGATGTGATCGGCATGCTGAAATTCGCCATATAAGCAAGTCGGAGATTCTATTAGGCCAAGGTGATAGAGCTGCAAGTCCAATAGTCTGGAGTCAATCTGGTTATCTCCATGTGCCACTTTATAATTGGAAAATAATCAGATGCGTTTGTCTGGCCTTGAAAGAGGTGTTCCATCGCTCCGGAAGTGTATGCAGTTGGCCGTAACACAGTTCATCATGAAATGTTGTATCGGAAATAGATAACCGTATAATTCCCGACCATGTCCGATCCTAATAAGATCATATGGGCCTCCACAGAGTAGAGGTTTGTATTAACAGATTTTGTTTTTACGAGAAATGGATGTCAGCCACTTGCTCAACCTATTAGGCCCATACCCTGACTCACACACAAATTGAAAAACAATATGTGTACTTGCCAGACCCAGGATTCGAACCTGGGACCCACGGCGCGATAGTCCAACGCTTAAGCCGCGCGGCCACCGTGGGTATACTATTGAAATCAATTCCTTACCTAAATAAACTACTTTAAAATACATAATAAAAACCACCAGAATACAAGAGAAAGACAGGAGAAAATAGGTAGGTAAGTAAATTATAAATACAATCATATCTATATACCTATCAAATATCAGATCATAATGACAAAATATCAAAAACTTGATACCACGCATTATCAAATTATTGTTCCTATTGAATTTAATAAAATTGAAACAGTACAGTCTGCAATGCTCCATGAACAACACGTATTTTTTAAATCTTTTTCCGGTAAGCCAACTCACAGTGAACTTGTGCTATGGCGAAATGTAATACGTACAATCTACATGTAACTGTTACTATCCTTCAGTCTGTGGAAGTCCATAATAGGAACATGGTAATTTACCATGTTTGTCGAGATTGAATATGCCCACACATTATTTTAACGATTTAGGATTATTTTTATTGAAACACATCATTTTGAAAGGCCTCAAAAGCACACCTATCAGACAAGTGGGCTGGTTAAACCCATCCCTCTCTGGTAAACAATGAAATCAAACATAATATTTAGATATAATTACCTCAGCAAATGTCAGATTTTCAGGTCCATTGAACAATTGGAATATTGCCATCAGTATAACAACAAAAACGGGCAAGACTCCTATTACCCATCCAATTGCATCAGCCCAAAAGGGGTAAACGTAATGTCCATATGATGCCGGTTTGTACTCCACCCAGTTGAAAAACAAAATAAACTGAAATTAAATAAAACAAATACATTAATATCTCGATTACAATAAATCTATTTAAATTTGGATTTGGGTCTGGAAACCCCCCCAGAAACAAATGATGTAGGTTGATTAAAAATTACTTATTTCCGTGGAACAGCCTTTTCTTAGGATTGCCGCTTTCTTTTCGAAAAACTAATACACGCAAAGCTAGTGTCAGCCAGGACTCGAAATGGACCAGAGCGCACCGGAGTGCCGTTCCGGTTCATGAAATCCCCAGGTGGGCAGTTTAGTGAAAAGTAAGGTCATTATTTCGCCCATTTCTAGAGCCAGTAGCACTTCTGGTCTTTGGCATAATACAATTTGCTCTATTTCCAGTATATCCATGCACTTAAGTCATATTAGCCAGAAAGACAAGTATGTTCCTTTAATTATCGCTGTCTCGTGGAAATAATATTTTGACCATCTGAACTAGATAGGCTATACAACAACATAATTTAACACATTTATTTTTATAAAATAACTGTACACAAAATTGATAACTAAATTGTTAATATTTTCGGAAAATTATTGAGCGCTCCGGTTCGTAAAATTTTCCATTTCGAGCGCTTGTGTCAGTGGAACTCGCGAATTGGTGCAAGCATCTATGACACCTAACGTTTGCTCTAATATTCTTATGATGCATGTCTAAAAGATCTTATATGTCATTTTGTTAAAAAAAATGTCAATATGCTATTATTTACCGTTATTTCAAAAATAACACATGACATGTGAGTTAAAAGGTGTTCTTTCTTCTTTGGTTCCAGCAAAAAAAAATCATTTGACAAAAGAGTTTCTACAAATACCTACATCATAAGTATGTCAAATAACATGTCTATTAAATATTTTTCTCATATATACCTACTTCAAAAAGCCTAATGATAAGTTTTTTTGCTCTCCTGTAAAATTGTTCTAACATATGTTGTTTTTGTAATCAACCCTTCAATCATTATGATCTTTGGGCCACGTGCATTCAACAACCACACGTGGATGACTTCGTAGTTATAGCTGCAGGTTAGGTATTCATTGCTAGACTCAAAATTCAGGGTATCTGAGTATGGGTAATTTACCCGGAAAAGTGCGGGGTCCACAGTTTATTGCTATAAGTTATTTAAGTAGTAGGCAGGTTAAATATGGAAGTCAGTGTCACCTGCTAGATTTTGTTAACCCCGCCCCTCTCGTAGCCTTCAAAATGAATAATATATTATGGATTTTCTTTGAAATAGACACATAGGTACAAATAATTGTCTGCAATACTACCATTACAAAAGTATTCAGGATAAGCCTTTCAGTTTATTTTGTCCAGGGAACTACTGCAATTACCGTAACATCTTACCAGTAGAGCAGAAGGAGTCACAAGTTTCCACATCCAACTCCAGAAAAATACCCATGTCTTTGACTGTGGCCCGATCATGTCCTGAATATCTTGCAGAAACCTCTCCGCTCCATACAGCCAAGCGATGAGGATACATTCGCTGATGGCGATCAGCAGTACAGACCAGTTTGCTGCATACTTATCCATCAGCTGCAGCCAGTACATTCCGCTCTGGAATTACCACATTATTTGTAGAAGAGAGCGAGAAAGGGACAAGACATGTTACAATGTGTAAGGCGAAAGAAAACATACCTACACATAAACGCAAATTCTAAATTTGAAAATTTATTTTAATCGGGTCGTGGATGAAAACAAATGATGGGATACTCTCATAATAGTTTGACATATGCTTTGAGTGCAGCACTAGCATATCGAGTACATATAAATATCAAACGACATTACAATTAATTTGTGACAGATTGACGGAAAGACATAAATAAGTATGGTGTCTGGGGGGTGGTTAGTCAAAATAATTTATGTTGCAGAACTAAGCCTCATCCAACAATATTGTCAGGTGACACTACCACCTGATATTTTTGTAATTAATAATAAATCCATGCTGATTAGGCAGTTTCAATCCTTCTTGAAAATAAATAAATATTCCTAATTAAGTATGTTTTTATTCAAATGAACAATACACAAGATTGAAGAGTGTAGCGTTCTATATTAGCTATACATATTATATGAGGCCATCGCTTAGTCAGAACGTACCAAAATCAAACAATCATATTTTTCATAATCCTTCAAAAAATCAATCAAAGAAAAAGTTTTGGCAACACTTGCTATTGCATATTTTTAGTGTCAAATGGTTGTTTTTCTCACAGGAAAAATATTCGTAAGGAGGGCAGATAGCAGAGGGTGATATGTCAGTGTCTCGGGTTTCCAAATGCATAAAACTACCATTGTATCTACATAATATGTAAGTGAAAGCAAAATTATTTGGTTGGGCCAATTATGGTCGCCCCATAGCAATATTTACCTCCTACCTATAATCCAAATTATTGTCGCAAGTCCAGGTGCAACTCAGTTACGGGTCATCAGTCGACCGTGATTGACAAACAGTTAGTTATCGTAGACCACGACTGGGTCAATTTGATACAGTGTGACCGTCGTCTAAGCAATGATTCAATTCGTGTCTCATTAAGAACTTAGTCAATTAGGGTATCTCATACAAACTTGTCATCATCATTCATATTAAATTTATAAATGTATACCGTGCGAATGATAACCGGAATCATTTGCATCCTAGTGCGTGAGTGCGTGACCCAGGACCTGCTCAAGCCATAAAGCCGAACAATATCATGGTTAGTGCCTGGATTGACTCCCGTTTAAATCGCCCTCCCCCAGCATCCACATCCACAATAATCCCAAATTACAGTCCACTAAAAAGCGCCGACATTATTTTTTATTTATTTATATTTTTTTTTACCTATACTTATACCTATACAATACTTGGGGCCACCGGGAGTTTCAAATATATTAATAAAAAAGAAAATAAGCATTGTTTACATTTGTTGTAAAAATGAGTCCTCCAAAATACCCGAAGACGGCTACAGCAAGTACGACCCAACTTTTCTTCTCTCTCAAATTGGGAAATCTATCCAGTATGGCAGTTGTCACGGTTTCCATCAATGCAAACTGAAAAACAAAATATGCAACCATTGATATTGTACACAATAATACGTACCTATTAAATATCCATGTGAGGCCGTCAAAAAAGTAGGTATCTATGGGTGCCGGACGAAATCCCGAATGCTGAAATCCCGAATGTGATGTCAAGAGATGCAAAAAACCCTTTTTTTGTGGAATAATGGGTTTTTGTCTCTCTTGTAAAATTTGCGCAATTCAAGATAAATGTTAAGATTGCGCAATTATTGCTGTTTGTATTTTTTTTATTTTTCGGGATTTAGGCCTTTGGGATTCCGGTCATTCGGGATTTCGGCGTTCGGAATTTCGGTATTCGGGATTTCGGCTTTTGGGATTTCGGCTTTTGGGATTTAGGCTTTCGGGATTTCGGCCATTCGGGATTCCGGCCTTCGGGATTTCGACCCAAGCCCGTATGTATATATTATGTTTCATCAATACTTTCTTTCGATATGATGGTCCTACATCTACACTATTTTGAACCTTATTATCAGTGACGTCCCGTGGGGGTAGGCAGATCGAGCGTCGCTTGGGAGCGGCAGTTACTCGATGGGCGGCAAATCGAAGAAAATCATTTGGAATATAAATATAGAAATAGCTACCTAAACTTAGTAATAACGAAAATATCTTTCCATTAAAAAAATAGCTCACTGGTTTCTATCTAGTTTACTTCCGTTGCTATTCGACGTCCTTGGGGACCAGAAACGACACGTGCAGATTTGCGAATAATTAGTCTGATATTTTGTTAGTAATGTATCCTTAGTCCTTACAACACATTTCTTAGATATTGGATTCATGAAAGGATGATAAAAAATGAGGCGGCATTTTGGCGTAGCCTAGGGGCGGCATTTTATCTAGGGACGTCACTGCTTATTATGCCTGCATACCAGTGAAAAACTGGAGAAATATTTCGCGGACCGCTGTGTAAGGCAGAAATAAAATTAAGTAGGTAGGTATTACATAATAAAATTCTTCTAATTTTTAGGGGTCATCCGTGTATGACATCACACCATCCCATCTCCAAGGTATTTGGTGAGGGTGTCTGATATAATGTGATGATTTTTGAAGAGAGCGTTAGAGGCGGTTTTAGAAAATGTGTCATCGCAAAAGCAATGAAATATAAACTTATTTTTTTCTGATAATAAAATATTCTTTCAAAACTAGAATCTATCATTTTCAATATATTTTCTCACAAATGGAGAGGGGGTTTCAAAATGTCAAGAGAAAAAATTATATTATTCATTTATTACAATACTTCTTTAGAAAATATTTTCTTTCTTTCTACCGTGTATGAAATAGAAGAAGATATAATATACCGGTATGTTTTTTTCCTACACAATAATTAGGGAAACTGAATATATTAGAAACGGGTCAAATCAAAGAGATTGGACTCCTCTTCAATCTCTTTGGGTCAAATAAATTCTATGGTAAGTAATATTATGTAATGGTATACCTGAGAATCCAATCCCAAGGTCAGCAACATAAAGAAAAATAACAAAGACCAGACGGGTGATATGGGCAGTCTGGTGACCACCTCCGGATAGACAATGAAAGCCAGCCCGGCTCCCTGGTCGACAACCTTTTCAACGTCCACGTCCAGCTCGTGGGCCAAAAATCCAATCACAGAAAATATGACAAGGCCAGCGAAGAATGATGTGGCTATATTCGAAATTGCAACAATCAAGGAGTCTCTACAAAAAAGGAATATCATTAGAGGCAACTATTTCCAAATATAAAACATTTCAATTCAAACAAACAATTCAATATTTATTATAAACGACAATTTTATGTTTCAAACTTAGTGTTTCCAATTTATATAATAATATGCCCATTTTTATTAACCAATCAAGCCTTAACTGCAATAAATAATAACCAAAATATAATTCGACGTAACCTATTTATTTATTTAACCGGTTTCACGCAATGGCATTAATGTCATTGTTTTCACGTCATAAAGTTTTTAACGTCACATTTTTTTCATAATATTATGCTTGTGACAGGTTTTGAAAGTTATAGACCATTTGTCATTACACAATATTCTGTGACGTCCCGTTGGTGTTGACAGGGCAGTGGTAGACGATATTATTATTGTCGCTTCATTACAAAGTACCGACATTTTAATTTCAGCGCCACAGACCTCCGTGTACCTAAAACTATCGCTGTTTGAGGGTATATTTCGTAGAAATGCTCTAATCTTCAGTAGTTGAAATGTATACATTAAAATAGGTAGGTATGTAGGTACCTGCATAGCGGCAGCAGTTATGGCTCGTCTTACGTGAGCGACGTCGGCGAAGCGATGAGCGGCGCGCGCAACTCAAACGTATAACCGTATAAACGTACAACCAAAAAAAGACTGTTTACGAACATTTTCACACACGGTTATACGTTTGAGTTGCGCGTGCCGCTCAACGCTTCGCGCGACTTCGCCCACGTAATACGCCCCGTTGGGCACTAGGGACGTCAAGTTTGGAAATCATTCTAAATTATGTATGTATACTTATTTACATATATTATATAAGGTGGATACATTATTTTTTAAGAACTTAAGAAGTATACTATGTCAATAATTGTCAGTATTATTTTATTAACAATAATTACATACATTTGACAGTATCCTGTTTTTATGAAATGTTGGTTGCATGACTGGGAGAAATATTTTACCACAGTGTATACACTGAACGTATTCACCGTGTAACAATACTAAACAATGAATGCATTCATTACTTAGTTTGCAAGCAATGTGAAACTTCTATTACTTAGTAAATTGTCTTATTTTGATATTCTTTTCAAAGTGTTAAGATCTTGCATATAATAATAAAAAAAATTAAGCTGACTATAATAATTATGGTTGTTTATAGTGCGTGTACCCATAGCCTGGTTTATATAACTGTATAACTTACTTGTAGCAATTATTTGTGAATTTATTGTAGGAAGATAATGTTATAAGTCCTCCCCATGCAGGGCTTAAGGCGAAAAATATCTGTACAGCTGCATCACCCCATACCTAGAAAAAATCGTTTAAAAATTAGGTACTTAAGCAGTTTGTAGTAATCTTGGAAAATATATTTATTTAGGTAATTGTGTCGCAGATGCAGTCATGAGCTTTTATATTTTTTTTACGAAAACAGTTTATTCCATGTAGACAATTATAATAAATACCATTTACTGTCGGCGCATAGGATTTTCGATCCAATAATTGTGATTTGAAAATTTGAAATTTTCATACTTTTTGATGCATCATTATCACAAACTAAGATTATATTAGGTAATATTAGGTCGGGGTAGGTTAGATTAGGTTAGGTTAGGTTAGGTATGGTTTAGTCCAGTAGCGCACCCAGGGGGGGGGGGCAGGGGGCCTTGCCCCCCCCCAAAATATGAAAATCATCAGAATGATTTTACATATTGAAATCGAAAGTCAATAAACTATACCTTGGGCTAAGACAAACAACACGGCGAAAAATGATTTGTTATTCTCCAGCACCCTTTTTAGTAATATTTCTTAGATTTTAATTTCTAATACAAAAATTTTGAAACACTAATGTCAGGTTTTTTTAGAAACCCGTTCCCTAATGAAATTCTCGGTGTCCACCCGAATTCCGGAGTGGTATAGGTCATGGCTGGGAAGGGTTGACAGGGCTCTAGCCTGGGGGCCCGGGCTGTGGGGGGGCCGGCGTGTCGGGTTGACCAGATAAGTGAGATAAACACACATCATAAATTAGCTTTATTAGTAAAAAAAATCGCCTACGGCGCTATTATACTTCATGACTATGAACATTTTAATTTATATAAATGTCCAATATATTTTCTGATTATTATGTGTCGATACTCGACAGCTCCATTATTAAAGTAGATGTATTGAAAATCGCCAATAATTCACTGTATAAGTACCCTCAATTTGAACTAAAACACAATTTGAAAAACGTTGATGTACTGTTTCACACTGTCTTTAATCTAAGCGGTGAATAGGGGGCCCGTCAACTACCCTAGCCCAGTGGTCGGCAAACTCATTAGTCAATACAGCCAAATATCAACAGTATAACGGTTGAGATTTCTTTTGAGAGCAAAATTTCTTAAACTTAAATTATATACGTAGGTAGTAAGTAGGTACACTGCTAATTTACTTAATAAACTTTAGTTAAAGTCCTAATTAACTTATAGGTAGGTACACTGAATAAAACTGAATATCATACGTAATAATGATCTTATTTATTAATAAAAATTAAATTGTAAGTAAGGTATCCATAAAATTGAATCATGACAATGACTGACATACTCAATGTGAATAATGGCCTTGCATCTCCTTGTAAAGTTTGGGTACGTCAGGTTCGTATGTTGTTGATTTAATTTTAAGCTTCCAGGTTCCACTTAAAGATTCCAGGTTCTCATCAATAAATCGATTTCTCAATTTACTCTTGATTTCCTCTCTTGGAATTCTTTTTACTAACCACGAAACTTGCAATATTAACATTGTTGAAAGATTTTATTCAGTACCTAATTAAATACAGAACTTTATTTTTCTTGACTCTTCTCCTCAGCTGCTTTCTTCCTTGCATCATCGACAGAATATTTAGCACAAAATTACGAGTTTTTAGTTGTAGTATCTCTCTAAATTTGAATGCGCCAATTTTTCCCGACACATAAAATAAATACAGGTCGGGAAGCCATTTAAGTTTTGAATAAACGTGAAGTCTCGGTCTCTTCAACATTACATTTACGGTTATCCTCATCCATTTTCTTTGCTCCTTCTTTGTAGCCATGTCAAATATGACAGAGAGCATCTGTAGCAGAGTCGTACTCAAGGGGTCAAAGAGCCGCAGTTTGCTGACCACTGCTCTAGCCTGAGGGCCCGTTTCAGGATGTGGGGGCCATGGTGTAGGTACACCGAGTGCAATAGACAAAAGACCGATAAACGAGATATAAGGCTGTGTTGTATTGAGTAGGTTGTGTATAATTTAAATGCAATAATACTTTTTTTGTCCATTTTCAATTAATATGTTGGAACCTCAATATTAAAAAACGTAAATCAAAAGAACATTTTTTTCGGTGGAATTCGGAATAAATATTGTATTGTTGTTTTAATTTAATAAAACACAATTTTTTTTTTAGTACTTATTCCACTTTTATTAAATAGATTAGGACCTGTTTCGTCCGCCTCAGAGGGACATTTTCAACTAGTTATGTATATCGCCATGTATTGTGAAAATATGTAAAAATATTTATATGAAGAAGAAAATGAGCCTATGGGACTAATTTACATTCTCCTCCTTGGGCCCCCCCCAATAATAATTTCTGGGTGCGCCACTGGTTTGGTCTAAAAAGAAAATTATAAAATCTCATGACGGCATCTGCGGCACATTTACCATTATTTATTGCACTGTAAAAATAGGCAATGCCGTTTTAAGACATTAATTTTGAAGGCATCTGTCTGAATTTTTCATTAATTTTCTTGATAATATTATTAGGTTTGGACTAAAAACATTCTGCAATAATTGCTATACAGCAAGTTTATTCAGTCTCTTTCGTTGGGGAAAAATCATTGACATTAGGTACGAGTCTATGACAATTGTAGAATTGGCAACACTGCTCCACATTATTTGATGTTCTTTTTTCAAATCTTACTTAATTTTGTTTCATATATAATATTGATTGTTTCTTGCCTTGTCATTGTTCAATAAATATACACGTAACAAAATGTAATCTTGCAATATGCTAACATAAGTTTCACTTTATAGCAAAAATATTGAAAATCTCCTTTTATAGAGATAGTGCCTTATATTATGAAGCTGAAGCAAACATAGGTCCATTGGTCCGCAAATGAAATTAGCTACAAGTGGCTACAAGTGATTGCAGACAAGCTCATTTTAAGAGAACTTCACACTTCTATGATATTTGTTTGCCAATGTGCAGGGCACGTAAAAAGACAATCCGTCACGCCATTTATAACTGACAACCATTTATAACTGCAGTCGAGTAAGTAATAACAATGCACAATTATAAAATGTAAGCCATTGATAACGTAACTAACGTAATAAGGCTCCTTCTATGTATAGTCAAAATTCCTTGCTCTGTGCAGACCTATTTCTGTCTTGGAGCGGAAACGATGAAACATGTAGATTAATGGAGGTTTAGTCAAAGTAGCTACCTGAGCATTTGCAAGCTGCGTCCAGTCAGGTGTCAGATAGAAGAGGATCCCTGTACTGGCTCCGGGCAATGTGACCCCTCTCACGAAAAGCATTACTAGCACCACATAAGGAAATAGTGCCGTGAAATAGACAACCTGTCACAAAAAAACATACAAAATGTGCATAATTAGCACTATCTGCCAATGTTCACATAATATGTAATATATACCTATCGACCATTGACTTACTAGTGGATGCAGCATCTGAATAATAAAAGGGGCTCGTGGGTCTACGCAAACAAATTCCATATAGATGAATCTAGTTGAAAAAGTAACTATGCCAACATTGTAATAAAAGTGCGTGTTATAAAATCTGGTCCATGTCTTTATAGTGTTATAGTCATATACTACTAACGTGTCCATTAAAATATTTATACATACAATCAATCAATCTAATAGATTGCAATAGGAATGAATAATATAGCAAATTCGCGTCCATGATTTTGAATTATTTTGCTAACGTGTCCACTGTATGCATGGTGGAGTTTTAAGTCAATGACATCAATACTGTAGTATATTGATGAATCATTGTTATTATAATATACACTTTTAAAATCATATATCAATTATTATTTATAAATCCACCAGTGCATATATTCATTCCATTCTATACACAAGGATGCTATCGGCGGCTATCAAGTGTAGTTTATCATATTTATTTATTGAGGTATTTTTTTTCACACCCACGATGGCCGCGCGGCTTAAGCGTTGGCCTATTGCATCGTGGATCTCAGGTTCGAATCCTGGGTCTGACAAGTAGATACACATATTATTTTTCAATTTGTGTATGAGTCAGAGTATGGACCTAATAGGTTGAGCAAGTGGCTGACATCCATTTCTCGTAAAAACAAAACCTGTCAATACAACCCTCCACTCTGTGGAGGCCCATATGATCCTAATAGGATCGGACTTTTTTTTTAAGAATTATTAATAACCAAGTCCTTGCTTTTTCGTCGAATGTGGTTGTTAGTAATTTTGAACAATCACAAACACCCAGACTTTGAGAAAATCACATACATATTGTGTCCTCACCGGGAATCGAACCCAGAACTCTCGGGTGGAAGGCCAGCGCCTTACGTACTTCACCACAAGAGCCGCGTATTGAGGTATTATACTTGTTACAATAAGTTAGCCGTCTAAACTGTCTAAAAGTTAACTAAGCCAAGAGAGGTGCTGTTAAAACATAGCACTTTTGCATAAAAATGATAATATAATTATATTCTTATGTAAAGCATAGATGTGCAGGAGAGATAATCGAAAATTCAGATTTATTTTTAAATGTCGGAATCAAAATCGTCTGCTGTTAAAAGTTCTGCATTTATGATACATTGATAAATGTTATAAGCTTTTGTTTTTAGATACTTAAATCAATCGAATATATAAAATGCTATTTACCTTTCCCGATGACTGAACCCCCTTACACAAACATAGGAAAACTATAGTCCATGCAGTAAATAAACAAAGCGCCATACTAAGACGAATGTTTCCAATCTCTTCAATGCCAGAAGAAAGGCCAAGGACGTGATTTCTAAAAAAAAAAAAAAGAATACATGATTATTCAACAAAAATACACAACAGACTTAACGTGGCTTATTTCCCTTGATGTGGCCCTGGCCAAATATTATATAATAGTATGCGATATATTATTTTATTATGTAGGTACCAGGTACCTAATAATCTGTGATGGTGATGGTGTATGTATAATAGGTATATTTGTAAAAAATATTTTTAATGATACATCAGCTGAATGGAGAACTATTCTAACTCACATTTGAAATATTTTAGAAGGGAGTCCTTTGAAACAACTTACTTAAATTATGTATTATTTGCATAAATGTGTCTATATAAATAATACATAACTTAAATAGGATGTTTCAAAGAACACTTCTCTAAAATATTTCAAATTAATGTGAGTTAGAATAGTTCTGCATTCAGCTTAGTGTTCTATTTCGGAAAGAGCACATTTATTTTTACTGACCAGTGAGTCTATTCTATAGTTATCGACCGCTAAAGTGATAAACATTATCAAACTTAGGGTAGGTTTGTATCAAAGTATTAGCACTTTTTGCAACAATTACAATTAGTTGGTTGTAATTGTTACAATAAGTGCTAATTCTTTGATATAAACCTACCCTAAGTTTGATAATATTTATCACTTTATCACTTTAGCGGTCGATAAGTATAGAATAGACCCACTGGGCACTAAATTACCTAATTCCGCCCCTGCGTTCCAGTGGTGTAGATTTCATTTAATAAAATAGATTTAGTAAAGTTAATTAATTATACGTACGTGAAATATTCCTCAGCTGGCGGCTTTCTAATGGCATACTCAGCCAATTCATTAATGTTGTGTTTCTCTGCATAGCTTTGATTGTAGCATTCCCGCAAATAATATGTCCCATTAGCGGCTAAGCAGGCATCGGCCTTTTCATAAGAATAGCAATCTGAAAATAATGAATAATGTATTTTAATTTTCAGCCAATCACTCGCCACTAAGATCCATTCATAATATTATAAATAATTCGATAGGCACCTACAATTGAATTCGGGTTGCCAGATTTTATTAATCTTTTGCTGGGCAGAGATTTTGTATCTGACGCGAAGGATGGCTTCCAATCATGGTTTCCTAATGAATTTCAATTTACATGCGCCTGTCAATTACCTACGTGGTCGAAGCCATGATTTATTCTGGATCGGAACCGTTTCCTCGTGTCAAGCCTATCAGGCACCATTAGCGAGGGGTGCGAGACTAGGCAATGCGTTCCCCAAAGACGTAGACATTTTCGGTGACGTGCTATGTATTTTGTATTCGAAATTTTATTTTTCTGTATACAATTGAATGTTTTTTTTTGTTTTCAATATTTTATTATTTTGTACCTATAAAATTGTACTTAAGTATGTTTTTTAATTTTATCATTTTTATATATTCTCTTCTTCTCTCTTGTGAGGGTAATATTTATTATACTATAAATCTCATGTTGTGAACGCCTTGAATTTAGATTTGTTATGTCCACAATGTTTTATTTTCTTAAATAAATAAATAAAAAATCCTCCCACAATACGACATATCGGACCAAAGGATTGATATAATATATTATATTATATATTTTTTACCGCCAAATAAAAATTACTAGAGAATGTTATATGAACAAGAGAATTGAGCAAACGGCTTTGCTGTCGAAGGTAAAAAGCTCTCCAATTTGAAATATCCGGTAGATATATTGTAGGGTTGAAAAATAAAATGAACTGATGGGCTTCAAGATATCCATGATGAAATTGGTGGTTATTATCGTAATAATACTAGTCCCAAATCCCAGTCTATTGCTGAAAGGTATAGAGATTGTTATCGAATATGTTTATCTCGGGTCGGGCACATCTGAAAACGGTGAATCCGAGATTGATATCAAAAGGAGAATAGCATTGGTAAAAAATGCTATTACAACTAAAATGTGTATAGCAAGTAAGGTTTATTGTCTTCCCGGTTTGTATATTATGCTTTTTGTATTTATTTATTACTTACGTACTAAAAAAATAGAAAATATTTGTAATAATGGTTGGTGTAACGAAATATATTATATTTTATTAGCGATCATTTCCCATACAGTAATACTGAAATGCAAAACTTATGTACTTATGCAGAAACAACGTTTTACAGAATCATATAAAATTATATGTATGTATATTATAATTATATTGATATAAACCAAATTATATGCCATACTTGGGATAAACCACACGAATGCATATAATATATGCTTATAAACACAGGTGTAGTGTTCAATGTGTGTGGGTTATCACTTTGTCAGCGGTTTAAATACGAGTAGCTGTGAATTTTATTTATTATAACAGTCATAATATAATAATATGATACTATGGGAATGGATATTAGACTAATTTTCCATTTTCCAAGCTGGAGCATATGGACACCACGGCGCCTCCAAGAATCCATGTCGCTAGCCAGTCTTCTTGAGTCATTACAGGTCATACCAGCATCCCGTCACTCCGCCATATACACTCTATAGATAGTAATTAGCGGCCTTCCAGAATGCTGGAATCTGGTTGACTTGAAGAGCAGGCAAGCCAGATTGAACTTCATTCCTGCCATCTGCAATACGTGGCTAGGTTCAACATCGCCTCTTCACTCTTAGCATCTTCTCGTTACTCATAAAGTAATACCACTCAGTATCCGTCGCAAACATATGTTCTCGAAGGTCAGTATACGGTTGTTCTGAGCCTTAAAAAGGTGCCACGATTCGCTACCATAAAGCAGCACCGTCGGATACAATTGCTTCGCGCGCCAGTGCCATAGGTGGCCATGTTGTACATTTATATTGCTATTGTAAAAAAAACCACGATTGCTCACTTTTTGAACTCCAGTCCGCTTCGCAGTTCTGCCAAGGCAACTGTGTGGTGATGGAAGCAACCATGTAGTGGATAGTCCACGCGATTATCAAGTTGTAGTACAGCATCACGACGGTGGAGACGATCACCATGCCGTACCCGAGGCCGCGGAAGAGGGGACAGAATTTATTGTAGACAGCCACCGGGCCGAGTGCCGCGTACTGGCCGAAGGATAGCTCCATAAACATCAGCGGGAGACCAGCTATCACCAGCATGATGCTGAACGGTATTAAGAAGGCACCTGTTGAAGAAACCAAAGCAATATGTATGTATATAATTTTAACACAACAAAAAACATTGGAGTGACCTTGACATCGGTTAGTAATTAAGATATTTGATTTAACATAAAAAAGCCGATTGCTAATAAGTAGCGCAATTTAGAAAGCGCTTCAGAGAGTATTGTAAAAACCATTAGTTAACCTTGCCGCAATTAGACAAGACACGTATAACATATTGGCCAGTGCACATGGGCGCGAATACCAAGGGGCGCAGGTTAAAATCCTGCTGGGTGTCGTATTTAAAAAAAATATTCTAGTGTTTATATAATATTTCTCAGAAGTGTTTTCAAACTATGGATGTTGTTAAATATAGGTTAGTTTCATTACTGACTAACGCAATAAAGTATTTTGAGTAAGAAGCTACAATCTTATGTTACGAAATTCAATGACGTCCCTAAACAAAATGCCACCCCTAGGCAGTTCCAAAACGCCGCTCTATTTTTTATCATCCTTTCATAACTCCAATATCAAAAAAATGTTTAGAAAAAAAACTTACAAAATAAAATACCACTAAAACATACAAAATTAAATTTATAAATATTTCCCCCCCAAAAGTGGGATTTTTTTGACATTGGTAATACAGTGGCTTCTTACACATTCCGAACCCGACAAAAAAATATAGTCCTGTTAAACCTTTTATGTTAATTAATACATTTTGTTTCCAACGAGTGAGCTGATTTTTTAATATAAAGATATTTTCGTTATTATTAAGTTTATGTAGCTGTTTCTATATATACCAAATGATTCTCCTCGATGTGAAGCCCTTGGAGTAACTGCCGCCCCCAAGCGACGCTCAATCCGCTTACCCCCACGGTCACTGACGAAATTATTCTTAAAACTGTAAATAATATTTTCGACCTACTTCTAACAACGACAAAAATGTTATAGGTTATTTCACTCCACAATGGATCAGATTTCATATACTAGCATGTACAATTTCGACCAATAAAATTGTTGCTTATTACATCAATCGGTATTTCAAATTCGAACCTTCATTAAAATTTGAAAATGTTTGTCTTATAATATTATGAAACAGCTGATATCGTGCGATTTTCTTATATACCTACTATCTTTATCTCTATAATAATTACAAGATAAAAAGAACTTTTTATAAACAACGTTTTTAAATTTTCTGTTATTTATTATTATGCTCAATATGCTCAAACTTGTACTTGATATGAAGTAAATAAAAAACAAACAAATATAGAATACTGAAATGTCATTTTGATTTCCATAGTAACGCACGTATATATTAACAATTTAGTTGCTAGGACCACCCACTTAGCAACCAATAATAGTGGATTGGATTACGGATTTCTTCCGGAATAACTTTTCATACAAAACAGAATTATCTGAAAATGAATTCAAGATGGCTAAAAGTATTAAAATAATGCATTGGCATCGTGTTCTGATATATTCTAAAAGTTTCAAATGTCTAGCTAGTCGTGAAGTTAGTTAAAAATCGATTGCAAGGTTTGTACTGGATAAACAACCACCGGACAAATAAGAATACGAGCTAATAAAAACGTTGTAAAAATACTTGTAATGCAAACGCGCCAGTCGCGTTGTTAGCACTAAATGGATCATTATTTTACGCTGAGATGTTGTGAAGTCAAGTTATAGTTTGTTTTTACTAAAATTTTATTAATTTATAAATAACATAAAATTACACAATCTAGTAATAATACTGGGTGATAGTGACTTAAGTTTTAGAATAATTAAGAAGCCATGGAAAATATACATTCCCATATTAATAACATAATAATTAATAATTTAGTTTGAATACCGTAATTACCGGTGATGCCTTATCACGGCAATTTTGTACGCCCTAGTTGGCGCCATAGGATTTAAGTTTCTTTACCACTAATACTAGTGGAAGGAAATGTGGGCTCTCGTGATATTTAAAATTAGAAGGTCAAACCAATAATAATTATAGACCATTAAATAATTCACAATACTTCAGTCAAGGCACCTAATAAATGTATAGGTGCCGTGCGAATTGTGGCAACATTAAAGGTCTCTGAATCAGCGTAGCAGTGCCGTAGCATTGGCGTAGACGTCGCGTAGACATCACGTAGAAAGCAGTTGCTACATAACAATATTTTGAGTGGAAAGTTTTATAATAATGAATCAAAAAATATCTGAGATAACTGTATGTTGTCGTTGTCAGTTTTAAATGTTTGGAGAAGATCGAATTTAAAACGTAGGTACACAACTATTTTGAAAATCACATGTAAAATAGTACATCATTATCACAGAACAGATTGATAAACAGAATTCAGATAGGCTATACCCCAATACACTACATGGTTTTCAATGTGTGAGTGTCCTACGAAAATGAAACATACTTTATAGACGTACAATAGCGTGTGTTGCAACCTTTAAATCAGTGACGTCCCCTGGGGGTAGGCAGATTAAGCGTCGCTTGGGGGCGGCAGTTACTTGAAGGGCGGTAAACCGAAGAAAATCACTTGGTATATATAGAAATAAAGGTACTGTTCGGTTATCAGGACTACAGCGGAAAACACATTTTGAAAATAGCCGATAAACTGGATTATTAGGTTAACCTAACCTAACCTAACCTAACCTAAACTAACCCAAACTAACAAATAATCTAGTATATTGGGTATTTTCAAAATGTGTTTTCCGCTGTATTCCTGATAACCGAACAGTACCGAAATAAATACCTAAACTGAGTACTTAATAGCGAACATATCTCTCCTTTCAAAAATTCAGCTCACTGATTGGAAACATAATGTATTAATTAGCATAAAAGGTTTAACAGGACTTTAATTTTTGTCAGGTTCGTGATGTCTAGTTTACTTCCGTTGCACTCGACGTCCTTGGTGACCAGAGACGACACGAGCATGGATATTAAAAAATATTGTATAAAAAATGGGGCGGCACTATGGCATTGCCCAGGGGCGGCATTTTGTCTAGGGACGTCACTGCTTTAAATATACCAATATTGAATGAGCGTCAGTGCATAAGCCGAGAGCAGTTATCAGAACGAAGGACAAGCTTAGAATGACATATTCTTGACACGCATTTAAGTTTATCTCATATTATTCCACACTCAAGATCGGTTGCTTGTTACTCCACACTCGTTAGATATTTCAGTTCTCATTAATTCTGTGTTTCCTGATTATTAGATATATTAATGAGACCAAAATATCTTCTGCAATTCTTCCAAATTTGAAACTAATGTTTTTTTTACAGTATAAAGGTATGATGCTGGCGGGTGTTTCGTGTACACTAACCTAACCCAATATCAGTAACAACTGGACGTACAATATATGTGCACTAACCTGACTAACCCATCAATGATAATATGTTTACCTTTAATATTATTTGTTGTGACAGATTTGGTCTAATACGATGTTGTTGGTGATTACTTGAAAACACAAAAATACGGGTTCCATCCAGGCGAAGCTGTAAATAGGTATAATTGTTGAGTGTGGTAATTTCAAAGTTCAGTTGTTTCCCTATACAAGACATAGTCATAGCGATATTTAACCTTTTTTGTTTACGCATCCTCAATGAACCTTGTAGGTACTGATATTTGTAATCCCATTCATCACTTATAGTGCAAGCTTTTTTACCATGAATGGTTGCTAGTCATTATCCCAACCAATTAGGTTCATTAATTGGAACTAAAACTCTACAAACATGGCCATCGTGTTTTTCATTTCATTTTATATAAAATGGGTAAAGTTTTTTACTTTATAGCGACAATCAAACACTTGACAAGACGCGATCAGAGATAATATGTAAAACTTAATAAAACGTTATTTCATGGGCTCTTCGATTATATTGAGAATCTACCGAATCCTAGGTATACACAGGTACGACCTCAATAAAGCATCCGAGTCTGTGAGCTGACATATCAGTACTCGGTGACAGAAACGATCACGAAGAGGTGTCACACGTGACGGGTTACTCCGTAGTCCTATAACATAACATAACATAACGGATTTCAGATCACCCCTCGTTCTACAGCGATACTACAAATATATCTACCAGTGGCGTGCAGGCTATAGATTCTGTAGATGCGGAGCATCCCCAGAAACAATCCATAATTTATGCTATGTTATAATTTAATATAATACTTACGTCCAATTGTATGGTAAATTTTACTGACCTTTACATTTCTTATATTTATAATTATTCGTAAATATTTTTGGAATATGGTAAATTTACAACTGCCATATTATAGACCTCACTACTTCACCGGCCGTATGCTAAAATTAAATAAGTAAAAAACCGTAAGTATATATTCTTTTTTAACACTACAACAGGCTTAGATGCCCAATGACAGTAGTGTTTGTTTAACAGTAATGTGTTCATATTAATATAAGTGAAAAACTCAAATAAATATATTGTGTCCTCACCGGAAATCGAACCCGGAGCTCCCGAATGAAAGGCCAGCGTCTTACGCACTGGGCTACGAGAGCAAAAATAATACCGGCACCACTACAAGGAAAAGTCACCGCACGCCGTCGATATTTACGCATATTAAATCTCTTTGATATATGTGCTGCACGTCTCACATGGTAGAGAGCAAGGTGGAGATAGATCGAGGGAAATAGTGCGATCTTGTATTACTCCTATGCAGCGTTGCTATAGATATATCATTATAAATCGTTAGGACGTGTTTGATTTTAGAACTGAGATCATACTGTGATGATCTCAGTTTATAAAAAAGTATTGAATGTTCTTATCAAATGTTAGCATGTGGCGCTCTCACTCAGCGGACAACCCATACTGGTGGATCCATAGATCGTGATAGGGTACAGCAAGTAGTTTGTTTAATATTCGTCATACATTACTAAATCACAATGTGGTCAAATTGCTAATAGTCTGCTAAAATTCAATGCTTATGCACTCATTTACAAACTTATAATTATTATTATAAGTTTTTAAATAGGTTTATCAATTTATATCAAAGAAACCAATGATATTAATATGGACGAAGCATCTGGAAAAATATTGACATTCACCTTTTTGTCGGGTCTGCCTAATGGCATAATCTGTTCTAACACCATTTACAATAAAGGTGATATTGATATAAATTCCCGATGCTTTTTGTCAGATCTGCCGAATGGTTCGGTTCGAACGGGTTCGCTCAAATGAACATTGACAATAGAAACACTGTTCTAACGCCATTACAATAAATGTGATATTGCTATAAATTCCCGATGCGTGATATCGCATAATGTAAATTGCGAGACGTCTACCTATACATGTGCGAATGTCGCTATGCGCGAATTTACTTGCTAGCTACTGTACTGAGTGCATTGTCCATTAAGGCTATACCTCAGCTGAGGCATGGTCTAAAAAGATGGTGACTAGGCGATGCGCGGATTGCGGGTCGCGGGTGTAAATGACGCAAGCCGAACGAAACATAATTTGTCATAAAAGTTCAAAGTATATTCGTGATAATAATAGTATTTATTTACATTTTATATTTATTGTACATGTTTTCTTTTTTAAGTACATACGTAAAGTTTTTTAGTCATCTTTACACGATTTAAGAATATTTTCATCCGACGCCATGACAAAACGAATCGACGTGCAGACGCCTCGACTATCGCTCTCCGAATGGCAACGCAGCCGTAATTTCGTTCCACATACAGTTGAAAAATATTTGCCGTTTCACTTATGTACGCTCTTAATAATGTCATTGAAAGTAACCGACGAAGTTCGTTCGATAATAACTTATTTCTAGTTTAGACTTACAGTTAGATTTTTAATGGAGTAATGTTGTTTTAGTTCAAAAGGATTAAAAATTACCAGAATTATAAATACCTAATTAGGTATTATAGTCGTCAACTTTGTAAGAATGGTAAATTTGATTTACGCACGCAACTGATTTAAAACAAAGTGACATTTACACAAACAATAAAAATAAGTACGAAATAGTATGCCTGCGATTCTGTTATTCTATTTTTAAAATAAGAATCGCTAGTGAGTCGGGGAGAATTGATGGTTTTTATTGCAATAAAAATAGCAAAATTTTCCCCAAAGTGTCTTTTTGACAACGTGACAGGAAAAAGTTTTCAAACTCTTATCCAATTAGATGGTTTAATTGAATTCTACGCACGATAGCATTTTGTAAATGTAATCCTCATTACGCTAAAAGACTATTATTGGGTACACTTGAAAGAATATTGTACACACTACCTTCAGTTGTATATTAATTAATATTTTTTTATTGTCTCTATAATCTCTATAAAAGATCTGGGTCGACTCACAAAGAGATTTTTTTACGAACATAATTTACTTGGTCCGAACACACATTGAAAAACAGCGTGAGAATTTAATAGATCCAGGATTCCTTTATGAACATAAATAAATGCATTATCAACACAAAGGAATTGCCTAGGTATTGGAAGGCAGAAGATATTTACAGAGTCAAAAAATAAATTAGTAAAAGTATGTTAAATTGACGAAACAAACGATGTTAAAAATTACACTTTTAACACTACAATAGACTTCAATACGCAGTTACAGCATTGTTATGGTAGTGAAACAGTAGTATAGTAGTAGTAGTAGTAAAACAATCATAGAGTCATTCAGGCTTAAAAAAATTCAAACATGTATTGTGACCTCAGCGAGAATTAAATACGGAACCAGGTCGCCACATATTATTATTTCAATTTCAATTTATTTATTTTTAACATATTGTGGACATTACAAATTATAATTTTAAGACATTCACAACATGACATTTAGAATCAAAGAAATATAAGACAGTATTACATAAAAAAAGAGATAGATATAGATAGTATGTTATTAAACAGTAGAAATGTGTAAATACAAAAAATATAAATTAGATAGGTGCAAGGAAGTACACCGGATGAGTTAAGCAGACCTTATTTTAAGAATTTGTAAAACAACGTCCACCTATACTCATCCTCACGTAGGTGGAATATATCAACACCCGAAGCAATTTCGTTGAACATAGTTATCGCCCTCCCAATTGGCATTACCAGTGGTAGGTTGGTTCTGCACCTTGGGAGAATAAACAACTGATGTTCTCTATTTCTAAGATAGTTATCAGGGACACACAGGTCAACACTGCCCAGAATGGCAGAGTTCTCGTTTATACCTCGTATACCTCGTATTATAATAGTACCTATCAGTTACAAAGGAAAAATCATGCACTGGTCTTCCTCCCAGTGTCTTAAATTAAAGAAATCATTCTATTTACTGCGATTTATTTTTAATCTAGTTTATTCTAATGGTTTAATATTGCATCATTATTAAAATTGGACTGAGAATTGGGGATCATTGTCTCAACGCTTTGTATAATATTGTGATGAGGTAGCAACGTCACTACTCTAACTTAGAGTTTCCCAGTTTTCCGAGTTCCTCAGTGTTTCCCAAACTATGGTATGCGAAAGACTTACAGGTGCAGGAATACGCGATTGAACTTTGCTGTGAAGAATAATTCTTATACGTTTGTCGGAAATACTATAATGTTGAATATCAGAAAAGTGATATGACAAAAATAATATTATCTACGACACGACAAAAATTCTCCTATATTTATATGAATTATAAACGAAAGACAGGTAAGAAAACCTATAACAAGCTTTCACACCTATTTCTGAAAAGAAACTATTTGATTTGCAACTCGGAAAACCTAAAAAATACGCCTAGAATCAGTCTAAAAATGGGATAGGCACGCTAATGAAATATTGTTATAAATTATTTCACTTATATAATCATTCTTTATTAGAAAAAATCACGTATGAAAAATTTTATAGTAATGTACTGGTTGAGTAATTTCACAAATAAAAAATATAATATGTAGTAAATTAAAAAAAACATGACTTAAAGACTCCGTGATTGCACTCGAAAAAATACGACGATCAATAAACAATTATCCAAGCACGAAAGTAATGATAAAAATATATTTTCCACGTAGATCGAATACACCAAAAATCTGTTTGGTGGTATAGCATACAAATAGTTGCATATTCGTGTATTTAGGTTAGCCGTCATTTCGTGACTATTTGATATCTTTGATCATTTTTAATTAAAGCATTTATACTGCCCTACTAAGTAAAAAGAAAGAAAGAGTTTTTGGTTTTAATGAAATGAGAACTCAAGTTTTAAACTACATTATCTCTTATATCAGGGTTCCCCAAACTTTTTCTGCAATGAAACACTTCGCAAAGCCGGAAATTTTAACGGAACACTTAGTTTATTTTGTAAGTTATTTATTAGCGCAGCTAACCGTTCTGCCAATTTTGGCAACTCTCGTTAAACTGACAAGACTTGTCAGCCGGTCAGTTAAAAACAATATACCACATCTTTTTCATGCGCACTGTGTGAGAAAAGATGGTCCTCCGTCTGTACCTAGATCGTGGCCCCCACATCCCGAAGCGGACCCCCAGGCTAGGATCTTTGGCGGGCCCCCTAAGGTTAAAGGCAATGTGACAATCTACAGTTGCATATTCCAAATGGTGTTCGAGGTAAAATTAAGGGTATTTTAGCGATTTTTTTATAATTTTATTACACCCACTTTTATGTTGATATGCACAATTATGGGCATGTCAAATATCGACAATAATAAAAAATTGTAAGTATGGCATTTTTTTTACTATTAGTGCATGTTTGTGATGTGTGTTTATCTCACTTGGCCGGTCGATCTCTCACGCCAGGCCCGTAAGCCCAGGCCCCCAGGCTAGAGGCCTGTCAGCCACCCCCTTGTGGGAGCCATGACCTATCTAGATACTCGAAGTCATAAACATCAGTGGAGATTGATCATCACTCGCCTTTCAATATGAAGTAGAATCTTTAATTATTTTAGTTTTACTTATTTTACTCTACTTAGTAGAAGATCTTTAAATGTGTTGCAGTGTATAAAACTTTTCCAAATGGTCGCGGAACACCTATTCAGGTGTAGCGGAACACTGGTGTTCCGCGGAACATAGTTTGGGAAACCCGGTCTTATATTATGTATATTTATTGGATTGTTTTGACATAATCTCTAAATAGACAGTGTAAGGTAGTTTAAAACTTTGGTTCTCATTTCGTTTAATCAAAAACACTGTCTTTTTACTTAGCTGGGCAGTATAGATATTCACAAATAGTTAAATATGTACTTAATCAATACATTCGGTCTTAAGTATGTACATCAAATTGATTCAGGACAACGTAAAACCTATAAGTGGGTCAATAATTTGTGACTATATTATATAAATTTTAATATAGCTATTATTTCTCCACTGTAGTATTTTGCACCATTTATGTTGAACCTGTTAAGTTAATAAAGTCAGGCAGAAATCCGACCGTGATAGTTTAACATGAGTTTCCAATATCCGGCAATGAACGTCCGATGAGATGTAGCACGACTTTTCCGGACATACATAGTACGTACTAGTGTCATACAATAAACATACGTTCGAATATGCAAACGAAAGATTAGCTCGCATCCGTTTAAAGTTTATTAAACCAGGGTAAAGTTATGAACACGCTACTTCAACATAGTATGAGAGATGGTATATTTTGTATTTTTCATAACAATCCATTAATGCTTTTAAAAAAATTACCAACAGTTTTATTTGTACCAAAAAATACAATATAATATTACGCCGCAATCTCAGAGAGGAATATAATTAGCTTGGAGAGGCTTTCGTCCAGTAGTTGATAGATTTAATCTGATGATAAAGTAACTAGTAATAATTACTACCGTATGAATTAATTATTATTAATACTTAAAAAAATCATAAATCATATTGAGATGCTTCTCAATTTATATGCAAAAAAGCAACTCACTACCATAAACAATTGTATATTTTTTTGTACTAATCATATTTTTGTTGATGCATTCAACAATTGTTTTGGAGGTTATTGTATTGAATGTGATGATCTACTAGTAGTTTTTTCCTAAATGGGATTCCATGGATACCCAGGGTTCTCAGGGTAAAATTGAAGACATTCCATGTATTTTTAGTGATTTTTTGTTTAATTTTAAATAAATCCAATTGATTTATTAAGTTGTCGGCACTTGGAAATCTTAGCATCATATCATGAACACTGATCTTGATCCCTTTTTTGTGGTAGTCAAGAACAGTGGCGCACTCAGGATTTAATATTGGAGGGGGGGGCCAAGGAGGAGAATGTAGATTAGTCCCATAGGCTCTTTTTCTTCTTCATATAATTATTATTTTTACATATTTTCACAATACACGGCGGTATTTTGTACAGTTGCTCCTAGTTTTTATTAAATTGGAGGCATGGTGGCAGTAACCGTTGAGCGTGTCATCAGCGACTGGCGGATTGGAAGTGACTAACAGCGACCATGCTGGACATGTGCACTTAGTATGCTAAAACATTACTCAAATAATATCAGCTGTGCTACCCATCATCACATATGGAGGTTAATTTGTATGTACCTCCACCATTGTTGTAGCAGAGATAGGGAAACCGCCAGACGTTTCCAAGTCCCACACTGTATCCAAGAAGTGATAGCAGAAAGTCGAATCTTCCGGTCCAGTTTCCTCTCTCTGGCTGCGGTCCGGGAGTAGAACGTTGTGACAGGCGCTCCGGGTCCAAGGGGGCCTGAGAATTCGCCACTGACACCTTGTCATTCTGAAATTAAAGTAAAATGGTTAGGTTTAGTGATTTAATTAAATATTAAATTCAAGAATACCATATATCTACCGAAAAATGTTTTTTTAATAATCTGTCTTTATCAACATGTCTGATTTATAATTCGTTCGCCTTGGATACCAATTTAGTAAGACCAAAATAAAACAACAAATTCATCGAACCAATGAATTAATCTGAACAAAAAAGATCTTGAATAATAACTGTAGATGTTATTAAAATAATTTATTGAGGGGGTTGTTTTCTCTTAACCATGTTCGATCCTAATAAGGTCATATGGGCCTCCACAGGGTGGAGGTTTTGTATTAACATATCTTGTTTTTACGAGAAATGGATGTTAGCCACTGACACGAGCAGAAACGCCGACCTTCAGTTAGTGTTTGTGGCAGAGTATGGTTTAACGACATAACTATACAAATCTAGCCTTGTAGTCAATTCTACTTCTCAATAGCCTTGCGACAACCTCACGACACGGTTCAGACAGGATATATAAGTCCCATGGTTCTAAACTATGGAAGAAGCAGGGAAGAAATGGTCGAAAGAGACCATGAACAGGTAACCAGTAGCGTAATCGTTTAGTAATAGGAAGTAAAATGTATGTTGTTAATCTTTTCTTTGTAAATGTAATAAAATTTTACGTAAAAAAATTTCGCCTCCGAAAATCGAGACTGCTAAAGAGTAATTGGAACGCTGTGACCACAGGCCTCGAAACGTCACATCACGTAAGTTCAGCGCGATGTATTTTGGAAATAATTTCCGGGAAATCTCCATTAAACTTAGAAAATAAGTTATGGAAGAGATTGTTTACGTAAAATTTAGCAAGTACATGCTTCAATAACTTTTATAGCAATAATGGAAGTGTATGAAAATTGGAAAAGAAAATTGAATATTTATAAATTTATATACTGTATAATTGTGAATAAAGAATTTTTATACTAATTTTATCAATACAAGATAGAAGCTAACTACTGTTATAAAAATACTGTAAACGCGTACCTATATTTATAGACGCGTAATTATAATTATAGATTTTGTTAATGCTATAACATACTGACTATAACGAATATTGTAAAAGTAACAATTGGAAAAACTTAAGATTCTGGCATAGATGGGTTTCTACCCATAAACAATAATAAATCTTAATCGCATCTTGGGTAAATAAAAGAATTAAATACTGCAACTAAAAATACAAATTGGCGTGTGACCTTGAACTTTAACTGAATTCTGTCCGACTAGAATTTACGGCCCAGCTGTGCTGGCTCGCGAGGTAAAAATAGATTCAAGGTTACATCCATATTACTATATAAAAGTCACTATGCAAGATTAAATAAGTTAGTAACTGTTCGTGTATAACATCTTGTTAGGATTAAGCATTTATATATTTAAGTTGAAATGTTAAGTATAATATTATAGTATTTTCTCGTAATAATATTCGTCCGAAAAGTAAATATCGAATGAGAAAGTTTCTGCGGCTCCAAACAGTTTTATTAAAACTTAGTAAAATTCTATTGGCCTAAAAAGGCCAAGAGTGGTGGAAAGGACTAGTACGTGGGTGTCAACCTTTCATTTTGACATTTTAAATTTAAAGACTGCCATTCCCTTATTTAGTACCCGAATACTTATTCCGATACCTCGATGGAAAGCTAGAAACTTTCCCCTTCGTTTGAACACGAAAAATCATATAAAATCAACTATTTTGCTTACGTCATCCTAACTGCGCATTTAAGGGACATGTTCTAGAGGGTGCTTGAAACACCCCTATTAAGTCTTAATTTTGCGAAAATAAAGTAGAGTAAATTTAACCCGACTAAATTAGAAGATATCTCTATTAGAAAGTTGCCAGGAACGGGAGATATACGTAAATTTATCCCGTGAGAGAAAGATATACATCTGCTATCCCTTTCGGACTGTTTCCTGTTAAACCTCTATCCGAAGGGTATAAAAGGCGACCACTTTTCCCGTAAAATCATTAGTTTCTACACTCTTCACCAGCGATCTTCAACAAGCAGCAGTCCTCACTGCAAAGTTGTGAGACATGGTTCTCAGTACATTCGCGATTCATACGTACCAGTAAGTCCCCTTCGACGGGCAAAACGTAGCGCGAATAACACGTATCTGTCGGTAGTGACGTCGGCCGCTAAAACGTAGCACGAATACCACGTATCTGTCGATAGTGACGCGTTCGCGGAGTAATTTTATTTTTCATTACTCATCATACGAGGTGACGTAATCGGGATAAATTACGCGATCGGATTTGTTTTATAAAAAACAAATTAATAAACTCAGTCTGTAATAATAAATTTTACAAATCTTTTCGGGATTATAAAATAAATTTTTGAAACTTTATTAAGTAAACATAATCATAAAATAGATTTTAGTAAACAAATTCATAAACATAAAAACAAATTTTAGTAAATAAATTTGTAAACATTAAGCAAACCTTTTGTAAACAAGTCTGTAAACACAAATAAATATTTGTAAATACACTGTGAACATAAATAAACTTTATAAACAACAATAAAATAATTCTATTCTTTTATAAACCTAATACTGTGTGACCAAAGAATAATTTATATTTTCTTTCTTATGGGAAAATATTTCATGAATTAAAAATATCCAAAGAATATCTGCGTATACATTCTCTGAATTAGGTGTGACTTTTTGGGAACTTGTGAAAGATTTCACAGAGATCCTATAGTGAACAAATAAATAGTTTGCTGATACTTTAATGAGATTTAATTACGGGAACAATGACAGTTAACCTTATTGTGTGACCGTGAACTCTAGTACCTGAATAAATTCGGCACCACACCAGCTGAGAGTTTTATTCGGGAATTCAAAAGTTGTGATACTACAAAGGAGATCCACCTCTCCTAGTTCATCACTAGTCTCCTCAGTGACGGCCCGGTAGCATTATTGAGCTAGCCGTGAGCCGGGTCATGTCACCACGTTAGACAACCTATTAGGTCCACACTCTGACTCACACACAAATTGGAAAACAATATGTGTACTTGCCAGACGATTCGATTCGAACCTGGACCTACGATGTCAAAAGTCGACACTTAAGCCGCGCGGCCATCGTGGGCGTCAAACGTAAGTTATGTATGAGAAACTTATTTTTTTTAAACTACCATATGGAATAATATAAAACTTCCATTAATTACAATTTAATTATAAATATCTTTATTATTTTGGTTTATAGTCAAACCTTAGTATAGTTTAAGGCCAACATAATTAAATAACAACGTAATTTATGCTTCTTAATGTTTAAATATCAAGACCATTCTAATCAGTATGTGAGTAAAAATAACAAAAATATATACCTATAGATATGAAAGGAATACTAAAAACAAAATTGTGTTCACAATAATATAGGTACCTACTGTGATTTCTTTTTCAGCATTTCTACTCCAGGTGTACGTACATCCACAAAATATAAGGGCTGGAAATTTTAGTAAGTAGTAGTAGCAAAGTATTTTTATTACATAAAATAGTATTCTTTTAAACTTCTCGCTCTAATGGTTTAGAATATAGTCATATTTCAGTACGTCCATGTGAAGTGGTGTTAAGATTTTTTTATATTTATTAATTTTTAAAAGCATTTATAAAAGTATTAGTAAAATTTATGTCGAAATTATTACAGTGAAATATTTACAATAAAAAAATATATTGATAATCTCTAAGCAGCATCTAAGCAGTCGATAAGTATAGAATAGACCCACTGAAGGGATTATACCAATTATCGTTTGTTTTTATTTTTTATATAGTGGATATAATATATATTTAGTGATATTTCTCATTTATTAGCTAATTTTATTAAATACGAGTTGCTGGCTTCCATTGTTTAGAAGTAATGTCAATTTAATGGGCTAACTGAATATATTAACAGTGAGTAAGTGACTAATGTGTGTACATGTTTTACAAACTATTCAAAAAATATTTTTATACTAATCCTTTACTTGCCAGGCAATAAAGTTTTTCGCCTTCTTTTGTTGAATAAATTTATTATGCTATCGAGAGTTGACAGCTGTATTCGTTGTCAGTGTGCATTTATATTTGGTGTGTAGTGAGGCATGGAACCTGAATATGTCGAAAGCCGAAACCCGGGGTCGCAAAAAAAATCTCAAATGGAATAGTACAAAACTACCCAAAAGTCGATAGTATTAATTATTAACTAAAACATCGGCCGCGCGGCTTAAGCGTCGGCCTATAGCGTCGTGGGTCTCAGGTTCGAATCCAATTTGTGTATGAGTCAGATTATGGATCTAATAGGTTGAGCAAGTGGCCGACATCCATTTCTCGTAAAAACAAAGTCTGTTAATACAAACCTCCACCTTATGGAGGCCCATATTTTGATCTCATTAGGATCGGACATGGTCGAAAAAAAATCATTAGTTATTTTATTTATTTTTTTAACTATAATTACAATCCATTTTCACCGAAAACAAAATTTATCTATTCGAAGTACTTAATCGAAGATTTTTTTTTAAATTATAATTAATTTGTAAAGAGGTTTGTTAATACTAATGAAAAATCATACTTGAAAACTATAAATCTTTAAAATAGGTATCTAAATAATTATGAATTAACTTCTACAAACTAATCGATAATTTCGACTTTCACACCATTACCAAGCTATAAAATATACAATATGTCATGTATATATCGTATCAAAATATTTCTAATGATTTAGGCATTTTCCGACATTTTTTTCCGATAAAATCTTTGTCAGATGAAACCGCTTGAAAATGTTGCATTAAGTAAAAATAATTGTCATTAAATTCTTGTATTAGTTTTATGTAATTCTTTGTTATTCTCGTATTGTTGATAGCTCTTATTGAACAATGTCGTAAACTATCCGCGGTGCCATGCCATGCCAAGATGTATCGTAAATAGAAAATCAGTTTTTCTTTATGTATATATTCAAAACTGGTTTTCACAGGTTTACCAATATGATCAGATGTTAAATTGTTATTGAAAGCACATAATATAATATATTACAGTCATTATGAACTATTGTGATTATTTACTTAACATCTATGTAATATTATTTAAACAATATCAAAAAAACATTTAAATAAATTTTGGTATCAATAAAATAATCATTCAATCATATTTTATAATACCTAATGTTTAGTTTTTAATAGTATGTATACTGTGCAGATAATATATTATATAAAACGTATTTATGTTTTTTATTCAACAAGATAGATACCCATATGGTTGAATATATTGGGAAAATCCAATGTAGAGGTACATTAAACAACCTAGAATAGTCTATTTCGAGCCCTTGTGATGGGTACCGGGTGACCTCGAATCTGGACCTTGAAAATTGTATACAATATGGTCCATACTGAAAACATTGAAAATGCTTTTTTAACAGTATTGAGTTGCAATTCGTTACATATGTTACTGAACAAGAAAACCGTGTACATTTGATAAGTAATATTGATATACTTACGTCCCACATGTCAAGGTCAACTTTTATCTTAGAATCCGAACTAGGCCGCTCCATCTTTTGTTTTGAAACTGTCCTTCCAGATGAGGTTGGAAATAATTAGAAACTGGACAACTTCACTTGAGCAATACCTTCATTTGACTGATGTTATTATCAGGTATCAATTATTTTGAGATATACAGGAACATTTTCAACCTTTTAGCGAGTTTTTCTTAATTGACTCATCATACGTGTGTCAAATTTAATTAACAATAATTTACAGTTCCAATTTCAAAAAATACATTGTAAATATATTTAACATTTCATATCAGTATCAAATCGTTTTTAAAAATATTTAAAGCCATCTGTTTCCGTCTATATAAAAATATAAACATTCTTGATAAACATTCGTAAACTTTTCACTATGATAATTATATTTTAGTTAAATAACAACGGTCACCCCTGTATTTTTATGGTTTTAAATTGTCATGTGATTGATTATTATTTTTTTTAGTTTGGTTTATAAATTCGTGTTAAAGTTAAAATTTTACGTCCGAGTCTCCGGGGTTCAGGCAGGTTTCTGGCGGCAACATAAAATACCCGAGGTCAGGATCGATCGGGACGTCCCGGCAAGCGGCACCTTGACCACGAAAACAATCCGCCCGGCGATGCATCAACCGACGGTGGAGATTCACTACCCGCATATGTAAAGGACGCGAGGACCGGCGGCCAGTCTAACCCATCATACGGGGGGAAGCCCCACGCTGGGTAATTATTGGGTTATTGTTTTCGATCGGGCAGAGATCGCGGTGTTGTCGCGCTGGTGTGATGCCGGCGGTGCAATCCAAATTATAGTGGTGCAGGTGGTAAGAGATAGCCGCGGGTGGGACGTGTCTTCGGCGGCCTCTTCAACCCCCGCTACGGAGCGAGTGCGCGAAATTACTGCGCAACCCTGGAAAGGTTTCCAATTTCAAAACTCTTTATCAGTTTTCCATTATTTTCGATAATATGCCAATTACCTGATATCGTGGGGATACTGCCAAAAGTTGGTAAATCGATAATTATGTTCAACCAAATTGCTTCGGGTGTTGATATATTCCACTTGCGTGAGGATGAGTTTAGGTGGACGCTATTTTATAAATTCTTAAAATAGGGACTTCTAAGCAAACTCGGTGTACTTCTTTGAACTTCTATATATGTGTAATTGTATTTTCACTGCTTTTGCATGTTTATATGATTATGTTCTCTTTTATATTTTCATTTTAATCATTTTTATTACTTTTTTCTTTATAATTATGTTTCATGTCATGTAGTGAAGGTCTTAAACTTATAATTTGTAATGTCCACAATACGTTAAAAAAATAATTGAAATTGAAATTTAGGTACCTATGTAGAGTTAACAACGGATTATGTGTCTAAAATAATATAAATATGTATGCTAGAAAAAAACCAGGTCATCCGATATATGGAAAATGCACATAATGCACAATGAAATTAGCATTTTCTTTGATTTTACAGGGCAAATCGAACTTCAAATTACTCCATAACATGATTTTGAGACCAACTTTTGCCAGTAACCCCTCGATATATTTGTCTTAGATGATCTGTAACGCATAAGAGAAAACATATGGAAATGCGTAAGTGAGAGAGCGAGACGGGAGAAGACGTATTAAACATACACGTAAATGAAGATTCTAAATTTGAAAAATATAGGAATAAAAAAAATGGTTTATTTTATTCGTTTCGTGAAAGAAAACAATTAATGATACTCTAATATAGCACCAGTGTTGCCAACCGTACTATAATTATAGTACAATACTATAATTTTGATTCTGCGAAAATTGTAAAATACTATAATTTTACGCCAAATCTGCCAAAATACTATAATTTTAAAGGATTCAAGATGAAAAATGTTCCTATACTATATTGTTTACAGAAATACTATAATTTTTACGCCGTTATACTATAATCAGCACAGAAAAAGATGGAAACACTGCATAGCATATCGACTATAATATTATAGAAAGAATTAAACGACATTAAAATTGATTTGTGACAGATTGACATAAATGTATAATGAAATATAATGGTGACGGATAAGAAACACGATTTTGAAAATGATATAGGTATCTATGAAAATGTCAATTTCAATAAGAATATATGTACTTACTCGATTAAAACTAAAGAGATTTCAGTGACAACATACATAAATCGAAGTGGCAGTGTTAAATAATCAACAAATTGGCGTTTAGATAAGAAATTAGTGTACTTAACAAGAGATTTAGGAGTAATTATAAAATACACCCACGGTGGCCGCGCGGCTTAAGCGTTGGACTATCACGCCGTGGGTCTCAGGCTCGAATCCTGGGTCTGGCAAGTACACATATTGTTTTTAAATTTTTGTGTGAGTCAGGGTATGGACCTAATAGGTTGAGCAAGTGGCTGACATCCATTTCTCGTAAAAAACAAAATCTGTTAATACAAACCTCTACTCTGTGGAGGCCCATATGATCATATTAGGATCGGACATGGTCGGGGAAAAAAATATGTATGGGGTGCTGTAATCTACGGTAACCTTAGGCAACATACACAATCAATTAAAAATATTAACATTATGGATGAGGAATAACATCAGCTAAGCGTCGCGGTCGCCACCTGACAAATGAACGAATTTTTTTCAGCGATGGCGTTTTTGGCAAAGTCAGGAGACTAAAAGACCGCCAGGATGATGCAACAGCTCAAAAATAAATAATCGAGTTGAACATAGTAAAACGTATGAGAGAAATTGAGACAGGGAGACGACGTATGGGAATGTTGACCAGTAACGTCCCGTAGGGGTAGGCAGATTGAGCGTCGCTCGGGGGGCGGCAGTTACCCAAAGGGCGGCAAATCGAGGCAAATCATTAGGTATATAGAAATAGCTACCTAAACTTAGTAATAACGGAAATAATTAAAAAAATTCTGCTCACTGATTGGAATCAAAATGTATTAATTAAGTACTATAATAGTTTTAACAGAATTTTCTTGTCGGGTTCGTGATGTCTAGTTTACTTCTGTTGTCCTTGGAGGTCACGTACTTGGTGAACACCAATGACACGTGTATACCTAATTTTAAATGTACCCAAATATGTTTGCCAGTCACTCAATAGTTTTGAAAGTAAAGTTGTCAAGTGTATTTTTAAACGTACCTAACTATCTGAAACCGGAGACTTGCAATATTGTCTATTGAAGTAATATTGGCATTTAAATTAGATTTAATCGTATATATATATATATATTTTAGTAATGTATCTATACAACACATTTCTTAGATATTGGAGTCATGAAAGGATGATATAAAGTACACTACCTATAAAGTACCTCATACACAGAGGGTTTTGAATGTGTGACTGTCGTACGAAAATGAAACACGCATTATGCACGTGCAATAGTGTGTGCAATACATCAATATTAAATGAGCGTTAATGCATAAACCCAGAGTAGTTGTCAGTATTCGACGTATGACGTATTCTTCACACGTGTTTAAGTTTATCCCGGCTTACCTGCTACTCCTTACCCGTTAGGTATTTCAGTTCCCATTATTTCTGAGTTCCCTGGTGGTTATCGAATGCGCGTGGCGTTTGGCGTAGTTGGCCATTAGAAGTAATTAACGCGTTATTTAAATGTGGTAATTAAAAAGTAATTAACTGGTCAGCAGTGAATGTGTGATCATATTAAGTATATTATTAGGATCGTGAGTGTCCGTTTGTGTCATCCGCGCTGTCTTGTCTACTGGACATACCGTGTCATAATGTAAAAGCAAATTTTATAATAGGTTGGTAACACAAAATTGCGACCGACGTCACCTGTATTCAAGTTTCGAATATATATTATTTTCGCAACACATTTTCATCTAGAGTCCCGCCGATTTTCCCGGCTGTGGGGTTGGCGGAGGTCTGAGGGGATGTCCCGACAGGCAGCAGCCGCCGGGTCCAAGCCCGTCAGTGGGATCAATACGCGAGATCACTCGCCCGCGAACGCACCGTCGCTCGATGAATCTCTTGGCTACGTTTCCACCACATGCAGGCGACTCGTACACGTATCTGGCAAAGTGGCAAGGCCTGCACGCACACCACTAATCCAATAAATACAGCCTCCCTCGACCAGGGCGCCCACACAAACATGAGGGTTTAATATTTTATTATGTCACATTAAAAAATATATGTTGTGAACAATGTCGTCACAATACCTTTTATTGTAAGTCAGTTGGAAAAAAACTTTCAAAAACATTCTTAGATGTTTTCGAATATTTATATTTGAAATAATGTATTCACTCAAATCATGTTATACAGTTATACAAATGCACAGAACAGATAATAAATACAATTCCTATAGGCTATATTCAATATACTACATTTTGATGCAGGGTTTTGAATGTGTGAGTGTCCTACGAAAATGAAACACGCATTATGCACGTGCAATAGTGTGTACCACCAATATTAAATGAGCGTCAATGCATAAACCGAGAGCAGTTGTCAGTATTCGACGTATGACGTATTCTTGACACGTGTTTACGTTTATCCCGGACTCTTTCTTACTCGAGACCAGTTACCTGCTACTCTTTACCCGTTAGGTATTTCAGTTCCCATTATTTATAATTAGTTAGCTAATAAGAAAATATAACGTAATTATCATTATATTAGTTAAATACAGTAACGTCCCTCGACAAAATGCCCCCCCTAAGCAGCGCCAATATGCCGCCCCATTTTTTATACCGTATTTTTTATCATCCTTTCATGACTCCAATATCTAAGAAATGTGTTGTATGGATACATGAATAACAAAATTTATACCTACCACTAAATCTAATTAAAATGCCATCTCAAGCTACCTACTTAAATAGTAAATATTCAAAACTCGCGAATAACTGGCAAAAATATTTGGATAAATTAATTAGGTACCTACCTAAGTATTTACCTACCCATAATTCAATATAATTCGCAAATATGCACGTGTCATTGCTAGTCATCAAGGATGTGACGTCCAAGGACAACGGAAGTAAACTAGACATCGCGAACTCGACAAAAAAAATTCAGGCCTGTTAATTAATATATTTTGTTTCCAACCAGTGAGCTCAATCTTTTAATGGAAAGATATTTCCGTTATTACTAAGTTTAGATATCCATTTCTATATACACCTAATGATTCTCCTCGATTTGCCGCCCTTTGAGTAACTGCTGCCCCCAAGCGACGCTCAATCTGCCAACCCCCACGGGACGGGTTAATTATGTTTATTTATAGTATTTTTTCCGCATCTCAATACACTAATTTTATAGTGAAACAAATCATTAAAATATATAACGTTTGAAATTATTCATGTCATTCGAAGACCGATATTTTTTTTTTGAAAGAGAAGCATAAAATTAATTGAATTTGTCATAAAATCGAATAACCCTTTCTGTGATTAATCATTAATTTAATTCAATACAGGAACGTCTAGATCTCACGGAACATTAGTAAATCAAGGTTTATAATTTGAAATAAAGATTTGTGAAAACTAAAACAAACGCCATAATCTATTTTTTTTACTTGCTTCTGTACTTGAATCAAGGTATCGATATATAAAATATAAGATCGGTATTGCCTTACGACATTATCAATTGGAAGACGAACTTGTAAACGGGAGACTGGTTTAGAAAAGTTACCATAGATAAAATTAAAAAATAATTTAATTGTGTTGGTAATTATGTTTCCAACAAGTTTACAACATAACAACACTATCTAACAATATCCAAGTATCCGAATTATTAAGTAACTTATTACTTATAAGAGAATTTTCGTTAGCAATTTGCGCTACTCTCTTTAGAGTGAAAGCAGTGGATGCATCCAGATATAATATACCTTTTTGGGTCGACAATGTTTCAGTTGATAAATCAAAACATAAACAAAACAAAAAACAAAACTACTCGATTAAAAAAAACTGTAATTAAAAATATTCATTAGATATTTCAGTAGTGAATGTAAATATAGTACATACATTGTATGCTTTGTCAGATACGTCCCTAGGCAAAGTGTCACCCAGCAGACTTAGAATGTCATCTCATTTCATTTTTAGTATCAAATTGTGAACAAATTTGTTAAATGCTGTCTTACCTATTTGCTTACCATTCTATTTTCGGCTACATTAAAAACCATTAAAGTATTAAACACGATCTACTGAGGAATATAGCATTTCCTACTTTCAAACGGCAGAGGTTTCAAGTACGTGAGACACTGACAAATTTGGAGGTCCCCTGTGTTTTTTAAACTAAGGTGTCGGTTTTTTTCAACAACGCGACCGCATCGTCTGCTTTACAGAAAACCGCCACTGCTCTTAAAAGTAGTAACGATCGTATTCGTTTCTTCATTTCCCGACTTGTATAATGTGCTGCCCCTAAGCAACGCATGGCCTGCCTACCGTCACGGAATATCACTGTTACTTTGCGTCACATTTATTTCACAGGAGAACAACAACGATTATTATTATGCTAGTATTATTTTATGTTGTTTGAGGAACGTTTGATTTGACTCCGCGCGTTGAAGATGACTCATGAGAGTTTCAACCAAGCCTGTCTGTTCTTCAAACTAACCGTGTTTCGGCGTCCTGGAAGGCCGCTAAATACCATCCACAGGGTGTATAAAGCGGACCTACAGAATACGACGAGCATGACCCGTGAGGACGCAAGAAGTTCGGTGAGCAACTTTGATTCTCTGGGGCGGATACTTCAACTAAGGAGCGGCCATGGATCTTCTTCTTCTGTCGTGTCCATGCGAGAAATGCGCTTAGAATCTTCCCAACCATACTTCGGTCCCCGTGATATCCGCGTAATTGGTTTCATACATACCATTCGATGGTGAAGCTGGTAAGACACACACTACAGACAGACTATCTTCCGCATTTTCCTCAGCGCCACAATCACAGATTGAATGATCATCAGATTATCCCCACTCAGGACTCCGGGTTTAGTGCCAACAGGAGTTCAAATGAGGACACCGTTATTTATTAATAGGTACTATTAAATTTGATAAAGAAACAAAATAGTAGGTAATGCATTCGTGCAACCATATAATTAAGAAAAACATATAAAGCTTAAAAATAAACTTGTTATTGAACATACATAATTTGAAAACACCTCAGATATTATACCCAATAGAAAAAAATAACATTTGAAAAAAATACGACGCCTGACTGGATTGTTGTGTTGTTTTCAAGTTATGTATGTTCAATATTCACATTCTCAAATCATGCGAATTATTCCTTGAATAATTCTTTGGCGATATTGCGTACTCTTTCGATCGCTATGTGGTTGATTAAGTCATATTAATGACGACGTTCCCCCCTCTCAAACCATTTTAACAAACAGGATTTATCCAGCAACAAGTTAAAGATAATCATGCTCTTAAATAATGAAAAAATATAACGCACAAAATATGTGTTTAGTCCCAGAAAATCCCGGAAAAACCAGCAGATTTCTCTACACAAGCTGCATCCCTGCACCATTCACACACGCCCGCAGTTGCATCCACACGGATGCATACAACAGACCCACACACTTTCGCGGGAAAACCTTCGATTTAATACGGCACTGCCTGGGGTTGGTGGAAGAATAATCACAAGTAAGTAAGTATGTACCTACATCAATGTTCGTTCCGACTCACTTGCTCGCGTAAATGATTTCAGGCAGGTGCTTACCGGAATGACCTTGCGCGAAAATTACCACGTGTGAGTCGACCTTTACAGGTATATATTTTATTATAATGTAGGTACCTACTGATCTGACCTAAACCTACTGATCTGGAAAAATCTACTGTTTATTTTTCTTATAGGTTTCTAATATTTACGCGGATCATGTTGATTAATACCTTTACATACTTATAGGTACTGTACCTTCAGAATGCTTGCCACTCATTCCATATGTCGGAGGCTCGAATGCCGTGACTGGAGATTCACAATAATGTTGTTTCAATCGATAGGTATAATCTTTGGATCCAATGCGTCAATATCAATAATTTGCGTGAGTAGTGCCGCTCCTAGCAAATGCGAGGCCCAATTGGATTATACCTATGCGCGAGGCCCCTTGGTATGAGCCACGATTATTATAATAATAATCGTCCACTCCACGGACAATAATAATATAATTGTCCACTCAAAAATGGTTGACTAACGAGATCGGTCTGAATAGTTTACAATATGAAAAACAGTTTTCTTGTTTAAATCTTCATCCTTAACAATTTACAGGGCATTTAGACAATATTGAATATTGTTAATAAATACATAATAAACAAAATTACTTGTTAATTCAAAGCTTCCTTATTATCTCAAAATTAGTCATAATTATTCAAAACTTAAACTCGTATTATCTTCTTCAATAACATAAAATTAATACAAATAATTACAAGATAAAAAAAACTTTTTATACCTATACAACGTTTTTAAATTCTGTTGAACCATATATACTTGACTTGGCTAGCTTAAACGATCAAAAAAAAAAATGTACTTGACATGTCATATTGATTTCCATAGCAACGCACGTATATATTAATAGTAAGTTGCTAGGACCCCAGATCCTAGCAACCAAAAATGGTGTCGAAATAACTTTTCATACAAAACAGAATTAACTGAAAATGAATTCAATTCTACTTAAAGATAGCTAAAAGTATTTAAAAAATGCATTGGCATCGTGTTCTGATATATTCTAAAAGTTTCAAATGTCTAGCTAGTCGGGAAGTTAGTAAAAAATCGATTGCAAGGTTTGTACCGGACAAAGAACCACCGGACAAATAAGAATACGGGCTAAGAAAAACGTTGTAAAATGTATACCTACCTACCTACCGCATGTTTCATATGTTTAATTTTACTTAAGTTTCTGGTTAGATTTATTAGAAACACGTGATAGGTACCTAGGTGCTCGAATTTTTCCGGTAATTCTATGATTTTACTGCACAGAGGCGTCGCGTTTCAAATGTTTATTCAAATATAGACGGCAATTAAACACCATTGTTTATATATCTTTTTTTTTGTTATTTTATTGCGTCACCGAAGTCACTTCTGCCATGCCAGGCCTGATTGGGTTCAATCGGTCCAGTCACCCAAGACCAGCCCTGTGCAGGCAGGTGCCTTACTTGGTGGCTGCGTGCTAAGTGACATCCTAGTGAACGAACGCACACTAAATCTTATCGCAATGGCCACCTGCACGCTTCGCGCCTCGCTACGTGATTATGGGTCACCTCGTGAGTCTCCCAGCGAACAAACGTGTTGGTTGTATCACCTAGTGATTTTGCCAATGTCTATGGATTTTGCAAGATGGCGGATGTTTCTTCAGTACAGTGATGCCAACAGTACTATAATTATAGTACAATACTATAATTTTGATTTCGCGAAAAATGTAAAATACTATAATTTTACGCCAAATATACCAAAATACTATAATTTTAAAGGATTCAAGACGAAAAATGTTCCTGTACTATATATTTTTTAGAAATACTATAATCTTTACGCCTTGTACTATAATCAGCATAGAAAAATATGGCAACACTGCTTCAGTATGAAAAACAACGTCAAACACCATATATTTTGAGGTTATGAATAATGACACATGGGATGAATGCATCCAATAAGTTCGAATTTGAGACTTTCGAAATTTTAAACATAAATTCTCTGTGAGAAGTAGCTTTCTGGTTAGTTTTGAGAGTGACATATTATCGTTGTTGACTTGAGCACTCCCAAATGACAATGAATTTGTACCTAAAGTCGCGTTGACACGGTCCAAGTACGCCATCCAAGTGCACTCGTATGAGACATCTCCATACTAATTATTCCTATCCAAGCTACTTGGACCGCGTCCTACTCATCCAAGTTAGCTTGGATAGGAAAAATTAGTATGAAGCTGTCACTTGGATGGCACTCGGTCCAAGTGTACTTGAACCGTGTCAACGCGGCTTAAGCTCGTAGCGTGCAATGTGGCAGTAGTGTTTTTTAATAGACAAGCATAGCATCTAGCTCAGGATTAGCGAAGCACCTCCCTATGTGGCCGAAGCCTAACTGTTTTTCAACCCAAATAATGGGTGTTTGTGATAAGTTCCCTTCCTTCACCGTCTTCCCGAATAGACTAGATAGGTATAACATTAAGGTACCTACAGCCAATAGAAATAGTACACACCTAAAACAAAATAACATATTATTAAATACCTACTTAAGTACTTATATTTATTTTTAACATAATTTTTTTTTATTATCTCGTTCTTCTGTAGGTACAAAAAAAAATCTTGACGTAAAACACAGTTTACACATTACATTGTCTATGATTATTATGTATATTATCTATGATTATTATGTGTATAAAATAATATTAGTCTATGTCTGCCAAATGTCAATTTTGCTAAATCTCATACTTGCGTTTATGTTTATCGAAATTGACTCCAAACTGAAACAACTTATTTGTTATGAATAAATATTTTACTAGTTTGTTGATTAAAGATATGATATGAAAACATATTTACGCTCTTATTTTCAATATCATTTGAGCATCTTTGTTGACATTTCTCAAGATTTATAACCTAAATAATTGACATTAGAGTAAATTCCGATTGACATTGTTAACACTTTTAACAATGACAGACTCAGATCTCTACGTTGCAGTCATTTGTTCATCTAATATGAACAGAAGTATGGAAGCGCATGCTTTTCTCGCCAAAAAGGGGTTCAGAGTAAAATCCTTTGGCACAGGAGACAAAGTTAAACTGCCCGGCGCGTCTGCAGATAGACCAAACTGCTACGAGTTTGGAGTTCCATATGACGATATTTACAATGATTTAATGGAAAAGGACAAATCGTTTTACACACAGAACGGATTACTTCACATGCTCGACAGAAATAGAAGAATTAAACCTCATCCGGAACGATTCCAAGTATCGCTGGAAAGATTCGATGTCATAATCACATGTGAAGAACGCGTTTATGATCAAGTCGTCGAGTGGATATCATCACAACCCTCTTTGTATAGCCAACCTGTCCATATCATAAATGTAGATATCCAAGATAACCACGAAGAAGCGACAATCGGTGCATTCCTTATAAGTGACATGGTAACATTGATGGCTCAAAGTTCTGACTTAGATAATGATATTGATGAATTACTCCACGATTTTGAAGGGAAATATGAAAGGCCCATACTGAACTGCGTTTTATTTTATTAAATGCCTTTAATTAACTACTTATTTTCACAAATCATTTTGAGTTAAAATTAATTTATGTTTAAAACCTAAACTAAAACACTTATAATATTTTTCAATAAGCAATGTTAATTTACAGAATAATTAATTAGTAAATATTATATTCGCAAGTTATATTGGTAGGTAGTCATTACGTAAATATTCTTTATTGTGGAATATTGAAGTAATGAAATAATAATTTATAATATAATAACTATTTTATCTATTAATAGACAAATAAAATAATAATGATCTTCCAAATAATTTATGTGTGTTTTTATTATTGATTTTCTATTATAAAAAAATGATCTATATAGTGGTACCCTGATTTTACACGCCCAATGGTGTTATATTATATTTCATGTATAGAAATTTTATTTTGAGATTTAGGTATCTATGCAACTTCAAGTGCATTGATGAATAAAATAAAGAATGTCTATAATCAGTAAAGTTTTGTAATAAAGAAACATGTTACAATCGATAGCATTAAGTAACACATTTCTTTATAAAATATAAATAATGTATCAAAATGTTGGACTTTTATCGATCGAATCTTCTGTTGTCACCCCATTAATATTGCTGAAGCAAGTGCAAGTTTTATGTAAGTACCACTATTGTATGCAAAATAAATTAAGCATACCTTTTTTTTCAAAGTTTGTATGAAAATTAGTGGTCCTAGTAGCCCTCAGAGTGGGTATTCAGTAAAGCGAGTGGGTATTGTTCGGCAAAATAAAGCCGTGCTTTTAGAACCTCAATTTTATTATTATTAACTTAACTATGAAACGTTATACCATCATTTTGTGTCTCAGTACGGCTATCAAATTTAAACAACATAGTTAACCATATTTACTACTAAAAATACCACTAACTTTATATTTAAGGCTATACTTCAGCTGGGGCTCGGTCTAAAACGCATGCATTTAATGTTATGTTTATTGTTCTATTAAGTACTAATAATAATAATATATTCATTGAAATGTTTTCTTTTTCAAGGGAATGGGTAACGTTTTTTAGTCATCTTTACACGATTTAAGAATTAATTCCCCACAACGCCATCACAAAACAAATTGACGTGTTCACAGCTCGACTTTCGCTCTCCGATTGCCAGCCAGTCCGAAATTTCGTCGCACCTATAGTTGAAAATTATTTGCTGTTTCACTGAAGTACCGTCTTAACACAAAAACAATAAATTTCATGCTCGCAGTTTTTAAATGATTAATTATCATTTAAGCGGCGTGGCAAAAAATATTTAATTCAGATGTAGAAATTTTACCTTACTCTAACGCATATTGCAGAGATATAAACGTGCCAAATGCTTTCTCACTCGCACTTATGATTTGTTTTTGTTCAGGCCTAGTAGTAGCCCTTTTTTGTTCACCATCACTTTCATACCTTTAGACTCAATACAAGAAAGATTCCATCGACATCTTTCGACAGACCGATTAAAGTCTGGGCTTTTAATACATGATTTCTAGGGGGTCGCCAACAACTACATAATATATTAAAAAATATTGCATGGTGTGTACAAAATATAATTTATGTAGATATGTGACACTTATACGGAAATTATATTACTATTAGTTTCATGTAGGATAATCTCTATTAAAAGCACCATGGATTTGAAGACTTGCCATGGCATAAGTAGATCTATGGATTGGGTGAAATCGTTTTATATAAATACCTAACCCATGGTTATTTGATCAGTTTGGCACAGTAGAAACTAGATAAAGAAAAATTTCATTCTCATGTGAAATTGCATATAGGCAAGAAACCTTCTAAACCTATTTCCCATACAGATCTAAATTCTGTTAAAAAAAGTCACATATTCATACATTTTCTTTGCAAATTTGCTCCATACAGTCACCTGCGGTCAGTGACGTCCCGTGAGGGTGGGCAGATTGAGCGTCGCTTGGGAGCGGCAGTTACTCGAAGGGCGGCAAATTGAGGAGAATCATTTGGAATATATAAAAATAGCTACCTAAACTTAGTAATAACGAAAATATCTTTCTATTGAAAAAATCAGCTTACTGGTTTTATCGTGTTCGCGATATCTAGTTTACTTCCGTTGCCCTTCGACGTCCTTGATGACCAGAAACGACACGTGCAGATTTGCGAATAATTAGTCTGATATTTTGTTAGTAATGTATACATACAACACATTTCTTAGATATTGGACTCATGAAAGGATGATAAAAATACTGTATAAAAAAATGAGGCGGCATTTTGGCGCTGGCTAGGGGCGGCATTTTGTCTAGGGACGCCACTGCCTGCGGTGCAATTTTGTTTCGCGATTATTAGCATTTAAAAATAATATGTGGTCAGGCAAAGCTTTGTTTGTCTTATATTTAACTATTTTTTATCTGGTTAATATTTAATGTTAAAGAACATGTGATAATTCTGAAATGATTTGGTCTAAATCACCGGGGGACAATTTGAGTCTTTTCGGGGCAAAAAGGTCATCTTAAAAATCATTATTGATGACGAAGCGTAGCACAAAGATCGCACTAATTTTCTTCTGAGTTGTACAATATGTAACGTGATATAAATATTTACTTACAAAAGTTAAATTAAAAATACGGTGTTGTTTGGGCATAACCTGATAACTGCTTTTTTGGTCATGTTATGTTAAGAGTAAAAATTGGGTCACTATAGTGTTATCTTCCATTTGGTAATAACCCGATATCTATATTTCACTTAAAATGTTCAAAACGCTATTGTAATAATATGATGATAATGTGAACAAACACAGTGGTTAGTTTGGTCAAAACATGACCAAAGACCTTATCATAGTTTGATCACTGATAAGTGACCTTATTTTCCTAATTAATAAAATAATTGACAATCTAAGAAGTATTGTCATATTCTTCTTCAGTTATTTATTTTAAAATGTTTTTTTCAATTTTAAACAAAAAAATGAACTGAAATTTATGTGGGCAATTCAAAGCTTAAAATGGCTCTCCTGTAAATTCAACATTTTGCAGTTAACAGGTTATGCCCAAAAACCACCATTGCCTATGTGCATTTTTTATTTGAAGCAATTCATTTTTCTTTCATAATTAGTTAGGTAACCATAAAATTTTGAAGGGGGGGCATGGAGATTTTTGAAGTGGGGCTTGGGGTCTGTGTAAATTTTATAAATCTTATCTAACAAAACTAGTTTGTACACCTGGTGATCAAAATGGACTAAAGCGTGGCTCCGGCTCGTGACATCTTTGAGGTTATCGTGGACAAGTAAAAGCTAATTTGTTCTAGTTCGTGAATTATTAAGAAAACCAATAAATTCATTTACCCACTATATGTACATATTTTTTTATTCTACAAGTTAACTTTCGCAAACCCCTATTTTTACAGGCAATGAAGAGATTCTGTATTATTTTACTACACATATTTTTTAAACGATTTTAACATTATTTTCTTATAGGGTATTTCCCATTCTCATCAGAGACTGTTACATCAACCAATACTAAAACATTACCTACTTATCCTATTAATAATAATATATAATGAATGCATGTTAATATCGGTTATTATAAATTAATAATATAGGTTCTACTTAATGAGAGCTTTGTACTATTCAATAGGATTTGAGTTTATCGTTCCGGGTTATGCTAAGCAACATGTTGAAGTGATGTCCTGTGAGGATAGGCATTACGTCGCTATAGGATTGGTTTCTCGAATACCCGTTTTTGTCAAAATCGACCTTTTAATGCAGAATATTTTTTTGTATCTAAACGGACTAGAACCATCCTTTTCTTTAAATCACTTTGTAATGGTAATGAATACATCATTCATATACTGTAAAAATAACTATTTAAATATCTCCATGTATTTAAATATAGGATTATGAAATTTGTTTTTCGTCTCCTGAACATTTGGTCTATTCGGGAAACCAATCCTACAGCGACGATTAAAGGTTTTGACAGACAATTTTGTAGAAATGAGATTTTTTCGCTTGCAATGCTGACCACGTTCGCATGCCCAAATCTTCAGTAGATGCAAGATGCAATGTCAGAAGTTTAAAAACAGTGGGTAAATATGCCGCAGAGGTGGACAAGAGATTTTACAACTTTCTTTTTAGACCAAACCAAACCTATCCTAACCTACCCCAACTTAATATTACCTCATATAATCTTAGTTTGTGTTAATGGTGCATCAAAATGTATGAAAATTTAAAATTTTCAATCAAAGATTATTGAATCGAAAAGCCGATGCGCCGACAGAAAAAGGTATTTATTATAATTGTCTACATGGAATAAGCTGTTTACGTAAAAAAAAAATTGTAAAAGCTCATGGTTACCTCTGCGGCACAATTACCAAACAGTGATTGCGTTAAATTTTATTTGAGCGGTGGAACCAATAATTAGGTTTGATTTTTTCACTGCACTCATGGAGTCGTTTCTACAAAAGAAAATCGTATATTGGCCACTTTCAGTTTGGGCAAACCTCTGTTAGACAAAATATGTTATTATTTTCAGAAAATTATTTAGCGCTGCCAATTAGTCGATACCCCATTGGCTGCATACCGTTTACTGGCAATTCGCCGACTAATGAATAGCTATAGTAATCAAATCCATGCGAATATAGCTAAATGCCTATCCTATATGGCAGGGTTTCTCAAACCTTTCCTGCGATGGAACACTTCGCAAATCCTGAAACTATAACGGAACACTTTATGTTTTGTAGGGCAGGTAAATAATACATAATCAATAAATTTAAAAAAATTAATAATTATTTATTTACTAATTATTTTTAAAACATAATATATATAACAATATAAGTGAATAAAGTTCTTAATGTTTTCTATGATTTTGGGTCGTTAAATTGCAAAATCTTCTTGATAATATCAGGCACAATATTAGAAAGTCGAATTCTTGTAATATCTGGTGTGGCTTCGAGCCAGTTCCTGGACTTTGACTTCGCTGCAGCATAATAAGAAAATGTTCCTTTGTATAAATATGTATAGCAATATTAGCTTGTTTCACAAACAGGGGGTACTCTTTTGATAAATTGGCGGAACACTTATTTACGTATCACGGAACACCAGTATTCCGCGAACATAGTTTGGGAAACACTCAATTGGTTAAACTGTAGATAGTTTTTTTTTATTATTGAAAAACAACAATTATTATTCCAACCATTCAATCTCTTTGAATTAAATTAAAGTCAGTTTCATATTTTTAAATGCAGAAGAGTTACTATACATATAAGAAAATATTTAACAATAATTTGATGTTAATTTGTCTTAAATTTCACGTATTCTCAAAAAATATTTGGTAATTAATTAATACTTATACATTGTAAAGATAATAAATTAAATTGGATAATGGCTAATCTTACCCCTTTTTACGATAAAATTAAGAGAGTTTTTTTACTGAATTAATCTGACCTGGCAGCCCTGCGAGCAGCTGTCACGAAATTGAGCTGTCAAAAGTCAAAACTTGAAATTGTAGTAGACAGGGAATAATTATTTTACATCTCTTCGAAATAAATAAACTGGTAATTTTATTTGTATTAACAATATTGAGTGTCAATTAACATAATTTTAATCTTCTTCTGTCACTTTTTGAAAATTTTGACGCAAATGAAAAATTCTAATGCAGTTTAAAAAGTTTTTCTTTAGCATGAATTGCTATTTTTATCACAAAACGAATATGTTTAGTAAATTTGGTGGTACGAGAAATGCAATAATATTATATAGTAAATATACAGTACTCCATATCATTTTCACGATCACGTTCTTTTGAAACCTAAGAACGAATCAAAACCTAACACAACCTACTTTAACCCAAAAACGTGTTTGTTTTTCAATAGGTTGTGTTAGGTTTTCGGTGTCAACTACAAAAATGTTCTAATAATAAAATATCGATAATATTGTTTGTCTACGGTCGTCATCAGACATTTTCAATCAGTAAAATTACATTCAAACTGACATTACAAAATTTGCAAAAAATATTTAATAACCTAAATTAAATGGTAGGTACCTAAAAATGATTTATAAAATTGACCTTGTATTACAACATAAATAATGATATTTGTTGTAGGTTAGGATCACTCAAAAATTAGAAACATTTTTAACATCCATTTTTGGTATAGTCAACAAGTGTTTCTTGTAATTTAAAGCATTCTTTTATTATTCTATAAAAAGATTGCGTAGTGAAAGAAAACGAGAGGTTCCACCTGAGGCTGTTACAGCAACAAGACGGAGAACTCGGAGCAAACAGGGCCAGTTGTTCGTGCTGAACGACACTGGATCCCTCCGTCCACTATTGTTGATCTTCATGAGTTTCTTGACATTGCTCCGAAGGTGAAGTATTTATCAGTCTTTTTTAATTAGTATATAAAACTTTCTTTGGTAATTGAGCCGCAGATGCCCGCATGAGCTTTTCATTTTTTTTTTAATGAAAACAGTTTATTCCATGTAGATAATTATGTTCAATACTTTTTTCTGTCGGCGCAGATACTTTTCGATTTAATAATTGTTATTTAAAATTTTCATACATTTTGATGCAAAGAGTTTAGCAATTGACTATTATGGTTTATGCATGTAATATTGATATTTCGATTTAATATGATTTGATATTCTATCACTTCTTTCTTCCATGTCCGATTTTAATAGGATCATAAATATAGGCCTTCACAGAATGGAGGTTTGTATTAACAGATTTTATTTTTACGAGAAATGGATGTCAGCCACTTGCTCAACCTATTAGAGCGAAGCCACACGGGCGATGCATACGCGCTGTGTCGCGAGTCCGCTGTATTCCAACTGCGAGTAGGAGTGAGTACGCAACAGCGGTGCGTTCTCACTTCCGCTCGCAGTCGGAATACAGCGGTCTCGCGACACAGCGCCCGTGTGGCTTCGCTCTTAGGTTCATACTCTGACTCATACACAAATTGAAAAACAGTATGTGTACTTGCCAGGCCCAGGATTCGAAACTGGGAGCCTCAAAACTATAGACCGGCGCTTAAGCCACGCGGCCATCGTGGTATATTCTATATATGAGGTGTCTAATTCCAAAAAGCGATAAGTCCACATTTGGTCAAAATCGAGAAAAAAATACGCACGTATTCTTTGTATAATTTTACACAATATGTATTGATCTATAAATTCCAAAACGCGACATAACCCTACGAAAAAAAATATTTTAAGTCTCGATTTATTACAAAAAGTGCCAAGTCCATGTTTCATATTATTTAAAGCTTGGTTGATTTCGTGCGTGTTTAATTCAACCAATAAAGGAACGTTCAATATTGAAAAGGGCGTCTCCCATGCCGTAGCATCTGGTAAACTTATGACAGTGCCACAGAAATATGTGCCTTATGCGGCGTAAATTTAAAAGTGAAGTACAAATAGCGCTATGTTCAATTTTATTTTGCCTATATTTATTACATTTAAGAGTTTATCGGCTGAAACAAATTGCCATTTGGTTCTAATTTCGACATAGAATACAACGGAGAAAATAATCTCACGCTAAAACAAATAATTGGAGCTTGAAACATAAAAACGTTGTTTCCCGAAAATATTGAATTGTGGACTTGTCGCTTTTTGTAATTAGACGCCTCATATAATAGTATATTCTATTCCCATCTCAAATGTATAGAAAAAAATCCTCAGTGCATTGGAAATTTACAAAATAGATATCCACTGGTTGACTAAATGTTAGTTATAAAGTGGCTATCGCAATTTCATCAAGATGCTGGCTAAATCTCCTATACTTATATTGCACTGGCAAAGGTGGAGGTAGGATGTGGAGATCTGACATAAATAGTACATAATTAACCTTTGTCAGACATACTTATCTGTTTTCATTGAAATAAGAATATAAATTGCAGATGGTGTTAGTTACTTTTCAAAATTCAATTGAACCCTGCTTAAGCCATACCATAACAGATAAAGTCTCTATCCAAACCAAGGGCCAAAATAAATAGATTTTGGTAGGTTTAACCTTCTATATTTATAGGCTAATATGAGAAAGTAGGCAGTCGTGGATATACCACTAATTTGACATTATCCTAGTTTGGTCGGTCTTGACTTGAGACTAAACCTGTCTTGTTGACGTTGTGGATAGGACTATATGTATTTAATAAATTAAAACAAGTTGTTATGTACATATTATTTTATTTATTAGCCTGTAATTATTTTCTTTGTATATTTTATAATCATATAATTATGAATAACATAATACACAAATAAATAAATAAACATGCTTTTATTGGGAATATAAGACTCAATTATTTGATAAATTGAAATTACCCGATTTCATCTTACTAATGTTTACTATCGAAAGACTCTTTCTATAACGTTTGTGTGGGGCTTACTGTTTCAGGTTCGAGGTATTCTCAATAAACTCACGCCGGAGAAATTTCAAAAGCTGACCGACGACTTGCTGAACCTGGAACTATCTTCGGAAACAATTTTGAAGGGAGTGATACTTTTTATTTTCGATAAAGCCTTGATCGAGCACATATATTCAGCAGTTTACGCTCAGCTTTGCAAAAGACTGAATGATGAAGCTCCAAACATGGAACCGCCCGGTGGCCCTTCCACTTTTCGTATATTACTTCTGAAAAAATGCCGAACTGAATTTGAAAATGGACCAGAGGCAGATGAAGCGTTTCAGCCATCCAATGGCACCCTCACCGCTGAGGAAGACGAATGGAGGTACATTGCCAAACGACGAACTTTGGGAAATATTAAATTTATGGGAGAGCTTGTGAAAGTTGAAATGCTGTCAGAGGGTGTGGCTCATCACTGCATACGTCGCCTGCTGCCTCGCCAACATCTCAATCGGCGAGAGTTGGAATGTTTAGTTCAGCTCATCAGGACTTGTGGCTGTCAGTTGGATTCAGAGAGGGGCCAACCCCTCATGGACCGTTATTTTTTAAGCATAAAAGCCTTATCCGAATGTCAGCAGTTGGCCCCGCGCTTTCGTTTTATGTTGCTCAATTTGATAGACCTTCGGAATGATGGCTGGAAGCCACGTAAAGCTGTCAATTCTGAAGTTCCTGTACCAATTACCGGCTCAAATGCGCCTGGCGAAATAGACCAAGGCACGAAGCTCCTTCTCAGACATCACCAAGATTCTTCACGGGTTGCCTCGCAAACCCATAATCGACGTCAAAGGAGACGTCGAAAATTCAAAGAAAATCAAAATATTAATACAAATAGTGGTAAGTCTTAGAAGAAATCATTTTAATTGGCGATATTACTTCATTTCACCCTTGATGAATTTTTATTTTTGGGTGTCATTGAGCATTTTTCCTTCTTTCATCGACATTTCAGATTCGTTCTGAACCAATACATAATGGAATAAAGTGTACTGTTAGTTTTATGAATCCTCTAAGAAAACCACATCTCAAAAAATTTAAGGGTTCTAGATTATTTCAATGGTATTCTTTACCAAGTGTTCCGAATGTCATGAAGTATCGATACAATACTGTCCTTTTATGGTTATTTTTTTAAAAGCTATTGCGGTTAAGGATCATTATTGATGCTTTTTCTTTTGGTATGGCATCCCTACCGAGTGCAAAGAGGACCCCTTGTTCCAACCGAGTGTATTGAACTCCATGTAGTGCTCAGCAATCGCTAATATTGTATAACATAGTAACTTAGGACAGTGTACATACATAACAATATACTTTACCATATTATCCGTTGAGAATGGCCTCTGCAACGAGCCGAAAACAACTGAGAAAAAAGATAAAATACACAGTGACAGCCCAAAAACAAAAAAAAACTGAAAGTCTCAAGCAATTTATTATGGGTAGTAATTGGGGTGGGGTATGTGCGCTGCAGCCTTTATCCTCTTAATCTGAAGTTTTTGGTCATGTGTAGTTGTTGGCTGTTCTAATTGAACACTTCAGTACTTCACGGCCCACAGGAGTTAAGCAAAAAATAAATACATGTGAAGTCCTTCTATGCATTCTACTTTGGACTGTCTGTGGCAGGGTTAGTTCTTCGTCGGCTGCTTCACTCGGTGTGTGGATCTAGTTTGTAAAAATTGACATTGACGTCTATATAGCATAATAGCGCATGTACACGTGCATGGAATTACTGTCGGCAATCATGCTTATTTTAAACTATCATGACAATAACTGTTTACATGTAAAAATGCCGACTGTCTCTCCAATCTCATTCTTCAAGAGTAAGCGAGGCGCGAGGTTGACATTTTATACTACTATCTGACAGGTTGTATTGGAAATCGGTTAAGCTCAAAATGAGTAGTTCGTTTTTTTACCGGCATGTTCGCCCCTATCGCTCTATTGCGCAGGCGCAGATCGAAAATAATCTTACTTGCGCACAATAAATCATCACAATTTGGAACCTTCCAAACTTATTTGATTTATGCACGCAATCTTGCCAACTGCAGGATAATACATGTTTCCCCTTACATTTTCTTACTGTGCACAGTACATCCATGGACGTGTAAACGGAGTTTTATAATATATTTGTAATTAAAATTCTAATGGATTCAATTTAAGTCGTTCGGTCCCTCGGTACCTTCGGTCGAAAGTATTAATATTATATTTGTAATTCATTCTTACTATCTACATTGCACTCAAAGTGGATTACAAACCAGAATGCTCACTATTTGTACAGGGTTTGAATTGATTCGTCGAATACTCGTGGTAGGGTTAAATTTTTTAGATGTTGTTTTTGAGGTAAATAATTGGGATTGAACGAAAAGCTAACAGCTCGTCTTCATAAATTACTATTACTTCACCATTTTCGACCCTAAGAGGATCATATGGGCCTCCACAGGGTGGAGGTTGTATTAACACATTTTGTTTATACGAGAAATGTATGTTAGTCACACGCTTAACCTATTAGGTCCATATTCTGACTCCAAACACAAATTGAAAAACAAATGTGTACTTGCCATAAAGGATGCCTTGGAGTGTAAATGGTAAAACACTCTCATATTTTATCCTAGAATGTCAGACAGTGAATTTTTTGTTTGAATGTTACCATAGCGTATTAAATTTCCTAATTATGGTGGACCTGTATGTCACCTGGATTTCCTAATCCAGGTGACAAAGTGAAAACTATATTTGCTCGTATGTATATAACATTCATAATTCAGAAACATAATATCTATTGAGATTACATGAATTAGCAATGTCACATTCTTAATTTTTGTGAATTATTTGTTGAATAAACAAAAACGATTCATTACATTTTAGCTTTGTCAATACTATTAATTGTATGACAATAATATTATAACTACTAATCTATGTTTAAGCATTTACAGGGGAATAGTAAGCTAGTCTGTCAGCCATGTCTAATGTCTAGCCATGGGTCACAAGTTTGATGCATTTTGCTTTTTAAATTCACATTTGATATCACAAGGATCCAATGAGTTTGGTTGATGGCTAAGCATTGTAAAAAAAAATCCGTTTACACTACTTCCTCTAGTTATTTACTTATACTATGATGAAGTGTGAATAGTCAGTCTTTTCTCTTTAATTTTCAGGTGGATTACGATCTGATTGTGAAGATGGTTTAGGAAATTTACATCATGTTTTAGCAAGACAAACCATTAGTCAGCAAACGAACAAAAGTAATGCCACGCATGGCAATATACAACAAACCCCAGGAAAATCTAAAGTAAGCTATGTACAGTGGAACCCCGATCTACCGTTCTCGCATAAATCGTTTTCCCGCACGGTTCATTAATTTTTGAAAGTCCCGCCAAACACCCATAAGAACAATGTTAAATAATCCCGCATAAACCGTTCCCCGATTTATCGTCTAAATATTATGGTCCCGTCACAAATATTATCCTGATTGACTGTTTTTGTTGAATATTTTTCATTTCGCTTTCGTAGAATTGTTTATGATACATACAGACCTTTCAGTCGCGTCGCTTTAAATGGGGAATGAACGCAGGAATAATATTATATTATACTTGTCTTATACCTTACTGTTGGTGGTTACTCATTATATGGTTCTTCGCTTCAGGAGCCTTTTTAAATTATGACACAATTTCGATTTACGGCCCAGCTTTGTTCAATATTGAGACCACTATTTGCAAACACGGCTTATTCCCAAAAATATATTTTGTAGCAAAATACAATATACTGTTTTACATACATAATTAACACTTTGATCACCATGGGGGTAACCGGCACTGGGTTAGTCCAAGGAAGCCGTGGAGGTCACCGGTGACCGGCAAGGAAGACCTACATTTGAGTTGATTTCCAATGCCGGCGGGCACGCGCGCTGTGTATTATCTTATATAAGGTAGCCGGCATGGCTCTTCTGTATGTTACTGCAGATTGGCCTGCAGAATATTCCTTCAAAGTAACTAAAGATAGGCTCACTAATGTAATGTAAAGAATGTAATGAACAAAAAGTTTTCCTTTTAAATCGTAAATGTGTTTTAATAGATATAAAAACGAAAATTGAAGAGATTATAAAAACATAAGTTATAGAAATGATGTAAATTTAAAAAAAAATGATTATAATGTATAAGTATATTTCCAGTGTATCCAGGTATAGGTTTAAGGTACACAATTTGAAAACTTTTATTCCATATTTGTGCCTTTTCTGTTTATTATATCTGAATATAATTCAACCTCGAAATGGCACCATGCTCTCGTCAACACATATGGACAGGTGACTGCCGAAACGGCCGGCCCGGCGCAATATAAATTAACCTGTTGGCGGCGCGCGATGGACACATGTGGCCGGCACATCATAAAAACCAATATTTACATAAAAAATCATCAAAATGAAAAAAAACATATTCTTTCTATTCTATCAAATTATACCTTAGAAACAAATAATCATTGTTTAGCTATTTTATGGAAAACTAGTTGGCGAACAATGTGTTAAGTCTAATTTATATGATTTTTTTTAGTTTATTTGTTCTTAGTGTAGTAGTATATTTAAAATAGTTATGTATATTATATATATATATATAGACAAATGATATGTGACAAGAACCACTTGGTAATAGTTAACGTGAAGGATTTGTCCAAAGGGCTTACTCATTTCAAACAAGGAATGAACATCCTACTTCAAATTGATCCGTGAAGAATAACTGTAGTGGGAATGTGATTTTGAAATAAATAAAATGCAATTTCAACAAAAAAGTTGAGGTAAATTTTTTTCTAAAATTATATCTGATCTCTTGGAAATAGTATGTAGGTACCTAACAACCAACTATATGATTTGTTATATGGTTGACGTCTCAGGAACGTAACTCAGTTGTAGAGCGAGGCATTGTTTAGTGTAGTACCCATTAGGTATCTTATTTTATTATCTGGTATATTATTAACATTATCGATTATTTTTATTTCAGGAAAGTTTGAGCTGAGATGATTTATTCTACTGTAGAATTCTAACCATTTGCGATGAAATATAATGTATGTGACACCAGAATTATTGTGTTTATCATGAAGAATACCTTGTAAAATCGTACTTCTAGTAGATAAAACACAATTGCATCTTAGCATATTAATAAATATTTCCAAATGGATAATACAGTTGAACCTCGATATAACAGACTAATGCAAATGAGGGGGTGTCCGTTAAAGTCGAAAGTCTGTTATAACAAAACAAAATCCAGTTTATTTAGAAATATCCAGACACTCTTTGTGGAGTGACATTAATATTCGACGCACTTGCTTTTGGCGATCCTGCTTTCAAAAAAGAATCAAGTTTGTTTGCAATTTTTATGTCTGCTGTTTTTTTTATAATCAACTCTCTAAAATGTGTATAATATAGTTGAATTTCGTTACCTGAAGAACATAATACAATATTGGTTTAGCAGTCTAGTTGAAGCCTGTTCAATGTTAATGGAAAATTCAAGGCCAACAAAAAAGTTTTAAATTAAATAATGAATCCTTATATTAGGAATGAAATAAAAACCTTGGTGATCACATAATGTTTCTTTTATTTTACATACTATAATATATGTTCAACACACGAATCACATCATCACTAGATGGTATTAAATTAGGTCCTAGATTACATGGCTTCAGAAGCTGATTCGTTCCAGAATGTATGGAGCTGAAACAAAATGAAAAATAAGTGTCGATACAGCTTGAACTAAACACAAGAAAATTTAGTAATGACTCGTATCCACATTCTGCATATCAGTGGCGAAGGGGGGAGGTAGGCTGTTGAGATTCAACATAAATAGTGCACACTAAACGTTGCCAGTCATACTTATTTGTTTTCATTGAACTAAGTACAAAGTTTGCAGATGGTATTAGTTAGATTTTAAAATTCATTTAAACCCTGCCTAATCTAAACCTCCAGATTATTTTACCAATTCAAGAGTGCTACGGGTCTTTCACTGACACAGGACTTGTGTGTCATTGAATGCTGAGAGGATTAGGGCCAACCCATTGAGAAAGCTTGATACTCGAAAATTCACGATTATTCAACAAATAGAAATAATAAGACATTAAGGTTAGGACATATTCAAGTTATTTTACGGAAAAAGAAATTAAAAATATTTTCAAGCTAATTTCATTTATTTTGGGCTATTATTGCTATACCAAACAAGTATTTTCTCAGATGAATTTAAAATGGTCAGATGCAAGAAACAAGAATATATTCTATTGAGTTGCTTACATTGGAATTACTTATTCAATTCAACTGATATACTAATGTGCTGAATTTTACCAATACATTAAGCAGCTGAAGTAAACTCTACAAGAAGGAAATCTTCAGATAGGCGAGCGTCAGGAAAAAATATTTAATATTAGGTATTATTTTGATAGTTAAGGGGTTTTGTACTTTGTGCTGTGTCATTTAGGTATGATTGATATTATAGAAATAAACCTTGAAGTTGTCCCGCTTTTTGCTTTTAAACCCTGATTTTTTTTATTTCACATGGAAAAAATCCTGATTTGTTAAAATAATTATTTTGCAGCGCTCATTTCTATCATCAGTACTTAATGAGGTTCTGATAAAAAGGGTAATTATGCCCGCATGAGCTTTCATAATTATTTTTTTTACGAAAACAGTTTATTCCATGTAGATAATTATATTAAATACCTCTTTCTGTCGGCGCAGATGCTTTTCGTTTCAATAATTGTTAATTTAACATTTGAAATTTTCATACATTTCGATACATCATTACCACACACTAAGATTATATTAGGTAGGGGTTGGTTAGGTTAGGTTGGGTTTGGTCTAAAAAGAAAGCTATAAAAACTCATATGGACATCTGTGGCACATTTACAAAAAAAAGTAATATTCCATTTAACTACATAATTTGCACGTTTGTAAGGGTGGAGACACCATACACTTCATTATTGGTATATTTTGAATCCTCAAATTCTCAGAAGAGTTGATTATGATGCGTGTTAAAAATCGCAAACCTTACCGCTACTCCAGGAGGGCGATTCATGAATTTAGCACAAGTGACCAGTTGCACAACTATTGCACAACATGCTTCAACCGTAGCATATTAAAAGTCGACCGCTGGATGTCACTAGGCCAGGCTTTGGTAGTACACATGCTTTGACGGTAGAGGCGCTCGCAACTTTCCGTTTGACATAATAAACGTCAGATTTTCAATTCGTATCATATGTAATATTGGAGAAAGCTGTTAATAAATTGTTATACATTTACCATTTATTACTACATATTACCGCTAAAATTATTATTTCGTGTTTCAATTCTCATTTAAGGAGGTGTTTATTGTGATTTTGTAATAGTTTGTCTGTAAAATATTGTTGTATCTTGTATTGAATATTCTAATAATGGAGACGTTTCTTTCTTTTAATTATCTACGTACGTTTTATATCGCAACGTTGACGGGTAAATACTGATTAAATATGATGTTATTAACATATTTTAGGTTATTTTACGCCCCCAAAATGGAAGTCCCGCAGTCAGAATTCGGTAATCGAACGGATGCGTTCAAAATGACCGACAACTCATTTGTAAAACGTTTTCGGTTATCGAAAAAAATTAGCAGATCGACTTATTACCAGGTTGGAAGAATTGATGGCACCTCCACCCAGATCTTCGGCATTAAGCGTCGAAACTAAGGTGAGTGGTGAACTTTGATGTCTATTTATATAGGTAATGAAAAAAATATTAAATGTTTGTCGCTTAACATTGTTTCTTGTGTGTAGGTTTTAGCCACACTTCGGTTCTTGGCGACTGGAAATTATCAAACGGGTGTCGGCGATGAGCACACAGTTATGATAAGCCAAGCATCTGTCAGCAGAGCCGTTCAAGAAGTGACGATGGCCATTGATGACCATTTGTTGAACGAATGGGTGCTATTCCCTTCTGACAATTTGGAGCCTATGAAACAAGAGTGAGTACTTATATAAAATAATTAATAATCTACACGTAAATATGATTCCTTTAATATGCACAAGAAGATAAAGGAAACATTGGGAATTACGAAAGGAACCTCATCAACTATCTTGAAAGACGAAAATGGGCGTATTATATTAGATATAGAAAAGAAGCTGACTCGTTGGAAGACATATATTGAAAATCTGTTTGATGATGATAGGGAACCTATTGGCTATACTCTTAATAAATGTGAACAAGCTCCATGCATAAATAGGGCCGAAAAAACCAATCGAACGTGTGACCAATAGTACCAAAATAAAACTTTCTAAATATATCTTTTTAAAAATGTATTTAAACGGATTCTGTTTCAATTCTGAGTGTGTGACGATATTCCCAATATACGTGTTCAACATATTTGTATGTTTAAAATAATTGATTTACATTAGTGAAATCCCGTTTAAAGCGGTACGTCCAAGGCGTTCTCGGAAAAGTGCGCGTCTTAAGACGTTCTTGGCAGCCATCTGGTTAAGCAAAATTGGATAAAAAATATCCATGTAAATAGCGAATCATAAATTCCATTGTAATCTTTATGGATAACTGGCTTCTAGGATTAAAGGTTAAATACAATCAACCACAAATTGTTAGGACAACTAGTTTATATTATTCATCAATGGTTTATGATTACGATTAAGGATGTAACAGTGAACCTTTTCTGTTATATTAACACATAGTTTTACTTGTTTGTTTGTAAAATGGCATCACATAGCGTCTTTGTCCAGCAGAATTTTGGAATTAATGTGGGAATATAAAAACAGTTTGTCGGATATTTCAACAATTATGAAAAAAGATGTTTGTATTTGTATAAAACCATTTATTTATCAAAAAATTTATTTATGAAAACCAAAATAGGTACATAAATGGTTAAATATTACAATTACAGGAATGTTCACATTATTTAAATCATGGCGATTTAATATCAGTGTACTTTATTAATACAAATAAAAAATAATTTTTTAGTACTAGTTCCACGACATACCAAACTATACACAGGCATTGTCTTAAACTTAAATGACCGCCCAATATGACTTGGTCAATGCGAACACGCGCCAATCTCTACTGGCAAATAATCTTTAGTTGACTTATCGTGTTTTGCCAGTATAGATATTGATTTACAAAAGCGTTATAGTTATTTATAGCGATTTTCCAGTAATAATATATTCAATATCGACTTAACACGTAGTGATATCATAAAATTACGGAGGAATTAGGTATAATGAATTTGACGACGCTTGTTTTACCAGACGATAGAGCGTGTTGATATCTATCAAGTATCTTATCAGTTCCAGGTTGTTCTATGTCACTTCGAATCAATCAAAAAGCCATTTTGCTAAAAAATGTGATATAGAATAACCTGGAAATAAGGCAGCGAAGTATCTATCAGTAACTATAAATAAATACCACATGAGTTAAGACGCCTCAATAGCTCATCAAAAATAAAATAAGTAAAAAAACTGTGAAGTTATGAGGTTTTCATATCTTGACGACGATATGCATCGGACACATACTTAAAAATCAAAACTATGATTCTTTTACTCTATGTTAATATTAGAATATTTGAATATTCTTGTGAAATATGAAAGCAATAAAAAAAATGATTATTTCATATACTTATTATAATATCAAACAAAATACACTATGCTGGCACACATAAACACTCTTTAAACAATTCCTTAGAAATATTTTATAGACTAATTATACATAGTAATTATAAGCACAAAATATGAAATTTAATATAGGTTTGCATAAAATTTGCAAATTTTCAAGACACTTATTATAATAATAACAAACAATATAAGGCTGGAAAAATCATAGATGCAGAAACACATAAATACTCATTAAACAATTCCATTCAAATAAATCACTGCATTGAAACAGAACTAGACAAATTATTGGTTTTTCATAAGGATACTGACATGAATGTATAGTTTGAAATGGATTTCTTTTGAGTATTTACATGAAAAAACTGTTTTGAGACAAATATAAAATAATGTTTCACAGTTGATTGTAAACAGGTGAAATCATACATCGTTTAAAATGTAACAAGGATCACTTATACTGATATACACGATGCTGTAAAATTTTATTTTATATTCGGCTCAACACGGTAATTATGATTCAGTGAAACCCCCGAAATAGCAACAACCACCCCAAAGAAGCGATTACGGTGCATAGCCGAGATTGTCAATTTTTGCACCTAGCATTAATATTAGTGCGCTCAACTCTGACTTGGCTGCACCGATCAGAGCTGCAGTCTCTGACTTGGCTGCACCGATCAGAGCCGCAGTCTCTGACTTGGCTGCAATGATCAGAGCCTGCGTGTCTGACCTGGTTGCAATGCCGAGAGCCACCATGTCAGACCTGAGCGCAGCAATGTTGATGGTCAGCAACTCTACGGCGGCATTCAACACGGGCACCGGACCCATTGTCTGCGTTGCCACAGAAGTTTGTGACAACGAGAGCCTGCGGGCTCTCACCGTTGCTGGGAAGACAGCACTGCCTTCACTTGTAGCAGCATGGGCTCTTGTGAAAGCAGCACTGTCTTCCAGTGCAACAGTTTGAGCCGTGAGCCGTGGTGTCGCAGAAATTGCACATTCGGGGGTTGTCATCATATCTGCATCTGATGATGATTCAGAATATGCTGTAGTAGGTACAGTAAGAGGGGTTGCGGTGAGTGCCACCTCCATGCTGCTGGTGCTGGGTTGGATGATCCACCGCTGGGGCTCCGACGTTGACACAGACGCGACCCAAAATTTCCTGTGGTACCTGTGAATTAAATGTTATCACCATAAGTAAACATGCGACGGGTGAACCCTTTTATACTGTTAATCAATATAGAATTTCATGAATGACCTACCCCCCAGTGTAATTGCCCTGTCTACCTTGCTCCCCAGTAACTGTAAATGGCACTATTAGAGCCATAATTTGCTGCTGGAGAGCAGACAGCCGGATTCTACAGGGCGGGCCGCCTCCTGTCTTCCTCTGGGAGATCAGGATTTTGGCCATTTTGGCCCGCGTGTTCCGCCTCGTGTCTTGCCATACCTGTAAACAATAATAATTAGAAATTTTCAATTTCAACAATATTACTAACGATCTAGTACTATTTACAGCAGTGACATTTGGGATGCTTTCAAAAGATGTGGTTTAATTTATGAAAACATTTCTTACTTGAACTTGCTATCTATAGCTACCTATGGTGGATTTATGTGGAGAGTAAGATATTTTGTAAAATAATATTGGATAGGTTGTTGACACAGTCTATTATATTTAAATAAATAATAATTTTTACCAATACTAGTAATAAATAGTAAATCACCTTTTTCCACTGTCTGTGGGATTTTGTAGCACCGCCCAAACAAGCATTTAATTGCTCCGACAGTTCTGTCCACAACCTCTCCATGTCGAGGCTGGTGAACTGCCCGGTGAGCCTTCCGGCGACGAGGTCTGGATGCACTACGGAAAATATGGTAATGTTATAGTATTCCATATCATTGCGGTTAAGCTGGTTTGAGTTACAGTAAGTTATGGTTTGGTTTTTAGTCTCATAAAACGAGGTCATTACACAATTATAAGTATGTCATAATAATGACACAGGCTATGTCTCGAACTGTGTTAATTCCACATGTTGGCATAATTTTAGTAGGCTACATTTCTTACGAGTATTGAATAAAAACGTGGTAGATACTGACATTCCATGAATTCTACCAATTGCTCCATCTGGTGGCTATTTGCCGCTGGCATTTTGTTAATTCTGTAAAGGAATAAATAAATACACTTTTAGTATGATTCCTACATATTATTTTATAAAAGAAACAGTATATTTGAAATCAAATCTGACTTACCGACGTATCTGTTCTTATGAAAGTTTTTGCGCGCGAGAAATAGCTGTCAGATGTGGGCATAGACAAAAAAACTCTTAGGCGATCATAAATGTACGCCCGTTTTTGGCAATTATTAGGTTGCATTATTGGACACAGGAAGGAACAGTGTGCTTCTGTCGAAGCATCACTATCCAATTATGACTACTCACACTACTCACGTCGGCCATGCTAAATTCATGAATCGCCCTCCAGGACTGACCATCAACCTGAGATGTATGGGAAGCGTACAAATATTAGTAAGTATATATTATTATCACCACGGTATAGCTGAGTGACTAAAAATGTTTGGCTTCGAAGTTATGAAGTCATGGATTATGAATTGTAGTATTAACCATGTATTTAGAAAATAATAATACTCAAGCCATCTTTTTTCCGTGTAGGCAGGTTTACTAAGTTTCAATAATGTATTTATAAATCAACGTGAGAACGCTATATAGGAAATAAGGGTTTACATATAGGGCTAACCTATAAAACTCACCAATTTTGATTGCGGCGATAAGAATAGTGAAAGTAGCCAAATTTTGCATTGTATTTTGTCTCGCCATTCGGCTTTCTGCAGCCAATTCATCGGGCTCACGAATCGGTACACGATACATTTTCGTAATTAGTGACAATGTTAAATACGAAGCGTGTTAAAAACCCTCAAAGGTAAACGTCAAATTCAAGCAATCAAAATCAAGTCAATTTTCTTGTTTTCATAGACAAGGGTGACAAGTAACATAACAAAGATTGTTATATAAAGAGGTTTTCAAATTATTTTATTGGAAGTATTTTTTTACAAATAAATGATGTATAAACTGTATTATATTTTCAATAAATGAATCCAGAAAATTAATCTTTTAAGCTTTAATTTTTATATTGTATGAATAATAAATTACGATCGTTTACCTTATTACCGACATCACAGCTGTCAAAATTAATAAGTTATAAAATATATTATTATCGCAAGTAATCTGTTAAAATTATAAAAACACAACCTCCTGAATACTTTTTCAGGAAATTATGTACTATTATTTTTAACAGTGTTGTCAATTTTAATTGACACAAATGTTATAAAAAGTAATTCCACTAAAACACAATATTTATAAATTTATTTGATATCCTTTTTTCACAATATTTTATCAATTTACGAGGCAATCGAATAGATTTTCACTAATGATTGTCGGAAAATTGAATTTTTACTCAACTTGTCACCCCTGTCCCCTGTTTTGATCTCGCGATGAATATACAATAACAAGATGGCGATTTTCCGCTCAGCTGCTGGGCCCTGAACGGCGATGTACCAATTGAATTTTGTCATGGAAAACAAATTAAATATAGTAGCGTCTTCGCCAATTTTACGTGCGTTGACGTAAATGTATAAAAATTGTAAATAAATGTTTAAATCGATTCAAATTTAGGTGATAAGTGTACCGCGGAGTTGAGTTGAGCGTATTTGTGTAAAATATTGACAGCTACGTACGTTTGAAGCAGGTGATCCTGGTACTAAAATCCAGGTTAATTTTTACGTGATAAGAAGTGTTATCAACAGTCGTCAAGCTGGAGCGCCTACCAGAATATTTAAGGGATACTGTCGACTGGTTTATGGGGTATGTTAATTATTGATTATGCAATGTTTTTCCTCACAAATGTGTAAATAAGTGTCACACAGAAAACTGTTTGTTGAATCGATTACCACAATTTTCAAAATTTAATTATATACATTTTATGAATTAAGTAGTGACATGTATTTCTATAAAATAAATATTGTATACTTAATTCATGTATTGGAAGTATAATGAAGTTTTTCATTCGAGCTATTCTTTGTTTTCACCGTAACTTTGGTTGGCATGGTGTCCCATATTGATTTTTTTTAATATTATGTATGTAGGTACTTCACCATTTCCCCACTGATACAAGCATAATTTAATATAAAGATTTGACAATACGAAAAGCTACAATTTATTGATTTAAGAAAAATATATTGATCTAGGTTAAATATTAAAAACAAATAAATCATGATTAATTAACACTGGTCACTGCCTGATCTCTCTTCGCTACAAGATGATAGCAAAATGTAAAACTAAATAATTAAACGAAGAATAAACATAGGTAGGTACATAACATCTGCGTTTTCTGAGAAAGTTTATAATTTTGTTTATAGTAAGGTACACAACTAAACTTTCCATTATAATGTATCTTATCTGAATTCTAAAAAGATATTTCCATACATTGCATCACCTGGATGAATTAAAATTGTATTTATTACCATATTAGGTACCTATAAAAATAAATAATACAAATTATTATTATTTCTTTCCACAATAAATTAGGTAGGATTAAACATATATTTTAAGAAGAATATCTCCTCATAATATTAAATTATATTAAAAATAATTGGTATGTTTACAAATTAAAATTAAAAATAATATGTATTGTGACATGTGGGATTTTATTATCACACATGGCTTTTATCGTCACTGAGATAACTGTTTATAAATATTTTTGTTGTTGAAAATAATATTGATTCTGGGCCACTAATACATTCATCCCAAAACTCGTTTGTGTAATCGTGCAATGTTTGTTTTAGATTGTAAGTATAATTAATGAAATACTTACTATACATAGGTATTAATAAGTACTTACTTATTTTTTATTATAGTAAAATAATGATAAAGTTTACGTTATGGTTCTGATTATATTTAGATTTTTAAATTGATACACCATGTTTCACACAAATCTTCCAAGGACGCCACACTTGATGATACGAGATGATTTAGTTCAGCGGTGGCGAACCTATGGTACGTGCAGAAATCTTGCTGGCAAGTGAAAAATAAAATTGTTGAAATTTAAAGAGTACAAACGAAACGCCTGTATGGTCGCCTGTCCTCGAAGAGTAGGCTCTGCCCGGATTCCAGTTGAACCTCAGCCAGGATGCGTGATTTTCCAGAATTGTAGATGCCACCAACCAGATTTTATAATAGGTTATAATGATATATAAGTATGTACTTAGTACACCGACATCAAACATATTTAGAAAAGAAAGATAAATTTGATAACAAGGGAAATTATATTTTGGACAGAAAATTGCACGGATGGAAAAAAACATTCCTACACGGATTTTAGGTGGAATTTTGAGAAGGTAGGTAATCGGACTGTTTGTCGGAAAGTCTTCGACATGGATTCTGCAATGAATATTATTTGGGGGAAAAGCAGTCATCGAAGCTAAGAATGCTGTTTCTATATTTTTAAATCTAAAATCTTAAAAAAAGTTCGGCGCTTACAATAAATATTTTTTAGTATTTAGACACCCAAGCATTGAAAGGTTCGCCACCACTGTCCTAGTTACTACGTCAGATAATTCGTGGGTCGGGATGTGAAGTCAGGTAAGTCACAAAATGTCATTTTGAGATATAGCAAAAACAAAGTTCCAAAAATTCCCCACATTCCCCTAATTATAGTTATGTTTTTTTATGGGTAACAAATCAAAGTACATGTAATTAGCTTTCAATTATATGTCCTAGAAGTATTCTAACTATTTCGTTTCATTAAAACTTAATTGGTTTAAAAAAAAGGGAATTGACTTAACTGGATTTGCACAAAAAATGATTGACTTACCTTACTACGCATAAAGTACGAGATTTATTTTTTCATGTAAATCCGACTAATATTAGCAATAAAACACACGTTTTATACATAAATCTTATTGGTTTATTGAACAAAATATTATATAAATTTAAAATTAGCATTTTTACAACTTTTTTTTACTTTAATGTTATTTAAGTAATGAAAAGGCACACAAACCTGAATATTATAAAGTTTAATCGTTATCATTAAACCTCAGTATGAATTTCTTCAATAGTATCAGGTTAAATATCGCTGACTATCTCAGATGTCTCAAGTGACTCATAAAATTCTCTATAATACGGTGAAATGTATGGAAGTAAGTCTATCAAATCTTTCGTCTTGTCTCGTCTTATATATGAAATTTGTTAAAATGCAGTCGTTTCGTCGAGAGTTCTTTCAAATTTCTCTATTCCCGGTTCGTGTTTGTTGAATTGAAGCCACTTAACATCTCTCCAAACAAACTTATTCCCATCTGTGTCTATTTTGCTGAGTGGCAATGGTCCTTTTAATCGATCCGAGTAGTTAAAAATTTGTAATTGCACGAGTCATTTCAGTGACTTTGAAAGGATTTTTCTTTGCAGCCTCACACATTGATTTGGCCCAATCATGAGGATGTTCGATCGTTCCACCAAATGTTTTTTTTTTTTCTCAATTATGCGATGGTCACTATCGCACTCCATATGTGTGTGGCCAGGGACTAAAAAGTGTGATCAATTTTGTTTAAAGTCTCAGAATGTTTTACTGCTATCATGCACATTACAGCTACGTGGCTATTTTTGTTTTGACCCGCACATCTATCAGAATACATGATCATATGCTTAATATTATCATTTACCCCTTGGTTAAGTATTTGAACAGGCATGAAGCGATATCGTTAGCTTTTCTATTAGCAAGAGTTTCATGGCATACATAGCAATATCCCTGGTTATTATCACAATCATGCACTGTCAAATGCCGTTTGTAAAAGGCCAGGGAACTTTGCTGCATGTCAAATGTTACAATTTGGCAAGAAGAATCTTGCAAGTACTTTTTATCACAATTTTTTAGCTGAATATGCAAAGTCAGCTTCGTTATGATGCTCTTTCAATTCCTCATGATTTTTATTTCTTTCTTCATCGTTGGTGGAATTCTTAATTAAGTTAAGTTTATCGTATGTTTGGCAAGTAGGTATCCTTATTTGGCCGTTTGAATGTTAAGTTCATGCCAGGGAATATTTCTGCGTATAAACGAATATTGATGGGATTAGAGCTAATACTCTTCAAATATTGAGAATACATCACAGTTATTGTCATATGTGGCGGTAAGTATTTTCTGACAGTTCCTTCTAGAGTAATGACTCTCATAATGATGGAATTGAGAGTATAATATGTGTCTTAGATATTTGCCTATCTTCTTCGCTATCTTTTAGAGATATTTTTCCTCTTGCATATTCTTGAATAAGTATACCGGAAGTAGTCGCACTTTTTTTTCCAAAACAAAAAAATTGTGACTTTCACTTAATGTTTTTAGTGTACAACCTTTACAAATTGGTTTCCGTAACAGTTCAACAGTCAAGTAATATTAAACTGTTGGCGAAAATGTTGTTTTCATGGTTCGCTTTGTCTGATACGACTTTTTTTCGTATTCATAACATCCATTATAGGTAGTTATTGTGTAACTTTTTCCAGTATTTCGTGCAACTTTTTTATCATTTCTGAAGGCTTTGTATCATCCCTTAAGTTACATTTTTGGTGATTATTACTTCTCAATCGAGAACGAGGGTAACAGGTTAAAACATCATTATGATGTGTAATCGTGGAAGCACTATTTGAGCATGAAGGGCGTGGTTCTTCAATGTTGGTAAATTAGACTGTAATAATTACGTGTTTTTAGATTTAAATAAATCAAATTCGATAAATTTGGTATATTTTTTATTATTTACAAATAATACATATACTTATTTATATAAGTCATAATTTATTATAATACCTATGACTATTTTACTTAGGTTCTGTTGTTATTTCTTTTTCAAATATTTCTCAAAATATCTTTAAAAATACGTTAAATTCACCAAAATCAACACTGAGTAGGTATGACGTTTGAAGGTAAGCCAACTATGAGTAGTAAGGTAAGTCACACAAAATGTTGACTTATCTGACTACACATGTGACTTAACTGTGTACACACCCCGTGAAATAAAAAATATGTTTTGACTGAAACTGCATCTCACCAATGGTGAGACGTACGGCTTACCTGACTACACACAACAAAAGATTTTTTTTTTTTTAGTATAGTGGCATTCATATCTCATTTTTGCTGTTTTGTGACTTACCTGACTACACATCCCGACCCACGAATTAGTAAGACACATCACATTATTAACATAGTGGGTAATTAAATATCTACCTGTTAACGTATGTTTATGCAATAATAATTAAGTATATAGGTAGTTGTTCAATTCAACGTATGCATTTAGATATTATAAAATTATTTCCTACAAAATAATCTTGATGTAAAATAAAATACTATTTGTTGAACCACCAATGAAAACAGAATGAAGGCCTCTTCATATTGCCTCCCTTTATCCTCGTTACTTAGTTCTTTCCTGCCACGCACTGTCTTTGTGGTCTTATCACTGTAATGACTCCATGTGTTGTCCACAAGTCATTCACTCACCGAGCTATATGTACCTATAGTTCCATTTCATCAACTTGGCGATCACATCGCATATGTACGTACTCACGTCGGCTCTCGTATCGATTGGTTCTTTTGTCGTCGTGCCGCGTTATGCCCAACATGCATATCGAACGGGTGTTTAGTTCATTATGCATTCGTAAATCTGAATATATATTTTTTGTTTTCACTTTTTTGTCCCGCAGAGAAGTGAAAAAAATGCGCGACTCTGAATTTGTTGGTCGTCGGTTCGAATCCCATATTATTAAATAATCTGTATGCGAAATGGAAAAGGGGATAAGCCTGGTATTGAAAAAAAACTTAAATTCATGTATGCTTAAACGAGAAAGGGGACAACTCGAAAATTTTACACAAAAACATAAAACAATTCACATAATGTTGTCCCCAACTTAATAATCTTTTCGTTTTCATGAAAAGTAGTGCTTTTATGCATAAGTATTTTCATTTTTATTTCATACAAAAGATTTTTAATGTGTGTGTTTAAAAGTTTAGCTCGACTAGCGTGGTTTAAGCGTATGACTAAGAACCAGTATATAAAAAGTATGTATAGATAACCCCACTTTTATTGAGGCCCATCTGCCCCAAGATGGATAGTACCTAAGTACGTCATGGTCATTTACTGTGTTTTTGTTTTTAGCTTCCCATAATATTATTATTCAAAATCAACTTCTAATACAATATTTATGAAAGCAAACATGATTTCTAAATTTAGAACGCAAACATGGAAATTCCTGAATAAGTACCTACTTCTAGATGTTTCGACTTTAAACGTTCGTGCACCTTTTTTGTTAAATACTATTATGAAGAACTTAACTGATTTGAGTAGAAACCGGGATATCTCAGTACCTACCTTGATTTCTTAGAACGAAATTCACATTATATTCATTCATAATATTATTATAAATGTCTACATTTGATCACTTCATCTTCCACTTCACTTCATTTTTTTAAATTCTGGTTTTAACACTGAGTAATTTTGCGCGTGCTTTGGGCTAAAATATGTACACCGTCAAATGTCTATATTAATTTGTCCGTCAAATAGTTTTAAAATTTTCACGGGAAGCTGTGTTATTGTGTTATTTAAGAAAACAAAACATTGTGGACATAACAAATCTAAATTCAAGACGTTCACAACATGGGATTTACATTATAACAAAAATATTACACTGACAAGAGAGTAGAAGAGAATATATATAATAATAAAGAACATAAATACAATTTTATACAGAAAAATAAAATTTCGAATACAAAATACATAGCACGTCACTGACAATATCTACGTCTTTGGCGAGCGCATTCACTAGTCTTGCAACCCTCGCTTATGTGTGCCTGATAGGCTTGACACGAGGACACGTTTCCAATCCACAATAAATCATGGCTGCAACCACGTAGGTAATTGACAGGCGCATGTATATTCAAATTCTTTAGGACACCACGATTGAAAACCGTCCCTCGCGATAACAGGCAAAAATGTCTCAAAAGTAAAAGTGACCTGAAGATTCAAGACAGTGAAAAGTAACCATCCCTTGTAGAAAGGCAGTCGGAAAATTTTTATAATGCTTACTTTAAAAATGGCAAAGAGGTAAAAATTATAGTCTTTTGAAAATAAACAAAACATTTCTCGTTTTGAATCCTTAAAAATTATAGTATCTTGGCTTATTAGGTGTAAAATTATAGTACTTATAATATACTATTATACATTTTCGCGGTATCACGCGTTTGAATAGACTGGCGTGATGTTGAAAAAAAGTGTATCGGTGAAACGGTCACTTTGATACAGTTTCAGGCAGGCTGCGCTTGCACTGCGGTGCGTTCATTTAGCGAACGAAAAAATGCCTGAATCTAGACAGGGCCAATGAAAGTTATTTGCAGTGTAAACAAAATTCTCCATGTTTTACATTCAGCTAACAATATTCTTCAATCACGAAAACCTTTTTCTCCCATAGGTATTTCACATTATATTATCTGGATTCAAATACAGTTCTAGTTATTCTAATGTTTAATAACTTCGGTAGATTGGTATTCCCTTACTTTATGGGAAGAAACTTAAATAGTATGCTTGATTGATCGCTGGTAGATGCTTATATCGTATTTGAATTATAGATAACATATATAAAAATATATTTTAAAAGCAGTGCAATGAGTAGGTACATAATTTTTGCTCACTTTTGTTTACTTTCCTTGCCAATTAAATGATTGAACAAAAATTTGCATGTGTTACATGCATGCAAATCGATCACGTTCCACAGTATGTACTCATCGGCTAAATTCAACTGTTTCTCAAAGCCGATACGGTAGAATTCAAACACAAATTTAACGAGATTAAAAATACTTATACTGCGATTTCGAAAAATCGTATCACAAAACAATAATTGTGCAGTATTTGCACCACAAAAACGTTTTATTTTACGGTTCGGAGTGGAATAATAAATAATAGTTCTACTTTACGTTCATTTAAAATTAATGATATTCACTGCTGAATTTTTCATTCTAGATTTTACTGAATAATGTAGTAACTCTGAAGTAAACAAAGAAATCATTGTCTTAAGTTAGTGAATGTAAGAAATGTCAATATTAATTTGGACACGTTAGCAGAAGTTTAAGACATGAATGCCAATTGGCGACACACTACATATGTATTTTAATATAAAGTGTGATTAAATCACTCAAGTCTTATTTTGATTTTTGTTGTTTTTAACGTACTTACTCATATGTGTAAGAGAGAGATAATCGTATTGTTTTTAGGCTACACTTCTGTAGTTTTTGAATATAGACTAGTAACCGCCGTGTAGTGCTATATAAAATAGTACTGGCCACTGGGTATTTAAAAAAAATAGTCACCCCCCAACCCAAAAGCACTTTATACATATTTCGATGTTACCGTACCTACTGAAAATTTAAACGTTCACCGCAAAAAAAACAAATGCATTTTCTCATTATCACTTTGGAAATTTGACTTACCAATTGCTTCTCTTGCGTTGTTACCTTTAGTATACTGGGTATGAATTGCATTACATCACCATGTTCGATCATATCAACAGATTTTTGTTTATTTTGTTACGAAAAATGATTGTTAGCAACTTGTTCAACCTTTCAACTGGGTATGAATTCCTGTATTTACGTGATTTAAAATTGTTGCGTGTGACATAATATTGATGAGAACTCTTTGAAGAAGTGGCGGAGCCCGCTCCCGGACGCTAACCCGGTGCGCTTCATATTCCATACCATATTCGTTCCCCTCACCATAAAAGCATTTGACGTTTCTTATGAGTGTGTGCTGTAAGTCATTTAGGTGTATTAATATTGCAAAAAGTGTTGAAAAGTGATGGTAGGAAAATTATTAGACTATTACTTAATATTAGAAGATTAAGTCATACTGCGTAAGAGAAAAACGACAAAAAGAACTTATTCGGCCGCTAAACAATGTCGATGTAAGAATCTCGGTGATAACAGGACAAATAACTTGACATTTCAATGTTGCACTATAACTAAAAATATCCCAACCTAATGGAAAAAATTGTCGTATGTCGTTGAAGTTTATATTTCTGTTTTTTTATCAAAGAAGTAGGGAATAATATCTTCCGATTTTTGTAATACTCTCACAATACTTCGACAACAACCTGAGTGCCAAGACTCATCTTAAAGTTGTCGCAGTGACTATACACTTCCCTTCACCATGTTAAAAGTAAAATGTCTTTCCAATGGTGGATAGGCGTTTATTCTGGAAACTTTGAGAGGCACCGGCATATCGCACGACCTACGCCGGCAAGAAATGGCTTCCTCGCGGACCTTGAGGTGCTTCCGCCCAACCCCCGGCCGCCGCCCTTCACGAAACGACCCCTCGCCGTGTCGAATCAAAATAATAATACAGATTTCTTTGCTCTTTCAGTCCTGCACGCGGCCCACTTGCCATTCGGTCGATTTTCCGCGAACTTTTCGATTCGAGCTAATTCACTGTGACGTTCTTTACAACCGACAAATATGCCGTGCAGTTGGCCAACGTGTCCCATAAGACAACCCCTCAGCATCTTGAAATACATACTGTTACATAAAGATACAATGTCTTAGGTTTGGATATTGATCCTTGCACATCATAATAATACTATTAGATTTTCCGCGGGCTAATTTTAAGTGTCACCGTTTGGTTCGCAGTTTTCCTAATTTTACTAAAATATCGTTTGGTTGGTCAACCTGAAGTGTTTTATTTGAATTTTAATAATTATGACTATCTGTAAATAAAATGTGTATGTTTTAAATGTCACTACAAATATAAAACTACGTCTTGTTCTGTAGCAAATTAACATTAATCTTAGCGATTAGAATAATAATTAAAACTCGACATATTAATTGGTAGTGCATTTGACATTATTTTTGTTTTGATTTATGTCAGTTAATCAGTGGCGGGTTTACGAACTTGAGACCTGACGCACTGACTAATTTTGACGCCCCCTACGATAAAAAATAAATTTGATTTTTTAAATGACTTACCTTAATATGTTCCCCCGTAACCCAGTGCGTAAGGCGCTGGCCTTTCAACCCGGGGCTTCGGGTTCGATACACGGTGAGGTCACAATTCATGTGTATTTTCTCAAAGCCTGAGTGTTTGTGCTTGATTGTTTCACTTCTATTTAATTAAACTAATTACCTAACTGTTTCACTGTTAACACTATTGTCATTGGGCCTCATGGCCTTTATATAGGTATATAGATATATTTAGATAGACATTATAACAACCTATAATAAAACAAAGTTCAGACCCACACCAACGATTTTTTTTTCTAGATCACATTCTTTAATTAAAAATAATTAAATATTATATTTTTTTGTGTACTAAGTAATACCGACGTATCTGTTTGAGTGATTATGTCAGTGGCGAGGCGTGGAGGTAGGCTGTTAAGATTTAACATAAGTAGTGCACGCTAAACTCTGTCAGTCATGCTTATTTGTTTTCATTGAACTATGAATGCAAATTGCAGATATTTTTGGTTAGTTTATAAAATTCAATTCAACCATGCGTAATCAAACGATAATTATATAAAAAAAACTTTTTTAGTCATATTTATTTTCATTGTACCTACTAAGTACACAAATTACAGATGTTATTGGTTAGTTTTTAAAAACCAATGCAACCTTGTCTAGACCAACCTAAAATAGTAGTGGTAGGCTGTCTGTGGAGATTCGGCAAAAATAATCTGCACTCTGTCAGTCATACTTATTTGTTTTCATTGAACTAAGAATATAAATTGCAGATGATTTTTTTATGATTTGATTAAACCATGCTTAAGTGGGCTCGCACATCAGAACTCGCCGCATGCGTCTTACGACGAATTCGTCGATGTGACGTTATCGTAAACCAAGAAACAAACGTTATCAAATGGAGCTTCGCAGATTGGCCGATGCAACTGCGACTCTGCGACGCTGCGACATGCGTCGAGTTGCGTTGGCCAAAGTCTGCATGTCGATGTCCGGCCAATATCGACTCCGCGCATGAACACAGCTGCACAATCGGCCATTTCTCTTCAGACTGTCGCCGCGTTTGGCAGAGCTAGAGCTAGCAGCGCTAGGCAGATGTGCGAGGTTGTGATCATGCAACATTCGCTGGCAGTCTCGGAAGTTTTGATTTATGGCCGTCAGGCACACAAGGCGAGTTGTGATGTGCGAGCCGGCTAACCGAAACATAATAGATAAAAAATATTCCTGTATCTGTAAAATATATATACAATTATGCATGATTTAATTCCATGATTTAGATATTTTATAGTTAAGTAGAAGAATATTTTTTATCTAATATCTGTTACGGTTTGCTTATGGTTGCTTATTATTGATTGCTTCCTGTCAAACTGTCACAAATTAATTGTACCTAATGTCGTTTAATACTTTCTGTAAGTATACTCGATATTCTATTATCGCTTCTGTCAAATCGTTATGGGCGTATCATTTGTTTTCTTTCACGACCCGATTAAAATAAATAATATTACTTAATTCATATATTTTTCAAATTTCATTTTCTCGCTCTTTGTTACACATTTTCGTATGTTTTCTCTCATGTGTTACAGAAAATGCAAGACAAATATATTATATAACGTAATTAGGAATTTAAATTATAATTAATCGGTTTATATAGATTCTCCCCCCACTGATTCGTATACCTACTTAGTTTTTGGGATCTTTTCGAAATAATGTGACCCTGTCGCAAGGCTCCCAGGTTTGGACGGGTGGTTGAGCCATTAGCAATAGATATTTGTATATAGGGTCATTCGGTGTGCTATGACTCATTCGTGTTATTATTCTTTTTTTTCACGTTTAAAGTTGAATCATCCACTTCATGATGGTATGATGATGTTAATGACCCTCACAAAACGTGACTTGATAATTTTTTTTGTATTATATGTGTGTATACTTACATAATACATACCGAATACTGAATAAACATCCAAAACGCGAGCATGCGAAACCATATACCACACGTTTGGTTTTTTTTTTTTTTAATAATTCATAATGGAATATTCTTTAAAAACGTGAATTATTGAAAAGTTATATTTTATTATTTATTTATTGAGGAAACAAACAGTTATATTTTGATTACAAAAATATGTTTAAAAATAGAATAGTGAAAAGTTATTGCAACCAGCAAAGTTTCCATATATAAACTATAATATAGTTAAGCCTAACAATATAGAAAGTAAGAAGAACATAAGTATAAAGAAATTACATAAGACAAATGAAGAGGAATATTGAATAATTATAGACAAAAAAGTAACATTTTTTAAACTATATAAGTATAAGTTTAGTATATCTATTATATGTGTGTTAAGAATTATTGAAATTTATACATAATATGAGTGAGTGATCTAAGATAGAACAGAAAAAGAGAATAATAAGAAAGGAAAAAAAACATACATTTAAAATTCGATTAATGTCCATTATACAAAATTTTGGAGATAGCTCGTTTAAATGAAACAGGTGAAATATTGAAAGGATCAACGGTGGAGAAATACATATTGTAATTTTAAACAAGAGCTACGATTAAAAGAGTTTTGGCATAATTAGAATCACTGCGACTGACATGGTACAAAGCTTATTTATTTTTTACCCTCTGGAAAATTGTACGTACACAGTTCATCTTGAGATGTCGTACCGACAACCTATAGCCGTATATTATTGAGATCAAATTCATGTATAAATAAAACATTTAAAACTACGTAATCAAACACACGGGAATACTAGGTAAAGACAGAAGAAATAAGGAAGATAAGTAAATTAGAAATACAATCATATCGTATATAAAATTTTGGTGGGTGCTCGTAAGTATCAAGTCGTTGTACCTGTTAATGAAAGCGTTATTATCTGATATTTGATACCAATCAATACACTGATAACCGATTAACCGACATTGGAGGCTGGCCCATGACCAAAGATGTTAAAGAAAACCTTCTTCTATAGAGTTGGAGGCTAAATGCATGAAAGTGAAGCCGAAAAAAGGACCCCATGTCTACTTATTTTCATACATACTCTAAAGATTCAGAAAGGCATTCATTGTTTATTTCATAATAAAATGGCACACCTGACAACCTTAAACCCGCATCGACGATTGCGATAGGGATACTACAGAAGGCTCCATCTTCCAGGTGAAAGATGCTGAAGATGACCTTCTCATACTGTATAAGGAAAATCGTAAAACTATATAAAATGCAGCTGAGAAAGAAGTTATTAAGGCTAATGATGCTAGTTGATTGCAAGCTATTTCTCACTGAACATTCATTTGTAGCAAGTTCACAGTTTTCTTCCTTACGATTTATTTTCTCGGTTGAACTGAGTTAAAATGTATCTAATTAGTAATACAAACATAAAACAGGGTTTTAATACTATAAATGCATAGTGCACACCCACGGTGGTTGCGCGGCTTGAGCGTTGGGCTATCACGCCGTGGGTCTCAGGTTCGAATCCTGGGTCTGGCAAGTACACATACTGTTTTTCAATTTGTGTGTGAGTCAGGGTATGGACCTAATAGGTTGAGCAAGTGGCTGACATCCATTTCTCGTAAAAAACAAAATCTGTTAATACAAACCTCTACTCTGTGGAGGCCCATATGATCCTATTAGGATCGGACATGGTCGGAAAAAAATGCATAGTTATTTAGATGAACAATCACAAAAAATATATACATTTCTATCAAAACGTCAAAACAGGAGGGGAATCGCGAGAATTCACTCGATCTGTTATTCCCAAAATCCCGGAAATTAACACACTGAAATCCTGGGATTTAGGCATTATCTTTCACATGATTTATCATCTGAAATAACGTATTTATCGTTTGTAATAAACACAATTTATTTTTTTCTTTATTATTATTATTACATCGGTTTAGAATCTGACTGTGAAGAGAACATTTTCAATTTGGCTACTGAGAATATTAAAAAAGGGGAGCCATTCGTTGTAGAGGCAAAAACCATTATTTAGACACAATGTCTCCATTATTCTCCCCAAGAAATTATGGTCATTCAACGGTAATAAATTTCGACATTCGTAGGTTTTCTTTCACGCAAGAAAAAAATATTTCACCAATCCCGGGATTTTGGGGCCGAGATCGGAAATACGAATATCGAAATCCCGAGAATGAAAATTCTGTCCTAGATTGCAATACTTAGTTTCAATCTCATTCTAATACTACTTACATACAAATATATTTACCTGTTTTTTTATTTATATGTTCCTTTCATTTTTTGACACGGTTTTGTTGACTTCACTTTCAAACGTTTTTCTATTTTTTCATTTATTGTGAGAGTTTCCTAAGGGTACAGTAGGTTACAGCACCCTATCCCTATTACAATTAGGTAGCCTTGAATCTCTTGGTTAATACACTAATTTCTCAATATTCTAATCACTCGATATGCTGTTAAAGCACTGTTAACATTGTCAAACTGGTATGAGAGTGTCATTTGTTTTCTTTCACGACCCGATTAAAATAAAAGATTCCTTTGATTTTTCAAATTTAGAATTTGCGTTTATATACTATTATTGTGTATGTTACGTTTTCTCCCTGTCTCGCTCTCGTTTACACATTTCCATATGTTTTCTCTCATGCGTTACATATAATTCCAGACAAATACATAAGAATATAATATAACAGTAATATTATGATTAAAAATCCATGTAGGTATAACAATACACCATATGTAGCAAAATGGCAGCTATTTGCCTGCCACATTTTGAGATAATGAGACATTCCCGTTTTTCAACTTTTCTTAAGAAAATTTTCTTTAATTAGAATAATTAATTTAGAAAATTTGATGTGAATGAATCTTTTGATTTATGGTAGGTATACGCAAGAACCGGTATATTTTCAATTCTGTGTTTTTGCTTATGAATCACTTTGTAGTTTATACTGTTTTCTTGTTTAGAATAACTATCGTTTCGCGAAAAAAATGAAATCAGTATGTCGATTTTTATACTGAAATAAATTGTATAGTGCTTTTGACTTTATGCCAAATGGTTTAGAATTTCACGTAGAGCATTATCCGTACACTTTGTGATTTTTGTCGAAATGGGGGGGGGGGGCAGGCATCGACCGCATTGGCGAAAACTTACTAAGATGCGATTATTTAAAGCCTACTTACTTGATTAAAATTGTTTATTTTATTACATTATATAAGTAATAGAGGCGTCGATACGTAATAATATAATGTAATAGTTGTTGCAATACATCTACCCGCAGATGCGCTGCGTCGTATATTTACTACCAACATTCATGCGTTCAAAGGCTGTAAGAATCCGTACGTAAATTGACCATGTTTTTGTATTGAACATCGTGACATATACCGGAAACGTATTGTAACAGATCGGCAAATCACAGCAAAGTTGAAGAATTTTCATTATAATCCTTCAAACAAAAAAATAACTACTTAATCATATTTAATTTTAAATATTTAAAAAAAATACAATTTAAATGTCATGTGTTGTGATTTTTTCTTCAGGATTTAATTAATATAAAAAAACACCATCTGTTTTGTAATTCCACGATATTCTTCTATGTTGACATTAATGTAGTCCTATTTGTCAATATTAATGTCTACGCATTATTATAGTCTCGTAGGTATCTATCTAAATATGCACTATGATACGATATTGACATTGCCTACCTACTTCCAAAAACAAATATTCGCCACTGATTGACCGTAATATTCGGGATAAGTATATTATATTCCTTAGTTACGGTAAAAGACTTCAACGCGCGATGAATTTTCCTGTCGCAAACCCAAACAATCTTTTCGAAGGATTTATTTAGTCTATTGCTTCGGCTTGATAAATAGTTTCTAAGTTGAGTGCTATTAAGTATGTGACTTTCAACTGACCGTGACTCCATATTAGGTGATTAGGCTTTAAAGTTTTAGGCATACAATTACTGATGTTATGTATTTATCTTTTGTCTCCTCCACCACCCGCCACGTTTCCATAGTCATTATGCAGGCATATACCGTGGCGTAACGAACGTTAGGCGCTCTTCAAAGCTGTGCTGAAAGTTTCTCAGGAGCAACTTCCTAAGACCTTGGTTGGCGTGCACTATAGTGTGCGTGATATTAATATGTACATGTTAATCTATTCATTAATTGAGATAAAAACAAATTGTGTGTATAGTAGGCTTAAATTAATATAACTTTATAGTGACGAATTTCGACAGAAGGACACTGGCAGTTGTAGTTTATATGTGTATAGGTTTCTTAAAAAATGAACAATCATTATGTCGATGATTTAGATGAGCAATCATAACATAATATATAGTGAAATATCAAAACAGATGCCAAAAATGGCAATTTTAAAAGCCGACATGTTTCAATGCGCCAACGTACAAAATATATATTTATCTGTGACTACCAATATAACCACACTAAACGATGCAGATTCGCTGTAAAATATTGTTATATGTACTCATTAAACTCACAATACTTCAACGTGTTAGATTTGCGATTTTTATTAGACGCTCAAAGGTTAAAACCGTGAATGCGCGGACAAAAAAGTTGCCAACCTAATAAGATATGTCGTAGGTTATAAAGTGTACCATGAAATTCTTTAATTGGTGGTCCAGATACGTTAGCGACAGGTACAAGATACTATAAATTATATTCAATTCCACAGGTTTTTATATAAGTCGATAGCTATTTTGGTTGCCACAGCACTATAAAGACTGCAGAGATAAACGATTTATCTCCGCTTAAGTTTTTCTTCCATATTCGATCCTAAGAAGGTCATAATAAACCACACACACAAAATTGAGGTTGTATTATCAGAATTTAGTTTTTTTTTTTACGAGATATGGATGTTAGCCACTTGCTCAATCTATTAGGACCATTTAGGACCATACTCTGGAATAAAAAAAAGAAAAGTTGTACAAGAAGAGATATCATATTTATACCCGTTCTAAATACAATAAAACTCTTTCCCCGCACACGCGTTGTCGAATCACAATATTGTACGCCATCTTTGGAATTTATGGGTGACAGTTTTGGAATCCGTATTCATAATATTATATATCAACTTTAGTTAAAAATGGTTATCAAATATTGTATTATTTCCATGATTTACATTAGTAAATCATTAACTTCTTAAAAAATGTATTGGATAAAAGCAAATTATTATAATAGAATTATTAGGTACCATTGGAAGATTGATACAGTTATATTTTCGTCATCATCAGCTCGGGTCGATTTATTGCTGAATGAAAGCCTCCCCTAGCTCCCGCCACCCTTTTCGGTCCGTAGTTCTTTGCTCCCAAGTGAACTTTATGAGATCGTCTATCCAGCGGGTTTTAATGTCACTTAGTGCAGTGCAGCGGTTGTACCCTTGCCCAGCTATGTATCCACCACATTGCCATTTCATCTGTATAGCGAACTCTGTCACGTCACGTACTCTTGTCTGCTTCCTTATCCGTTGGTTTCTTTTGTACATGCACACTTTTCCATGTCACGTTGTGCTACTCTTATTTTTTGATTTCTCTTACAATAACATCAATGTTTCACACACATACGTGAGTTAACATTGACATTGGTTAAACATAATAAATATGTGTTTTTACCATTTCCGAAATTTAATTTGCTAGTCAAAGCTGTTTTTCGGATTTTATAATGTTGTCAACTCCTGTCAGACTATTGCTTTATGAGCACTGACGTGTTGGTAAATCTTAAGAAGTACGAATACATACACATGGTTACGTAATCAATTCAATTATTTTGTAAAATGATAATGGATTGCGTTTTTTGTCAGCCGTTCTACCTATGAATATTTTCTCACCTTTGATACAGAGTGCGTGCGAAGTTCGCACGTGTATGTTTGAACTGTAAAAAAATGGACGGCAAAAAGTTTGCGTATAACCCACTAGAAGAGCAAAAAAATGCTAGCCGTTCCAGCGTTGCCAACTTAGCATTTTTCTAGCCATATCTATATATTTTTTTATAAATAATATAACTTGCGTATGTCGTTAAATCCAATGTCTTTAGACAACGCAAAATTTCTCATAAAAAGGCTAGAATATTACACTGATTTACCGTGTTTCCGAGTCGGGCTAAAACGTCCCAATTATCGACGTTAGAAAGGAAAAATCTACACAAATCAAATTTTACAGGAGGAACAAAAACGTTTTTGTTATGGTTTTCGATCAAAGTTAAATTACAAAATAGACATAACCGTGAAGTGCATGATAATTAATAATTTGTTTTTAATTAACTCAATAATCTGATAATAATTATTGAGTTAATTTAACAAAAATGATGGTTACGTCATTTTTCCCACTTTTTTTCCGTCATTTTTTTTTTAAATTGCCAGCTAATTTAGATAATACATAAAAATTACATCCTTAACATTTACAACGTGTATTTAGTCGTGTACAACGTTATTAATAAACAAAATCTATTTTTACGGGTTACGTCCTTTTTTCTTTCTACAGTCGATATGCTTGCTATCAAAATAATAACGATATTTCATAATCCATCACTTCAGAATAGGTTCAAAGTAGTTAATTACATATGTTTCACATTTAACTATGTTTGTATGTGGTGACGAAACTGTGCCTAACTCATTTGAAAAATATCTATATCAGTATTGTACTCGCCTTATACTCAGTTTACACATGCACGGATTTACTGTTGACAGTAAGTATTATCGCGGCCATAACAAGAAAATGTATATGTAAACACGTATTATCCTGCAGTTGCAAGCTTGCATGCGTGAATCAAAAAAGTTTGGAAGCTTCTGAATTGTCATGCGACAGTAGGGATTTTTTCGATCTGCGCCTGCACAGTAGAACGATAGTGGCATAACACAAATTAAGTTTTATTCTTTTCATCGTGTGTTTTATGTTTGCATCTAGTACCCAACCCTACACGAAAAGCGATCTTATAGATACGTTGTTTATGGATGATTTATTTTAGAACCTGCCGGAAAAAAACGAACTATACTCATTTTGAGGTTAACCGATTTTCACAACCTGTCATATAGTAGTATAAAATGACAACATCGCATCTCGCTTATTCTTGAAGAATGATATTGGAGAGACAGTCAGCATTTTTACGTGTGAACATTTATTGTCACGATAGTTTAAAATACGCAGTATTGCTGCCAGTAAATTCATGCACGTGTACAGGCGCTATTATCCTCAAAAGCTCGTATGTTTATAGGTTAATTACTACATTAGTCATTATTCGGCAGACTGCTATTAAATCTATTGTAAATGTTTGAACATGTGAACATTGATTATCAATATAATTTTTTATTGTAAATATTTCACTATAATAATGTCGACATAAATTATACTAATGGTTTTATAAATGCGTTTAAAAATTAATAAATGTAAAAAATCTTAACACCACTGCACATGCATGTAAAGAAATATGACTATATTCTAAAACACTAGAGCGAGAGGTTTCAAAGAATACTATTTTATGTAATAAAAATACTTTATGCAGTCATCAAATGTTTAAAATAATTATAACGGATAATAAGGCTTCAAAATTATATAAATAGATTATCTACAACGTTTAAGGTATGTCCAGGATCATGCTTTGAAAATAGAAAAAAGCTCCATTTTGACCCACGCTGAGCACGTCCGCCCTTAATGTAAATGTAAAGTGATGTGAGATGTATCATCAATGTATTACAAAGGTGACCTAACCTAACTACAGATATTATACAATAATATATTAAATACATCGTTAAATATAACCTCGGACTTAAGTGCATATCCATTTATATTGTAACTGGGAACTTCTTGTCACGCTGTGTGTACACTTACAGGTGGCATCGCCGATTACGGCTCGTAGATACGTTATCTCTCAGGTGAGAGCATTGTGTGCGGCGCATTGTTTCAAACCTGCGATTGGCTGGGCACGGTCGCGTCTCTTCTTTGCCGTGCTGATAAAACCTGATACACAAATACAATTTGTTATCACGAAATCACCTGTTGGCGGAGAGTGACCGGGTTACTAGGAATTCGCCGCTGTGACGTGTTTTGATATCGCGGCCGGTATCGATCCGAGTCTGCTCAGTTTTGCAGTGCAATAAACAGTGTGAAATCGTTCGTTTAATTGAATTATATTATGTAAATGTATGCTTAGTGAATAGGATTAAGACGCATCCACTTATTTACTTTTGATTGCCAGTGCACAGTTTGTGGAATAGGCATTTTACTATACTAGATCTAAAAGCGTTGTTTTTTCGTAATGATATGTATCCAATCAGCGCCAAGGCTAATAATTGAAAATTGTCATGGAGTGCATTTTAATTATTACAATACATATGACGATATATCGATTTTTTTAAATCATTCATGTAAGTAATATAACGCGATGCAATAATTGTTATTCTACAAATAGGTTTTGAAAAATAATCTCAGTTTTATGTATGTACTTATTCGTTATTAGTCATAACTAAGAGTCGTTTCACACGAGACATCTGTGTCCAGGCACCAGTGTCTCGGGGTGCGTTCAGACGGAGACACTAGTAACAGTGACAAGGATTTGTGTGTGTACGCAACCGTATAATTATATTAGTAAAAGCCAGGCACTTGATTGGTTTACTCACGTACGCCGTATAATTGTATTAGTAAATTCCAAGCACTTGATTGGTTTATTCACGTTTAAATTTAAAAAAATCTTTTCCGAATGGCAAGGTTAGGTGACGGGTACTCTATCTCGCATTCATTTATATGTATATGCAGTGTCCAGACACACCGGTGTCCATATACCAACGCTTCGTGTGAAACGACCTCGTTCTCTCTAAGGTGTACGTGCACATTTGTAAACATTGTGTCCACACAAATTTTTCCAACTTCCTTCAATGCGATATATTTATTGCACCCACCAAATTTTGCACACTTTTCATCACTGTTTGCATGCGGTAGCTTTTTCTTGAAGGGGTGTCGTTAGTAAGTAAAATGTACCGTATAGTTGCGTAATGATTGTGCGATATTCTTACACGGTATTTTATGAATATTTCTGGGCATGCTCCGCATATTCAGCATCTATAGACCACACGGCACTGGCGTATACCCATTTCACAAAGTCACCTACCTACAGTCACATTTTAGTTTTTACATTTTTCGTTCGAAAATTAATAACATAATAATTTGACGAGTACATATATCTAGGCAAAACAATAGGGAATATTAGCATACCTATGTGTTTTATACACAGTTTACTGGTCAGATGAGGTTATGATCCGCACACAAATTACAGGGAACGTTCGTTATGACAATTGTGGAAACTCGTAAATAGCGATTATCCAATTATTATACTGCATTACTTATTTCATTATACGAAAATTAAATTTTACTAAGTAAAGACGCTATTTCCCTGGACGGAATTTGGACTCATCCAGAAGTGTCTTCCACCGCTTCCTGTCACTCTCCAATCTTCTCCAGTTTCCGTGTTCCGCCCTTTCTCCACACAGTCAATTCACGATTTTCGTATTCCTTTCGCTTCTGCTGGGGTGCGTCTTGCCAAACATTACTTATTAGAAAGATTTTCAAGCAAGAAAATGGCCACTGGCCTGTTTAACCATACCGGTTTTTTTTTCAATTAAATTTCAATATATTTATTTTTAACATATTGTGGACATTACAAATTATAAGTTTAAGACGTTACCGGGCTATCTACCCCGCCAGGATCTTTGGTATTCTGCAATGCCCATTTTATGTTTTTACATAATATTTTTCTCGACAAAGATTGCACACTATTTTTCTTTTCTTCGTTTTTGCTTTAGGTTAGGTTAATTTAACAATTTCAAGAAAGAAAATGGCCTCTGCCTTGCTTTACAATACTGGGTTTGGCAAAACGGCAAATAATTTTCAACTATAGGTGCGACGAAATTTCGGACTCACTGCCAATCGAAGAGCGACAATCGAGCTGTGAACACGTCAATTTGTTTTGTGATGGCGTCGGAGGAATTAATTCTTAAATCGTGTAAAGGTGACTAAAAAACGTTACCCATTTACTTAAAAAAGAAAACATGTCAATGAATATATTATTATTATTACTAATATAACACTAAACATAACATTAAATGGACGCATGATTTTTTTTTCAGAATTATTAATAACCATGTCCCTGCTTTTTCGCACAAGGTGGTTGTTAGTAATTTTGAACAATCACAAACACCCAGGCTTTGAGAAAAACACATTAATATTGTGTGTCCTGACCGGGAATCGAACCCAGAAACTCTCGGGTGGAAGGCAAGCGCCTTACGCACTGTACCACGAGAGCCGCCAATTGACGTATGTTGAATTTTTATGACAAATTATGTTTGGTTCTGCACGCGTCGTTTGCACAATCGTAGTCACGATCGTTTTAGACCGTGCCCCAGCCGTATGTAAAGTATATACCTATAACCTTAATGTTTCTCTTCTTCGTTTTTGTTTTAGGTTAGGTTAGGTTAAGTAAAGCACTCATTCAATTACTAAATAAAAATCGGCCCTGTCTGAAATAATATGTCTTACTATTCCAGTTCTAGTAGTTGAGACAAGAATAATATAAGTAGGTACTTAATTCTGTTCGTTAGACACCAGTCTATATTTCCGGTAGATTCTCTTGTGAATTCAACATCGTGTGCATATCGTTTGTGCGTTGGAAGTCATGCTATACCCATCTACGTGTGGAAGTGAATTAATAATAACGAAACACGTACATATTATACAATGGGGACTGTAGTATTATTCATCTGTGGAATCATTTATTCTTATCTACTATAAATTAGTTTTATTATGATTCCTCACTCTCAACATTATGACAAGACATATATAGTCACGATATAGACTGACTCATATACTCACCTAATGAAATCACGTAATGCAGGCATGTCCAATGCGTAGATCGCACCATATCATAGGTCCATTGGGATTGAGTTCTAATACGAGTATTATGATTTAATTGAGATTTTGAAATGAAAGCATTAACCGCTTTTATTTATATTTTCTTGATTAGCTTACGTGACGGTGATTTAAAAATTAACCATAAGGTGGTAGCGAAGGATGGAAGTGGGCTGTTAAAATCTGACATAAATAGTGCACACTAAACTTTGTCAGTCATACGTATTTGTTTTCGTTGAAATCTTTAAATTGCAGCTAGTACTGGTTAGTTTTTAAAATTCAATTAAACGTTGCGTAAACCAAGTCATTAAATAAATCATAATTTTACATATTTTATAGATATAAGAATATTTATATATATATTATGGTTTGGTTTAGGTAGGGCTTAATGAAGTATGTCATATGTATTCTTAATTCAATGAAAACAAATAAGTATGACTGAAAAATGTGCACTATTTTTGTAGGATCACCCATAGCATAACTAACCTATTATCGTTTGGTTAAGGCAGGGTTTAATTAAAATTTGAATACTAACCAGCATCATCTGCAATTTGTATCATTAGTTGTATGGGAACAAATAAGTAAGATTGACAAAGTTCAGTGTGCACTATTTATGTCTCAACAGCTTACTTTCACTTCCCGCCACTGCTATAGGAAAACCAGAAGTATGAGAAAGAGAAGATATGAATCTTCGCGCTTTAAACTAAGGTATAGATTTCCCTTACCGTCGCGCAGTGACCTCTTTGCACAGTTTGAGATTAGCCCAGCAACGAGTGCCCAAAAGAAGACCAACACTTAATGTTTGCGACAAGTGTTGCTTAATTTGTAACATCTTAGTGAGTCAAATAATATAATACGTTTTTTTTTTTTTTTTAATTTTTAGAAGGACGGTATTACATACGGTAGATCACCACCAGTTTTGATTTTGATTAAAGTTGGATAGATATGTCTTGAGTCGTAGCGTTTTCATATAGCCTCGAAAAGTATATATTATTATGTTTGCTTATTTCAACTGTATCCAACTGCAAATCGCGCGGGTGCTTGTTTAGTATGAATAAATACTCTTTTATAATAAATACGGAGTATGGCTGAAACATTTTTTTATGCTGTGCCAGTTTCGAGTGAGTGATAGCATCTCGTTTTGGCGTTTTGACGCCACCTACTTCCTATCCACGCGCAGTATTGCAAACCAATTAATTCGCCGGTACTTTGTATTATAGAGAATAATAACGAAATCTATAAATTGCATAGCCAAGGCCGCCGGCTTTCTTTCGTGTTCAGATTGATAAACCATGTTTTTGGCACACATTTTGGTGGTTTTTTTCTTCATCGCACTGCTTTATTTATTATATCTCCGCAATCGAGTACATAATCCAAATAGGTGGTGTAACTAAACACGGCCAAGTGGGCTGTCCGCTGTGTATTAGCAATAAGATTTCTATACAGTATACAGCATATTTCGTTTCCAGCGTTCGTCTATATTGGTCGGAGTAAAAATGTTTCCGTGAAAGAAATCGCGTTAAAAAGTGTGCTAAGCATTGCTTTTATAATCAGGTGACGTTATTCTGTAAACAGTCGTAATTCGCCTCGCTCGGGTTTTTTCGTTGTTTGTGTTTTACCGTTGATTCAATAGCCGGCCCCCGAAGCTGAATTCAAGTGTTTTTTCTTCTCTCAGCTGTAGTTTTCAGACGTACGGCAAGTCAGTTTTTTTGAATAAGTAAAATTTGGCACATAGATCAGGTTTATTATGACAAATAAATCAAAATATTCTATCTAAGATGCTAAAAACGATAGCGGAATACAAAACATTGTTTTGACAAGTCAATTCTAAATAATTTCACCGTTTATGAAGCCTTCAATCATTAAACAATTAAAAATATTGAAATTGGGGTTTATAAAAAAACGTATTAGTGGAAAACATAATTAGTAAAATCTTAAGTGTTATTTTTATTAATATTTGTGTCACGAATGTTTGACCTAGTGCAATCATTATTATTTGTTGTCGAAATCTAACCTGAAAATAAGTGTATAACCCGAGATTCAGAATACCCACTACTAAATTACAATTGGTAAATATACTTATATTTAATGATGAACAAGTGAAAACTTCGTCGATTGATAGATATTTGTGTTTTTCGTAGTTAAATAACCGTGGTCGGTGCAATCATTTCGTGCATATAAGTGTTTATGTCGATATATCATTTCCAGATTCAGTTTTTATAATATCCGGTGGAATCATTATTGATAGTGAAATCTTGTTTGACATTTGCAGAATCTTATATAACTCGAAATCGGTTTTTCGTGTCGCCTATTGACTGTGTTTATGTAGTGTTTTTGTGCTAGTGATATTGAAGTCAATAGGATGTGTAAATATTTTCAAAACACTCGTATATCACAGTTATTATAGGCATATCTGTTTACATTTATTTACATACGTATATGGAGTTTTGGAATTAATTACCTGTTGATTTTAGATACTTTCAGACTTATTATTGGCATCTCGGTTACGACTTGGATGCATAATCTTGCTTAAATCAGTAATAATCAATATAGATGCAACGATTATCGATCGATACCAGTGTGGGTTCAAAGGTCCGGGACAGTGGCGTGTGTACTGCGTCCGGAGGGATCACAGTGTGCGTTGGGATCGCGTGGCGCGGCCGCCGTCATCGGTGTGTGCGAAAAGCTGCACAGGGCTCGGCGAAGGTGGCCGGGTTGGGGCGAGTGGAGGGGGTGGCGAGCGATGTGGCCGTCGACAATGTTCGGGAGCTTCACGTCGGGGAGGGGCTCCGCGGCGCGGGCCCTCGGCGTCCGCTACACCAGCGTCGGCCCCCCTCCCACCAGGGGTCTCGTCCTGCCGCTGGATGTCGAGGAGACTGTCACGTGCTTCTGCAGGTAAACACACAGTTTTATTAACAACTGATCTGGTATCTACATCTTTACAATACCTGTTGGACAAGAAGGTCAATTGTATCTCATTCATAAAACGATCTGACTATTTAATGCAAATACCAATAGGTATTAAGCATACATAAGTGATGAATATATGACAATATTTCTAAATACTAAACAAGTCTTTCAATCGATTTGGCATTCGCTCGTATATATTTGTTTATTTGACAACGGACAACATAATATTAAACCCACAGCAGCGTTAGGTTAGCGTTTTTCTTGTCAGATATTGCATTTTTAATAGGCATCTTGCATTGATTTATGGATGATGATGATTTATGGCGTTCAATATAACGTTATTCAACACTGCGAAGTGCAACGAGCTCAACAATATGTCTTATACAAACAATTGAATATGAACGACTTTTATATATTTTGTCAATAAAACAAATGTTACGGATAATATTTATAATTTGTTGTAAGATATCTATGACTTATTTATTAGTTAAAAAAACAGTATATTATTCTTCTTCAATCTCTGTTTCATAAAAATAATGTTATTATGACCTCAGAGTAACAATGCTAAAGAGAGAGGATATTGACCGGCTATATGAAGCCATTTTTTTAGTATGATGCACATTGTAGAGGTTTTACCCAACTCTACAACGGACACGTTATTGTCTATGCTCATATTTAGAGCATATATAATCAGTGTTGCTAACTAAAATTTTCAAAATTCAGTAGAATTTTTGATTTTTTCTTCAAAATATCGGTAGATTGACAAAAATGTATGAAATTCAACGATTGTGTATGGTGAAAGCGTGCATATTGACATAATCTCACAAGTGTCTTTTAAAAAATCATATAAAAAGTGATTTTTATTCATCACAAATATCATAATTTCTTCTTTTCCTGACCAAAATTTCATCAGATCTACTGAAATTTCAGTAGATATGGCAACGCTGTATATAATAGCGAGTCGGAAATGACAGTTGTCTAGAGACCTTCAATATAGAGGTTACAAGGACACTCTGTCCTCTATTTTCAAAAATATCAAGTTAAAAGGATCACGATAAACCTTTACACGCAAAACATAGTTTATTATACCTTCATGCTATCTTGCCGTGTAATACCACTTCTAGTGTATTTGTGCCATATAAATAAAAGACAAAACTATTGTAAATACCAACGAGTGTCACCTCGAATACTGCCCAAACAATATCACATCTCACATACAAAAGCAACCGCCTGAATATAAAATAATAACGGGGGTAGTTGACCAAACAAATAACAACTACCTACTCCCCTTATAACAGTAGAACGTCAATTTTGATATTATGAACTTACCTATTAAATGTCATATTTACCATCTTCATGCTTTTCAGATCGACTACCAAATTTAAACACAGTTAGCGATCTTTTCTACTAAATTAACTTAAATTCTGACCAGTAACTTATATTTCGTATTAAAAAAACTATATATTTCAGCAAAACGCACTCCTGATTTTACCTCAAGCACAAAGCCAAAATAATATTTACCGGCTTCACGTCTATCTTCAGCTTCACTATGTCGATTATTCATATGTCTCCTATCTTACTCTAAAGCAAATTGTGGAGATTATAGGCGTGCAGAATGGTTTATTTTTATTCATGCTTTGATTATGACTTATTTTTCAAATGATAGTTTTTATATATTATATTTTATTGTGAATAACAAACGGTTGGCAACTGGGTAGTTTTCTAGTTTTTATGATGAGAAGAAATATTTTAATATCGGTCACCATATCAGAACAATGGACTTACAATCCGTGATATTTTATTGTTTAGTGTCCATAATTTATAACATGCGGTGAATTCAAAATCATTATAAAAGAAAATCTCCACTTTATTGAGAATGCAATATTCACTTGCGCTCTGTTCATTTGCTCATGTCTATAACATTCGCTTTACAACCTACGAATCACGATACGTACTCAATTTAATTAGCGTGCATTAAAATCGCGGTGGTTTGACACAAAGTAATTGTGTTTTGTGGCATTGGAAACAAATTTTCAAGGTCACATAAATTTGTCCGAGTGATCGATACAGGTATGTACATATTGCTATTTCTACCAGTACGTATTTCAGTTATTCCCAACCTTTTTTGTTTGGCGGAACCCTTGGGACAATTAATTATAAAATCTCACGGATCCCCTACTTGTCTGACAACATTAATGTCCAGGGTGATACGTTACGACATAGTAAGCAGAGTCGAACATAACCAGACTCAAAAATGCCGATCCTTACTATTTTAGTGCCAAATGTTATTTAAATTCACTATCTACTGCAATTTATGTGATATTTTAAAAAGATTAACAAACCATCAAAATTATGATTGACACCTCTACAAACAGTCAAAGAACATTTATTTATTTATTTAAGAAAACATAACACTATGGACACAAATCAAATTTCAAGACGTTCACAACATGAGATTTACATTATAGCAAATATATTACTCTCACAAGAGAGAAGAGGGAAACAATAATAAAGTTTCAAAAACAAAATGCACCCTACATCATTGAACATCTGACAAGTGTGTGTTTACTGTACACGGCCGAAAGGCGAAACCCGGGTCGCAAAAAACGACTTAAATGGAATAGTACAGAGCTTGAATCCATTAGAATTTAAATTCAAATTCCATCAAGTACCTTCAGTCGATAGTATTAATATTAATATTAACATGTAAAGGTTTATCACATACATTAAAGATAATCCAAGACAAATATATCGTCGTCATACAAGTAAAAGTGTCCAACTACACTTATCGTGAAAATGCACTAAATGACTATCTGACATCTCACTAACGTTGCGGTTGTCTGGAAAAAATGTCCAGCTGATTTACAGCCTGGAAACATACTAGCCCGAGTTTGTCAAAATGACTATCTTTGACTAAGTGACAATGTTAGCGTATCAATTTTTGTCTCGCAATAAAGTTACAAAATTCGTTTATAAAATGACTCATAGATGTAGATCAATGGAGGAAATGTGTCAAAACCAAGTAAGAAGTGATTTTAAATATATTTGTTTATTAAATTACTTTGTATTTGATTTTTGTAGAACCAGAATGCTTCTTTTCTTTGTTGCATTATTATTATTTAATAATTACATGACAGTTGAATTTGTTATGTGTTGAATATTTGTTTTATTATGTACCATTAACGGCCCACGTGCTCGTCGTAGGTCAAAATTGAGTTTTTATCGTATTTTCAAACCATGATCCTGGACACTCCTTAAACGTTGTAGATGAATAATGATTGCTTTATAATAATTATTGACCTAAGAATAAGGTAGTGTTTTTTTTAAATACGCCATTTCTTTTGTCATTCCCCAGTAATTAAGCTACAACATACGGCCGTAGCCATAAATTGACAAACTATAATTAAAGTAGGGAGTAAAATGATATTGACGCGCGTGTTTGAACATGTACCGTTTGAAAAAAAATAAAAAAAAAATCGGTAAGGTACATGTTCAAACACGCGCGTTAACATAATTTTACTCCCTACTTTAATTATAGTTTGTCAATTTATGGCTACGGCCGTATATTGTAGCTTAACCACTGGGGAATGCCAAAAGAAATGGCGTATTTCAAAAAAACACTACCTTATTCTTAGGTCAATAATTACTATAAAGCAATCATTATTCATAAGATGTTTATCACACTTGAATGGTCAAAGACATAGCGTATAATTAATATCTTTAGAATCATCTTCAAATGTGTTAATCTTGCCGATTTTTTGAATAATAAAATGCCTAATTCTTGTAAAATTTGGGATCACAGAGATTATCAATATAATTTTTTATCGTGAATATTTTACAAAAATTATCTCGTAATAAATTATACTAATGGTTTTATAAATGCGTTTAAAAATTAATAAATGTAAAAAATCTTAACACCACTGCACAGTTATGTACCGAAATATGACTATATTCTAAAACATTAGAGCGAGAGGTTTAAAAGAATACTATTTTATGTAACAAAAATACTTTATGCAGTCATCAAATGTTTAAAATAACTATAAAGGATAATAAGGCTTCAAAATTATATAAATAGATTATCTACAACGTTTAAGGAGTGTCCAGGATCATGGTTGGAAAATACAATAAAAACTCAATTTTGACCTTCGACGAGCATGTCCCCCCTTAAAAACAAAGCAAAATTTTGTTTTATTTCTTATGATTATGATGGTGTTTACTATGACTACCTAATTAACTAAATATGTAGTACAAGTAAAATTGACCAAGTGACTATTATCTTTTTTCTCATAAAGTAAATAAATTTCTTAAAAATGACATATTGGAACCATATGTAGGTACCTTGCTAAACACAAAAATGGCTCACTGTAAAATGTTGTTTTTGCAGTTGTTCACTTTTAGTTGTATGACAACGATATATGTATAAAGAAATTGATATAAATCGCGAGTAAAGATCTACATGGTTCTAAGTGTATATTTTTGGAGAAACAAAAGTAATAATGAGGGAGCTTAATATACTACTTCACTGTTAGGTTTGTTTTGTTAAAAATAACCACTTTTAGTATCAGGCTCGCGAAATGCCTAGACAACTCCTGTTACTTACGTATTGTGCTATCTTATTGCTGGGTATCAATTTAAAAATTACACTACTGCTTTATAATATAATTTGTCAAATATATATAGATAGGTTCTTACTTCACAGAGTACACATATTTATTCATATGTATACGCTAATTCAAATGGCATTCACTTATATTGCTATATTTTGATACTTTTAATCAATATGACCTATCCATTAGCTTTTTGCCTCGGCGTATTTGCATCCGATCGATAATTCGACAAAGGCTCGTCTTGTCGTACGCAACGTAAGTACACGGTCAAAAATATGTTTTATTTTAATATTAGACGCCTTCTATGTGTTCCGATATGGTCATTCGGTCCATAGATAAATATCACCCGACACACCTACACATGTCCCGATACCGATCAAATTAGCGCCAACGGCCAACGACATTGGAAAGTGTAGAAGATTTTTTAGGTAATCAGTTACCCACTTTATCTATATCAGCGTAGCCTATATATTATTATATATCGACTACAGAAAGGAAAAAGGGCTTAACCACAGTTTTTTTTCAAAATAGGTTTTATTGCATATTAACGTTGTACACGACTAAATATACGTTGTGCCCAAGGTACGTAAGCTGCAAATGCTGATTTATTATCTAAATTTAACTAGAAATAAAAAAAGAAAGAAGTGGAGTGGAGTGGGAAAAACGACTTAACCATCATTTTTGTCGGTGTTTTTTAATTAACTCAATAATTATAACGCACTTCAAGGTTATGTCTATGTTGTATTTTAGTTTTGACAGAAAACGATAACAAAAACGTTTTTCTGCCTCCTGTAAAATTTTAATTCTGTAGATTACACCTCTTTTCCTTTCCACAGTCGATATAGAAGTGAAACTTTAAAAAAAACCACGAAGCCTAACGATTAAGTGAGCATATGAGTCACTTTGCAAAATTGTCGAAAACAGCCATGTCCATAAGTTATTAAATTACTGTCAACATATTTAGATGAACAATCACGACACAATATACGTAATAACGAGGCGTCGAAATATGCAAAAAATGGCGGCTATAAACGATGGTTTATGACGTATTTATAGATTTTTGGGTTTTCACCGCGTATAATTTCTCCTTCTTTCCTCGACATTTCGAGCTCGTTGCTGAGTCCATTCTCAAGAGATATGTTATGATGAAGTGTAGGGTAGATGTATGAATGCGAGCACCGCCTTAAGAATGTCAAAAGAAATCCGATTAGCTGAGAGAAAACGTTACTCAGAGTAATGTGATGCGTCAGATGTGATGGCCAGAGATATCGGTTCGAATATTGGATTTCGCCAACAGTACCGGAAGCCATGCCGTTTTTAACCGTAGCCCATCATCCCTATTAATATTTTCAGGGTTCCTATGGATTTCGATGGCCACCTTTACCAATCATGTGAAATATCCCTTATTTTGTCCCAGTATCTTGGTCAAATTTGTGTCATGTGTCCACTGCTCGGCAATTGCTGAAATAAGATAAATAGCAACCGTGAAAGTCTCAAACATTATAAGGTTTATGACCTAGACCCATTGTAATGTAGGCACTTATCTGAAATTGATTACAACATAATATTAATAATTAATGAACTTATCTCTCGGTCTATTTACTGTGCTCTCCATATCAAGATTAAGATAACATCAAATAAATTATAAATAAAAGCATTTGTGTCATTTTAATACTTTTATTTGTTATATTAAAAAATATGCTTCATAATATTGGCCTTATCTTAAAATCATATCTTGTAAACCAGGTGTTCTTAACATTTTCTATAATCGTTTGGAAGTATTTGATCAGTATTTGATTTTGCCGTATTTCAAAAAAGATGGTTAAAGTTTGCCTTCGTGCAATATGAATTTAATGTACACGAATCCAACACTTTAGTGTGATCACTACTAATTGACATACCATGTTATCTATTAAGTTTTCTTTATTTTGTAGTCCAATAATTGACAATAATCAATATCACACATAATTATTTAAATGTTTTATCACGAAAACCGTACAAATCCACACTCTTAACATATATTATTACATGTGAGATACCAAAAAAACTGAAGTGAAAACATATTATGTAATAATTTATTACCTGGACGAGTAGGTACTGCGTTCTTAACGTATGTATACTATAATACATTTTGAAACATGTGCTCACTCTGTCACACTGTTTGCAAAAATATTCGCCATTTTAGTGGTTTGGCTCACAACGAAATGAATTTGACTGGTTAAACTGAACCACGCATTATAGACGTGCAATAGTGTGTGTAATACACAAATATTAAATGAGCGTCAGTACATAAACCGAGAGCAGTTGTCAGTATTCGACGTATGGCGTATTCTTGACACGTGTTTAAATTTACTTATCCCGTATTCTTCCTTACTCGAGATCGGTTGCCTGCTTCTCCTTACCCATTAGATATTTCAGTTCCCATTATTTCTGAGTTCCCTGACTGTCAACTATTAGTGTCGCTACCTTAATAGGTCCGAATTTTTTTGATAAGAGTATTTTGTCTATGATATAGGTGACTTTATTATTTTTTACAAACTTTATTAGCAGGTTTCTGTTTTATTTGTCGAGTCGATAAAAATAGTTTTTATACTGCCATCTCGCAATACAAATTCAAACTCTTCGAATGTCAAAGTTACATATTTTTGCCATTATGTCAGAAACTTCGATATCGAAATCGTATACCCTAAAAATGAAAATGCATCTCGCACCCCCGATGTACCTACACCGTGTTGGGAAACCCTGTTGTTATCAGTAAAAATTATATTCTTCAAATATGAATGAGGTTCTTCTGTATACCAGCGCTAATGAAATTCGTCTACAAATCATTATTATTTGTTGATATTAAATGATGGCCCATTAATTTAATGAATCAGTAAAGCCCATCCCCAAATAATGGTAAACGTTGTTCGCTCTTAGTTCATACCTAATCATTTTTCAGCTCTTATGAAAATTACTCTTTTTGTGTTATTATCTGTATTTTTTGACATAACCTCACTTATCTTAATGAAAATTGATAGATTTCACAGAGGGATGATAAGGGTTTATGACTCGAATTATAAATTAAATATTAGTTATGTGCAAAAAAACTGAATAAATCACAATGTATCTTAATTTATATATCTCTCTGTCTGTAAAGCATGAGAGTAAACATTATGTAAATGTGTAGGAGAAAGCGAGGCATGAATAAGCATGTCCGGAAATTTGTACGTATGTAGTTCGCTGTATCACACTTCACCGTGAAATGTTGTATCGGAAATATATGGTCGTATATTAAAGCCCGTCCAACCTCTTTGGGTCGTATAGTACTGAGAAAAAAAATATGTCTTAAATAAAACACGGTTCTTGTCGGTTTACATGAAGTCAGCGGCAAGCAAATTTTGAAAATAGCCGATATACTGGATTATTTGTTGGGTTTGACTAGGTTAGGATATAATAAAATTGGAACATTATTGGCGAATGGAGATAACCAGTTACCTGACTCCAGACCATTACACCAGTCAATTTGTGACTGGTCATGGTGGATTCGCTGGCAGGCTCTTTGAGCTTAGACTTGCAAGCCGTCCGACATGTCTATGCGGAGGGGAAATACAGGATGCCAACCACATCATATGGGAGTGTCTGAGTATGTGCTCCGAACGGGAGGAAATGCTCAGGTCGGTCCAACCAGCTGTTGGACCCATCGGGCCGTCCGACCTGGTTGCTACTAAGGCCAATTATCTTGCTTATTGCGGCGTCTTACTACGGGCGTGAAGATCTCTTCACATACATTTTGTTGTCCGTATGATTAGCTTCGTTCTGTTGATTTAATAAACAACGTAACTTCATTTTCTTTTTAGTAATTTCCATGTGCTTTTTCTCTCCCCGGCACTTTGCATTAGAGTAAACTCAGTCAGAGCTCACTCTGAGCGTAGCAACCTGTCTTGGGCATTTTCTCCCAGGACACTCCCAGGCCAATTTTTAGATGCGTCACATCACCAATTGAAGGGTCCCGTGATACTCTCGATTAAGACTGAGGGTGGTACGGGGCGGGTTTGGTGGAGGGCTTATAACTTCAATGTCTGCAATGCTTCACGAACAACGCGTAATTTTTTCACCTCTTTCCGATAAGAGAGCTCACGGCGAACTATGCTACGATGAAATGTAATACTTACAATTTACATGTTACCACGGAGAAGGCGTATTAAAAGGATTAGGTAAGAGAAAGCGTACACGTAATTGCAAATTCTAATTTTTAAAAATAAACTGACACGCAAATAAATGAATCGTTTATATCAGGTCGTGAAAGAAAATTAATGGTAGGGTACCTACTTTCGTAATAGTTTGATAGATGGTTACAGTGATAATTATTGTATTGCAACAAAAACGCCTATATTTGTTGTGAAAAAGGTGAAATGGTAAAAAAAAAGAAAAAAGTCATTGTTGCTCAACGTTGATACATTTTTCCTCTCCAACGTATATATACATAGACAAGGAATCCGGCCGCAATACGTCTGACAATACCGTATGCGTTATTTGTGTACGTATTATCTAATGGTCATTACACTCATTACGTTACCTAAATTTCTCTTGAATCACGTTGGCCCAATATCACTTTTATAGATTAGTACCCACACACCCCCTGAATACATTACACTCTCACCCCAAAAAGGAAGTATGTACGCGTGAAAAGCTAAAAAGTAATCTTGTGACTAGTAACCGAAACACGGTTGTTTCAATCAACCTTGAAACAAGATGACTTTAATTGTATTATATCGCTTGCGGAGTCGATTCGGACACGGCCACTTTTCGTTTAGGACCCTCACTATTTACGGCTTACGCAATATACTTTTTGACCGGGTTTTGGAAAAGTTTCACAGTACCGAAAACACGATACGTAGATAGGTTTATTATAGGAGCAGATTTATATGCAACAAAAAACATGATTATATGCATGCACACATGCACTTAAGATCATTGAAATATGCACTAAAACCAAAGAAATATGCAGTTAAAAATTTACATTTTTATAGAAAAATATCGTAAATACCCACTTCACCCAATATTACCGATAAAAAATCGATTAACAAATTAATACCTAATCTTAAGCAATATAATAAAATAACAAAAAAAAAACACAAATAATCAATATAAAGTTAATCAATTACAATTTTCAAAATAGTTTGTTTAAAAGTAGGTACAAATAATTGAACAAGAAATGCAAAATGTAAATGTAAACTATGGAAACTAAACACAACTTAAAAAAACAAAAACGACACACTTAACTATTCCTAAATATTATTTGCTGTTTTATTGTCCGAAAAAATTTCCGCATATCTGTCAGTATTTTGTTTATATGCGGAAAATGATCTCTCAACGTCCACAGAAGGTGATAGCGCAAAATTTAAATAAAGGTGCCCGAGTTGACTTCACTTATTCTGATAAATTAATGAAGTGCTCGGGGATGCCATTAAAAATGCAAGTGCATCTACTTGATTTAGTTATGTTTCGATAAAATTATAAATGCAAAAGCCCTAACATATGCATTTATTAATGAAATATGCACTAATGTCTCAAATATGCTCTAACATCTCAAATATGCATTAATATGCACAATAAAATTTTATTTTTGGATTCTGCGTCTTTCGAAACGGATTTCTGTGCAACTCCCATAAATCGTCAAAAACTCCGGGCCCTAATTATAATTCAAATCGAGTATGTCATTTTGTCCGTTTCGAACTACAAATGTCTATTGACGGATGATGACGAGATTGCTCACGAAACCAAACTGGCATGGAAGCAAATTTTGGTGGTGAATAGTATATTCAATAGTGACGTCTTCTTTTTCTTCTTTGGCCATGTCGCCGTGGCGAAGGGCGTAAGCGGGCTGTGGAGATCTGACATAAATAATGCACTTTAAACTTTGTAAAAGTCATACTTATTATTTATTTGAGAATGTAACATTTCATATAAGTATTGAACATACATAACTTGAAAACACCTCAGATATATACGCAATTTGATAAGCATTTCATGCATGACCCACTATTTTAAATTGTCGTAATTAGATAGGATGCTAGTAGCATAATTCGTTAATGCACAGATTGGCGCGACACCGATGGTTATACGGGTTCAAATCCCGTCGGGCTCGTTTTTTTTCAAATATGATTTTACTCTACTTGGGTGTATAATATCTGAGGTGTTTTCAAGTTATGTATGTTCATACTTATTTGTTTTCATTGAACCAAGAATACAATTTGACAATAATTTGGACGAAGTGTGTGAAAAATAAAATGATTACAAAATTTTAGTCTGCCAGAATCATTCAATATATTTTTTATTCTTTCGTAATAAACATATAAATATAATATATGAAAGTAAAAATTAACTCTGTTTGCATTGTAATAAACAACTGACTGATGTTTATAATATTTATTGTAAATAGATGTGCAATTTTGCCTTCCGTTGATTTTTTTATAATAAAAAAAAAGTGATTCCCAACCTTTTTACGTCACGGCACACTTTTCGTAGTATCAAATTTTTGCAAACACCGAAGAATGCTTATATAGGTATTAGGTAGTGGGTATTTCACTTTTCAGACTCTTTAATGACTCTATTTTTCGCATTCAAAGCCTGAGAATTAAACCTTCTTACAAACTCACCCAAAAGGTAGCCCACTTTCAGTTATTTTTGTGTTCCTTGTACGCAGCATACACTCCGGTAGGTAATCATATTATGACAGACAGTGTTGCCAATTGCCATATATTTTTTTTTGGATAATATTCCATAAAAATAGTGAATTTACAACAGAAAAAATAATTATTAACCTAATTGACAAAAGGTACTAAACTTTTGGTAAATAATAATCAAAAATTTATAGCCACTATCGCGCAAGTAACGTTTGGTTAAATTTTAACGAATTTAAAAGAAATGATTTTTATGAGTAAAACAAATGCGTGTTTGTGAACATGTATTATGTAGGAAAGGAAATGAAATCTCGTGACACGCTTTCTAAATGCTCGTGGCACATCGGTTGTGAATCACTGGTAGAGAGGGTCCGTAATATGCATTGTCGTTTTGAATTTTTTAGCACTTTGACATCATCTGTTGGGGGTGGTTGTACCGTGGCAAAAACGCAAGTTGTTTCCGCATCGTTACGTTGAAGCACCTGCGTATCTCACCCTTTTATTCATCCTCCACGTCCGCACGATTCTTTAGCTTTTCCTGTGACGTAGACATCCCAAACTCGATAACGCTACAATTGAAAATATTTGACCGTTTTAATTAAAATAACTATATTATAGAAGGAAAACTTCTTATTATGTAATACAAAAATTAGACACGAAATGTCATAAAGTATCAGAGTTGCGTGATGTGTGTGAAGGTTTATAAATAATGAAGCTAAATAAAAAAAATATGAAAAATTTTAAATATAGAACATTGGAAACAATTGAAATAATTTTTCATGTTATGTACTTCAGTGAATTGATTATAATGGTAATTAAATATTTGTGCGATATATAAAGAGGATTTCATAGTTTCTATTTGTAATTGATTTAAGTTTTGTACTACTCAATTTGAGTATTTTTTGGGACCCGTGTTTTGCCATTCGACATCTTCGGAAACTATGCGCGCTCGCCGAAATGCACATTGACTGCACACAGCTTATTCGCGTTTATATAACAAAATTATACAATACAATAAGGAACGTAGAAACAATATTACTCAGTAAAAAATCAAGTGTGAAATATTGTGTTTATAATAACTGTATTATTTGTCAGTGTGCATTTGCCGCATAGCGTCTGAAGATTGCGAAAGGTGAAACACGTGTCTAAAAAAAATAATACTCAAATAGAATAGTAAAATAATTAAACAAATTAGAATTTAAATTGAAAATCCATCAATTACTCAACCTCAGTTGATAGTATTAATTTTAATCGTTAATTTTCAGTTTAATGGTCATTGTTATATTTTACTTCTCTCGCGCGTGGAAACCATATATATATTATCTCATTATGTGGGTTGCTCACTGAACACAATGTAACGTTTATTATCTAGCTTAATTATAATAGCAGTGCTTTTTATTATCTATGAGTGTTGCTATTCTAAGTAATCATGTCAGTTGAATTGTTCTGTAAACATGTTATTCTTTGAATTTTGTATTGAATTAATATTAATATGTTGGTATTTTAATATCTACGTAAATATATTATGTTTCTTCGCAATTCAGTACAAGTGGACGTAATCGATTCCAATACATATATAAATATACAATTTGTTTTATTATATTTTGAATAATGCTGTCTATCGTGAAACATTTCATAACAACCAATCCTCGCAAAAAGGTATATTAAACAACTTCCATTGCGCGCATTTCTTAGTATTTTTAACACTACACAAATATTTCATCTGCTAGGTCTCCACATCCTTTATGACAAACGAGAAGCACCCTTCAAAATTATTCGGAGAGCATGTCAGTTAGATCTTGATTGGCGTGCACTAGAGTGTGCAAGATTCCTATTTTGATTTATATTTTTATCTCGATCGAGCCTAGAGCCATAGTTGAGAAGAGATTGCCGAGATGCTGCAAATTTACTAAAAACTAAATAATTGTCCCAATAACCGATCGATCCAAATGAAGGTCGGATAGAAATATGTGGAAACTCTTTAGATGGATGGGATTGGGTTGGTAGTATATTACAAAAATGGATGTGATTGGTGGTAAAACTACCATGAACGTTAACAGTGGCGATTGGCGCCTGTTGAAGGAAAGTATGCTGTGGTAGATAATTGAAAAAAAGTCTTATTACCGCCATATTTATGTGACTTTAATTTGAACGTTGTTTCATCTTCAATATTTGACTGATTTACTGAACATAAGTATTTCATTTTTTTGTAACAGATATGCCACTAAAACGACAACATGCACTAAATTAGACAAGACGTTTTTACAACGAGAAGCGTACATTTCTCACCATCAGTTTGGACAAACCCGATATAAAATCTCATTGGCTTAAAACCACTCCATACTAATCAATCGATACCTCATTGGCTGCATACTGTTTAATACCAATGCGCCGACGAATGAACTTCCAATGCTTTCTAGCTGTAGAGAAATGTGTATGCATCGAATCTATATGAATTTAGCTAAATGCCTATCTTATTTAGTATCATATTATTATATAAGAAAATAGGTATTTTACTAAAGAAAATGTGAAAAGGTCCATTATTTTACTATTCATAAAATACCATAATCATATACGTATATAATAATATGAAAAGGTAGGCCCAGTCTTTGAAAGATGAGTCGTTTTATATAATGAAGCAGACAGTAGTAAGATCTCAAGGACTAATAGCATACTACACGCATACAAAAAACTTTGGATTATACCAAGCCTTTATTTGCGTTATTAGAAGGTTCGATAGACTTGGATACAGTATATCTATGTGTAAGTGAAACCTAAATTCAATAATTAGAAACAGATAACTCTGTTGGTATATTTTTACATTTGAATTAATGTCTTTATGTTATTCATTTTTTAAGAAGGAAGGCTGTAAATAATAAGCAGTGCCGGCTAAAAACTGGGAAGTCCAATCGTCTGGTTAAGTCTGGTTTTCTTCATGCGCAACTTAATATTTCCGCCAAACATTTTGTAAATGTAGTATAGAAACTTACAACTACATTGTAAAAATATATATAATTTGTATTGTACCCGTTAAGTACATAATATTTCGAACAAAATTATGCACGCCATTGGTGTTCTATCTTCTCTTTATGTGCGTTATGTTAGGTATATCCTTTCAAAAATGAAGCACGTGGCAGGATATGAACCCTCGCCAGGCGGACGCGGAAGAAGCCCTTGTGGACAGCCCGCGCTAAAAATGCAGCGCCCTCCGAGCGCCCGCATTCTTCAATTAGGGCACGCATCAAAGAGTTTTGACGTGAGTGACGTGACGTTATGTATGCCATAAGAAACTCTTTTTGAGTTAGCGAGACCTTAAGCGTATTACGTGGTCGCAACATATTGCTTAACACGATAAGAGCCTCGTCTATGACCCTGCCCATTAATACATGAATGTGCCCGGGTCCATTTGGACACATTGCATTGTTTCGTAAACAGATAAACGTGGTTGAAAAGGAATTCTATCTATATTGAAATACAGATCACAATATTGTAATTATCTGTTTATGTCTATAACTTAGGATTCTAACGTGTCAATATTATTATTGAGATTATGTAAGTGAGGGTATGTCCCGTATAAGTAAACGTCTATATCCAAATATGCGTATAGGTACTATATAATATACCTCAGTTCTAAAATGTAACAACTTAAAAAGCATAATTCTGAGATTATTAGGAAACAAGATTTTCGGCAGGTTAAATCTTATAGTACCTACTGTGTATGGGGTCTAGGACGATTTGGCGCCGGGACAACTTGACGCCACACAATTTGAAAATAAATGGACGTTAGGTACTTATAGGTAATAAAAAATATTTAATTTTATTATTTATATTTAAATTGTTATATTATAATTTAATAGTTAGTGAGAATTTAAATATGCACACGTAAATAATGACTAAATCGTGCATATGTTTAAGTTCCAATGAAAAAAGAGTTTTATATTTTTATATACAGCCTTAGGCATGGTAATTTTCAATCCTTAATAAAAAAAACATTATGTTAAGAGTAAAATGAATTAAAACTACTAAGTAGTAGATAAGAGCTGATTAAAATTCCTCTTCTACGTTCTGTTTACGTGTCTGCGACAGTGCGGCGTCCAATTGTCCTGGCGTCCAGTTGTCCCATTCCCTGTATATCTAATTTTTGAAGATTTTAATGAAATTATAGGATTATTTAAAAAAAATATTTATATTTTATAATATTATCATAAATATAATTGTATGTTTTTCTAATATTAATATTTGGAGTTTTCAGAGGTTTCCACGGGATTAACGTATAATTAATTCTAAAGAATAATATCCACTGTCATTCTAAAATAATCACAGATTATCACTTGTTATATTTTGGAACTGGTAGATATCGGTATTTTAAGCATTTTATCATACTTCAGGGGGACATGCTCAGCGTAGGTCAAAATTGAGCTTTTATTGCATTTTCAAAGTACGATCGTGGACATTCCTTAAACGTTGTAGATAATATATTTATATAATTTTGAAGTCTTATTATCCTTTATATTTATTTTAAACATTTGATGACTGCATAAAGTATTTTTATTACATAAAATAGTATTCTTTTAAACCTCTCGCTCTAATGTTTTAGAATATATTCATATTTCAGTACATGCATGTGCAGTGGTGTTAAGATTTTTTACATTTATTAATTTTTAAACGAATTTATAAAACCATTAGTATAATTTATGTCGACATTATTATAGTGAAATATTTACGATAAAAAATTATATTGATAATCTCTGTGGTCCCAAATTTGACAAGAATTAGGCCTCCCAATATTCCAATTTTTAATTTTCACGACAGATCAAGATAAAGTTGGCATATTTTGGTTTCGATTTTAATTTGATGTTCTTTTATTTGACTTTGTTCAGAATTATTTTTAGTTTGACATGTTCTACGCCTAGCTACCAATATTTTAATATTGAAGAATGTAATTATTATTGTTTTCTGCCTTGCCAGCACTCTGTGAAAATTACTTAATATATTATTTGACTAGTTCTGTGATCTAATTTTTGCGGTTTTATTTTAAAAATAAATGTGTTTTTATTTTTGAACCAAATATTCACCTACATACTACCTACCTACAACTTACATAATAATAATATGTACTTCGACTTATTCTTTGACTACTCACGCATACATTCCCGTAGTAATTTGGCAATTTCCATTATGCTATACGCAGCCATCTCGCCTCATACATAACATATTAGATACAAATTGACCTTTCGCCCCTCGCTGTGAAGAACGCTTCAAAGACAGGGGATGATTGTCGTCAGACACCCGAATCGCCTATGCCATCGTAACCCAATTCGACACAGTTGAATGGTATAACTCTGTAGTTATATCATGTTGTGGAAAAATATGCCGACATAAAGTGAATACGTGTATTAATTACGGCGCTAAGTACCATAAACAAAAAAACTGACATTTTTATAGAAAAGTGTTCTACATACTTACGCCAATAACTTTGGTCTAAGTGCCTCAAGCAAGTCCAAAAAAATACAGCAAAATATTTAAACCTGTCGACGTTGTAAGTCCGTTGGCCTGTTTTATTTATAATTGTGTAAATAGCACTACAGTGGTCAACCTCATTCAATATAAAATGGCTGACAATGGTGTATTGACACTTCCAAGTTCTTAATACCTAAAATTATAGAAGCTGCCGTGATTGCTTCACACTGTAAAACCACATTTTTCAAAAGGTCTTCTTCATGAAATTTTACTGCAATGACTCAGTATTTTGTAACTACAGGCAATACTACTTTTTGGTACTTAGAGCCTTAATTAATACACGTATTCAAGTTACTTTTAGTGAAAACTTATTATTGAAACACTTAATTTGAGTTTTTCATTTTATCTGTGTATTCGAATTTGTACAAATGTGACTAAGATTTTTCTATTTCGAGGATTTTGTTTTTAATAAAAATTCAAATTTGGATATCATTTTATCAACACTGAAAAAGAAACTAGTAGCCAGATTTATATTAAGAAAACGTTTTCGTAGGCTGTTAAGATCCGACATAAATAATGCACAAGGAACTTTGTCATTCAAAGGTATTTGTTTTCTAAGACTACAGTGTGTAGATAGTTTTTGTTAGTTTTTAAAATTCAATTAAACACTGCCTAATCCAAGACATTGTAGATAGATAGTAGTCGAAAAATATTCGTTTATCTATATTTAATAGAACATCTAAAATTATGCATTGCATCATACATACTTTATGATATTTTATAGGTAGGGGGATATTTTTTATCGATTATGTTTTGGCTTAGGCGGGGCTACATGAATTTAAAAAAACTAACCAACACCATCTGCAATATCCATTCTTAAATTAACGAAAACAAATAAGTATGATACATATTTAAACTATTACGGTTTGGATTAGGTAGAGTTTAATTGAATCTCGAAAAGTTTGTAAATTGTATTCTTGGTTCAATGAAAACAAATAAGTATGAGTGACAAAGTTAAGTCCACTTTTTTGTCGGATCTTAACAGCCTACCTCCACTCCTCGCCACTTGTACCTAGATTCTTTGGATAATGACTACTTTAATATTTTTTCAACTGTAACCAAATCACATCTTATGCTGGATCCGTATCAAATCCCCAACGCCTTGGACAGTGAACCACTTACGGGGGTGGCGTAGCCAAGAGATTATATGACTGCAACTTGTACCATTCACTAAAAATGTACGTAACTAATTAGAGGCAAGGATGCAAAGTATTTAATTAATTGACGTTTGACGGCGCATATAAGTTGTAGGCGCCGCGACGGCAATGCATAAACCGGCGTCGGTTGGATCCCCGACGAGATTTCCCGCGCCAGGGTCGCCGAGACGCCCCCACACGACTTCCGGTATCCTGTTCATTCTGTACCTCACTTAAATATACATGTAAAGTGATTGTGTTTTCAGGTAAGTTAATCTTGTCAATGCCGAAGTGAATTTATCGATCCGGACAAGGGTGGAAGTGTGTTTTTAGTGCCTCCCGACATGATTATATTATGTGTTTTACATCCTTTGTCTACGAAGCTTTAACCCACTCTGCGCCGGAAATTTCGGTTAAATGGAAGTAAATATTTTTTTTATAAATAGTTTACTTTGCGTATAACTATAATTGATTGAAATGTGTTTTTTTTTTAATTATTAATAACCATGTCCTTGGTTTTTCGTACAAGGTGGTTGTTAGTAATTTTGAACAATCACAAACACCCAGGCTTTGAGAAAAACACATTCCTTTATTGAACATACGTAATTTAAATATACCTCAGATATACCTACAAAAAAAACTTAAAAAAAGACGTCCAGCGGGACTCGAACTCGCATCCATTGGGTTCGCACTTTGCCAATTGAGCCATGTACGTCCTGTCTAAGTGTGTCGAAACTAACTAGTAGATTTTATTGTGTTAATTTTTGGCAATCGGCTTTTTAATTTTAATAAAATTCCGATTTTTTCATTTTTTCTTTAAATTCCGTTTCATTTTCTCACTTTTATCAGTATGTACTAAAATTACAGAAAATAATAAAACGGTAACAGTTACGTTATTGCAACTTTGCGTGTACACTGATAAGTAATTATTGAAAACTATTAGACGCATAGGCGTAGACATTTAAAGGCATGAGTTACACTACTCGGAGTTGAAAAGTTGAAAATGAAAGCGCATACGTGTGGACGTAACGTAAAGCTTATCATCGTCCAATATCTTGGCAGCTATTGGATAATTTTATCGTGAATACTAACTAACAAATTAAAATTCTTACTAATTAATCTCATTCATTATCGACCTAAACAGATGTCATAAAATTCTCAAATCCCTACCGAATTCGAAAATTTCAAAAGTAAATCCGGCTTTTTTGCGCATAATAGAGATTACGGCCGTTCAACCAAGAAAATATGGCCCCGCTTCCGTCTTTTTGTTTTAAGTTGATTGAATTTTCCAGCGCAATCCTCCTGAGAATTATAGACATTTTGTTAACGTCAACTGAATGACGCAATATTCGATTTTGTATCCAAATCCAAAAATCGCAGGCATTTTGATATGTGTACAGTGACGTCCCTGGTATGGAAATAATCATAAATACCTTGTTATCATATATATATATATATATATATATCATAAAAGGTCGCGATTTATCTGGATTAATTCTTAATCCTCTTCTATTTGAACCGTATACTAAATAGGTCAACGGAAACGGTAATTTTAAAAGTACGTAACGTTTTTTTAGTGACATACGACGTTACTTAATTCGTAACAAAAAACCCCGTTTCACACACAGCGAATACGATAAAAAATCGCGCGACTATTATTCGCCGACAGAAGGGGATTCCCCCATCTCATACGCAGCGACCATAGTACGCCAACGTGTAGGTATAATATGGAAAATGGTCGCATGACTTTATATCGCGCGACTATATTCGCTGCATGGGAATGTTACATTATGCTATTAGAGAGTATATTTACCAAATACTTTATTTAATAATAATTACGGTAGGCTCACTTTCCTTTTATTTTGAACGCTTCCAATGCCTACTTATCATTTCTTGGTCATTTTAACATAAATTTCTTTATTTAGATCCGTCGCACACGATAACCACAAAATGTTGCTTAGCAGACCATATGTTCATTGCAGGGGCGGTTTGGGCATAGGTATATTACACGGAGAGATGTGGAGGTGCCGCACGCTCATTAATCCGGCCACTGACGTGAGCTGCGGGAAAGAAATTCCCCAATTATGGATATTTATAAACACATAATAGGTATTTAACTTGGCCAACTTGGTTACTTATGTACTCGTACCCTTTTAATCCTCATCTCAAATATTATATAACCTACAATAAATCATAATAGACACTGTTAATACTGACCATCGCTTCCGCCACTAGGGAATCCAATCCCGAGCCAAAATTCTGATCCCGGGATTTCGGGATTACAATTTGGCAATCCCGGGATCCCGGGATTGGCATTTTTTCAATTGTTAATATAATTTTTTTATATTTACAAATAACATTGATAAAATCGGTCAAAAATAAATCTAGTATAATTTATACTATTTAAGACATTTATTGTTTACGTTCAATCTTGGAAATACACAAGTTTAATGGAGTAAATAATATTGTAATATAAATAATAATGTAAATTTAATAGGAGATTGCTGTTTCTGATATGACTTAATGAATGGATTAGCGAGATTTATAATAGTAAAGCAAATAATCATGGCGTACTTATGGCCTTTCCGCTTCATAAATCTAATTAGTCAGCCAAATATGAAACTGCCGTAAAACGTATGATATCATGGTGGAATTACTTTGTTAAAAGTGCAAAGCATTGTTTTTTTCCAATCTTTCCATTTTTAATAATTTATGTGAAAAAATAAAATGAATCGGCAACCTACACATGGGTATAAATCAAACTTCATTCAAACTCAGTTTATTTCTAATGTAGTTATTTTTTTATCAAAAGTATTTTTTCTGTTATATTTCGCTTTTATTTTATTCTCCATAAAAATTGATCAATCAATCAATCAATCAAGACAAAAATCAATCCCGAAATCCCGGGATTCGGGATCCCGGGATTGGAATCCCTATCCGCCACTTTGAATTCTTTTGACAACAAACATAAATATTGACACACAATTTAAGCATAATATGGTTTTCCCAAATCTTGGACGTTTCTGTGGCTATTTCACTGCCACTACTACACTACTGTCACTGGGGCTCATGGCTTTTTGTGGTGTTAAAAATAAAGAAAATATTGCAGTTAATATAATAATATGATAGTTTTTTTTAAATGGGCTTGTGAATTTTTCCTCGCATGAAATTGTCCGCAGAAGTAAATTTTCCAATACAAGAGTGTAGGGTGCCATCACATAAAAAGTTGTGTTCATAAAAAGTGAAATATTTCTTACATATTATTCGTTGTTTATTTAAGATTGTATGTCTGAAATCTCTTCTGACATGTCTGATAAACCTGCTTGTTATTACTACGTTTTATATAAATAACGACGCCAATTTGTTTAATGTTTCCTCCCCCGCTGATTGTGGATCAAAAGCACGCCCTGGATAAAGAGGCTTCACGCATCCACCGCGACAAAGTGGAGGCATACTCGTAGTGAAGTTGCCACATCTAAAAAAATGCTATTTTAAGATTTTCCTATAAAATTTATAGTATATTTTGGTTCAATTATATTTATTTGTTGTGCAAGTAGAAATAATGAGCTAAGCTTTCAATCAGATCCTGCGTTTACTTTTTTTTTGAATTTTGAATAATGCAGATGTGTGACTTTTTGCCAACGTCTAAGAGGCCATCCATTGTTGAAACCGTATGCGGTTTAGATCCGTGTGCCATAACTAAACTAATGATTTTTGTTCATGAAAATATATTTTCACTAAATTTAAAAGTGTATGGTATAAAAGGATACGACCAGATGCTTATAATATACTTTGTGGAAATATATTTCCATGACCAGAAAAGATAGGTTTAGTATACCATACGGTTCCAGTCCATGGATGGCTTATAATTCACAAATATTTTGGTGCGGTCACGGAGTTTTGAAACCCTGCCTACAGAAAGCTTGTCCGACCGAAACTGATTATTAACATAGTAATGCAAAAGTCAGTTCCCATATTATAACAAGACAATGCAGTTTTGGTTTATGATTTAATTACGGTCAAACCGTTAATCACAATAAATAAAAAGCCTCCGGTATGTCCTCTAATATCAACAAACTTATGCATATTATGATACAGATATTTAAAAAACATAATGTTCTTTACCACGTGTTTAACTTTTTCTCATTTTTCTCACACTCCAGAATAATTAAACCTTGTTAAATACAGTGTTGTTATATACTTGTTACCTCCATTTTCCTTGTGTTACCTGGTATTTATACAAGCTTAGACACAAACCAAAATATTTGTTGTAATAAAACTAAACACGTATTTTATGCATGATGTTCTCGAATTATTGATTCATTTAATTTATTATATTAATACCAATATTTAATATAATAATTATATTAATATAATTAATAATAAGATAAATATAAGATTTTAGATAATTATATTTTGTTCATTTGAAAGTACGTACCTACATCGAACATAATATATCAACTTCTACGCAAATAAAATAAAATTAAATACATCCACAAGGCTATTATCGTGATATATTTCTTATATGTTGATATTTTTTTCAAAATTATGTATTTTCAATAATAAAGAATCTTATATTCTTAAAATCTTGTGTACTTTTAGTATTGAATAATAAAATAACAATATGCTTATTTTTAATAAAGGAGGCTCTATCTGGCAACTCTGTCTGAATTAGTCGGAATAGAGCCGACGTGGAATTGGAGTAATTGGAGGTCTTACGCGTCTCAAAATCTCGACGTATACCTATTTGTCTATTGTTTGCGGATCTGACTGTCGCCGCGAAGAGTGAGGTGAAGGAAGACGAACATCACAATGGACTTTATATTTAGACATTTACCAATGCCCTAACTAAGACGCCAAGGAGATTAAAATGTCCGCAATGTGACAAGACAAGTAGAGATATACGTACAGAACAACTCTATTCATGGGTAACTTTTAATTTGTTAATTTGAACAACATAAATAACCCTTAAAAGACTAAATTATTTCCGAACATATCGAATTTAAAACACTTTATGAACACTACACTTTTGCCTGTTATCGCTAGGGATGGTTTCCAATCCTGGTGTAATAATGAATTTAAATTTACATGCGCTTGTCAATTACCTACGTGGTCGCAGCCATAATTTATTCTGGATCGGAACCGTTTCTTCGTGTCAAGCCTATCAGGCACCATTAGCGATGGGTGCAAGACTAGTCAATGCGCTCCCCAAAGACTTAGACATTTTCGGTGACGTGCTATGTATTTGGTATTCGAAATTTTATTTTTCTGTATAAAATTGTACTTAAGTATGTTTTTATTTTTATTTATTATTATTATTATTTTATATACACTCTTCTCTCTTGTGGGGGTAATATTTGTTATATTGTAAATCTCATGTTCTGTACGTCTTGAATTTAGATTTGTTATGTGCACAACGTTTTGTTTTCTTAAATAAATAAATAAACACATCAATCGAACGAATCGAAATTTCAAGTAAGCTATAAATGTTTAAAACATGTCGTAATATATGTAAAATAATTAAATAAAAACATGTTTCCAAACACTTACTTTATATCAGTACTGAGCAGGGCCGGTCTTAGCATGTGCGAGGCCCGGTTTATGATTTTCACTTCCAAAAAAGATTGGAGATTAAGAAATAGGCTTTAAAGATCTGCCATAAATAGTGCTCATTAAACTTTGTTAGTCAAACGTATTTGTTTTTATTGAACTAAGACTACAATTTACAGATGGTATTGGTTAATTTAAAAAAAATCGGCGTGTGTACTTATGTACGCGCGTTAGAAAACAAAAACAAAACTTGTGATAAACTAAATTCTTTGACTAGCTCTTAATTATCTTGTTAAATTACGCACTCAAGAAAAAGGACCGCTTATTGGAACGCCGTTGGTTTATTTCTATACCATGGTTTCCCAAACTATGGGCCGCGACCCACCAGTGGGTCGCGAGCGAATATTGAGTAGGCCCTCGCCACTGTATACATGAATTAAAAAAATAGGGAGTGATAAATTTGATATTTCATTCAGCTATTTATAATTCCTCCTCCTCTGTACTACGTCATATCTATTTGAGGTCGTATTTTTAGCTATGGTTAACAAGACAGCATTAAGTAGTTCCACGACTCGCCACTAGGGAATCTGAGCATTACCAATATTTATGCCCGTTTTTCTCTAAGACAGCTAAGAGGTGGGTCCCAAAATTGGAAATTTTTGTTAGATGGGTCGGAGTCCAGTCAACTTTGGGAACCACTGTTCTATATACTTTAACTTATATTTCTAATTTATATAATGGTTTCTCGTTGTTTTTATTTTTAAAGTACCAACTGTCAATCTGACGTTTAATCGTTACGTAAGGAATTACAAATGGCTGACAATAATAAATTCGCTGCCAAGGCAACGGAACAATTCTAAACTATAATATTATACTGTATAATCGTCACGATTGCAGTATCATACTGTGGCGTAAAGGTAGTGCGTTCGGCTGATAACTGAACAATCGGTGGTTCGAATCCAATCGAGTGCGTTTTTTTTTTCGTGTGAAAAAATAAATTATTTGTTACATGTCACACGCCAAAAATACACTCTAATCTGATTTCCCAAACGCGCCAAAAGAAGTATAACTTCAAAAAAATCAATTAAACCCTACCTAAACCGAACCATACGAGTTCGACCATACGGGCGATCAGACAAAATTGTATATACTTTTTCAATCATAATTTGTTTTCGTTGAAATAAGAATACATATTACGCAACCTGTTGGATAGTTTTCTTTTAATTATTTTTTAATCCCTGCCCAACCAAACCACAATAGATAAAAAATATTATTATATCTATAAAATATCCAAAATTATATATATTATATAATGTCATAATTTAGATATTTTATAAATAGACTTTGTTTTCGCATGGTTTAATTGAATATTAAAAACTAACCAACCCCACCTATAAATTGTACCCTTATTTCAATGAAAACAAATTCGTATGACTAACAAAGTTTAGTATGCACTATCTACAGCGTATCTTAACGGCCTACCTCCACCCTTCGCCACTACTACTTGCGTTACTAATTTCGTTGTGACAGGATTTCCATTGAACGAACTTAAAAAGTAAAATTATTTTTAAGTAAATTAAATTGAATATCTTGAAAGTCTTGGGGCGCTGTTTATCTACGAGAGTCTTCATTTGATTTCTTCGAGATTTTTCGTTAGATGTGGGGTGGAGTATTTTTTAAGCTTCGAGGGGTGGGATGTTTTTTCATCGTGACTGTCATTTGTCTAAGGATCAATGAGAGTGCGCGGAGAGAAATTTTGCGCTTAATAAATTGAAATAAAAAAATGACATGAATGTCTCTCTCTGACGCTCTGAAAAGCCGGCCGGGTGTTATTCAAATAACTTTTCCGATAAGTCGATTTGTTTTCCCGACCGCGGCGCTCTCCTGATAAACGGCCTTGTTATTTCTTCGCAAACAGAAATATCATTTGATTACAAGTGCTCGACTTTTTATGTATGGCTTTTTGGCGCAAAACCGAACGACAAAATAAATTCTGAAACCATCGTTGCGCAAACAAGCGAGAATGGAAATCGTCCTACAGACTCGCTATGCTGTCGGGAGTTGTTTTTCTATATATATTATACAGTTTTTCGTAATAAGTGAGATGTCACTTACTGTCACTGAAACATGACTAACCGTGTTACACTTTGTTACATTACACGAAGCTATATTATGTAATATTTGCTGTAAGTTATTCAGGGTTGTTACAATTTTATACATTACAGCGTGTTTATTAGTTACAGAAATCATTAGTTAGTTATCAGTCATCTAAATTTTCAAATGTTAAAGAAATTAATATTGAATAGAATTGGTTTCATGCATAAAGAGGACATGCTATTATAACAGTACCTACATGATTAAACAGAACATGAAAAAACAGAACAGTGACAAAACAGAACAGCCAGGGAAACAATAAAACAATAATTTTTACCATATTTATCTATTAATTAAATACTTGTAAAACTTAAGTTTATAAAATAAATATACGTATATAAATATTTAATATATATATATAACCAAGTAAGTAGGTGTTGCATATTTATATTTGCTTAAGAAGATACTTCAGTGAAACGGCAAATAATTTTCAACTATAGGCGCGACGGAATTTTGGACTCGCTGGCAATCGGAGAGCGAACGTCGAGATGTGAATACATCAATTTGTTTCGTGATGGCGACGGGGGTATTAATTCTTAAATCGTGTAAAGATTACTAAAAACGTTACCCATTTACTTGAAACATAAAACATGTCAATGAATATATTATTATTGTTACTAATAGTACAATAACCAGGACATTAAATGGACGCATGTTGGATTTATATGACAAATTATATTTCGTTCGCCACGCGTCATTTGCACAATCCGCGCATCGCCTAGCCACGATCTTTTTAGACCATGCCTCAACTGAGGCATAGCCTTAACTACTTCACACAAACTCGCTACAGTATCGGACCACAGGGCTTGCATGTAGATCTCTTACGTAGCATCACTGAAGAGTGAGTGAGTGTCGACCACGCTAATTATGCTGACGACGATTGTCTTTCCAGTGAATTTAGAGTCAACGTAAACCAACGATAAATAAAAATGATTCGTACTTTTTAGATCAAACAGTTGCAGTTATAAACGCTAGCATAAGTATACTACATAAAATCAAATCTTAATCATGGCTCCCGTAGTCCAGTGTAAGGCACTGATCTTTTATCCGAAGGCTTCGGCTTCGATCCCGGTGAGGTATTAATGTATTTATATACTACTTATATGATTTTCTCAAATACTGTGTGTTTGATTGTTTCACTTCTACTACTTACATAATTGTTTCTCTACACTACTGTCATTTGGGCCTCATATTGTAGTGTTAAAAAAGAATATGTATGTTTATATATTAATTTGTTTAAATTTAGAATCTTAAAATAAAATTTAGCATCTTAATATATTTATAGTTTTATATTATAACACTACAAAAGGCCATCGTGCCCAGTAATAATAGTGTAAAGAAACAGTTGTGTAGTAGTAGTAGTATAAGGAAACTATCTCATAAATACCCAGGCTTTTATAAAACCACATAAATATATTGTGACCTCGGAACCCGGAGCCCCCGGATGAGATCTGATCGTACCATGCCATTGGAATCTGAAGTTAGTTGTTGGATACTACCAAATACTGCTTAGATCTACTATGTCTGTGTATTTAGCGAGTATTTAGGCCTCTAGAAAAATTAAAAAAAATATAATACCATACATAGTTTGAAAACACTAAAATATTTAAAAAATACGACACCCAGCAGGATCGAACCTGCGTCTCTCGCGATTCGCGCCCACGCACATCGACCACAATGCTATAGGCATCTCACCTAATTGCGACAAATTTTAACTAATGGCCTTACAATACTCTAAAGCGCTTTCTAAATTGAGTTACTATTGGCAATCGGCTTTTGTATTTTAAATCAAAGTAGGTATTAATTACCTTAATTACTAACCGACGTCACGGATCACTACAAGATTTTTTGTGGTAACTTGAACTTGCTAATAATTTACTTAACTATTTTTTTTATTCAATGAATAATTCACAAGATTTAAGAATGTAACAATCTTTCTATTGAACTTTTTGTGAATTATTCGTTGAATTAAAAAAATCTTAATACAATATTATCAATTTGTACAACGCCTTTCGCTAAAAGATGTGTGTAACATACTTAACTTATAGTTTGCGGATTGTCGTTTAAATAACAGTAAGATAGGAATAAGTGGGTCAAGCTGAGGCGAAGTGCCTCCATCAAGGTCGTATTGATAGAAAGGATGAGTCCAGATTATAGAAAATTTACTCCAGATTACGTCATACGCTAGAAAATCGTTTCGTTGCTACATTTATATGATCGAAGTATTTCCTTAAGGCTGTACTTCAGCTGGGGCACGGTCTAAAACGATCGTGACGACGCGACGCGAAGATTGTGCGAACGACACGTCCAGAATAAAATATAATTTGTCATAAAAATTCAACATGCGTCCATTTAATGTTATGTGTATTGTTCTATTAGTAATAATAATAATATATTCATTGACATGTTTTCTTTTTCAAGTAAATGGTTAACGTTTTTTAGTCATCTTTGCACGATTTAAGAATTAATTCCCCCGACGCCATCACAAAACAAATTGACGTGTTTACAGCTCGACTATCGCTCTCCGATTGGCAGCCAGTCCGAAATTTCGTCGCACCTATAGTTGAAAATTATTTGCCGTTTCACTGAAGTATGTTCTTAACTCATTCTGCACGAATTTTGACGACATGGTTTCCAACTAAAACTTTTATTTTTGAAATGCAGTTATAAATAAGTGCAGATATTATGTACTATGTGAACACGGATTGTTGAGAGCGCGAGACAAATGGATAATTTTCAACTTTACATGAAATAAAATTAAATAGGTAATACTTTTATTTGACAATGAAAATTGAATTAGAAACGACCTCATTTTAAATCCGGGTACTCATTAGCGAGTCGTAACTGTAACCGTTCCAGTGGGTCTATTCTATACACAATGTGGCTATCGACAATAGTTTATCATATTTATTATACTTGTTACAATAAGTTAGCCGTCAAAACTCGCTCTAAAACATAACACAGCCAAAACAGGGGCTGTTGAAACACTTGCACTTTTTGACACTTTGGACAGTTAACTTATTGTAACAATTAACCTCCTGACGACACCCCGGTCCTGGTAAAGATGCAAGGGCGTTAAATTCTCAACCGGCCCTGTCCCTAAACTAGGTTGAGAACCCCTGCTTTAGGCTAGCTCAGCGAAGGGGTGGAGAGGGTGGTCAAAGTGAGAGTTCTTAACGACATCTATGAACACACCACAGTAACACTTCGTTATAATAGCCTGGAGACGCCACCCAATACTAGGAAAATTGACATCCAAGGTCAGACCATAATAGTTTTGACGTCATAAAATCGTCACGAAAAAGCTGGTTGAAGGCCAGTATTTTGTGGCCGTGTCATCTCAATTCATAAATATGATAAACTACCGTCGATAACCGTCTTGTGTATAGAATAGACCCACAGATACTGTAACCAACTCTAGATGCGAACTAATTATTTGGAGTCCATACTAGTTACTATATCTGCAAGCTAAGCTAACCTAAACCATTTTAACAAGCATTTCTCTTACATCCTTATTTGTAGTTTTAGGACGGTCAGTGGGTTGAAACTAATTATTTTATCATTGTTATTTAATATGAATTAAGTAAATACAATTATGACGGCCCCACGATGACCGAGCGGCCTACGCGTCGGCTTATAATGACGTGGATTCCAGTTTCGAATCCTGAGTCTGGCAAATACACATTGTTTTTCAGTTTGTGTTTGGAGTCAGAGTATGGACCTAATAGGTTGAGCAAGTGGCTAACATCCATTTCTCGTAAAAACAAAAAAGGTTTTAATACAAATCTTCAATCTGTGGAGCCCCATATGATCTTAAGATCGGACATGCTCAAAAGAAAAAGAGTGAAATATAATAAATTATGTATTCACATCTATACCAATTCTATTTAATAAAACTAAAGTCTTTGAATAGTCTAAAAATATTTGACTTTCAGTTAGCATTTTAACTATTTCCACACATAATATTATAGATTATTTTAAAGTTTTATCTGTCAGTCTGTCTAGTTTTTGTTCTGTTATAAATTTTAAAAAAAAACCACTGGGACCAACATTGATAAAACTTGCAATAAACACAGATTGCGTTAGTTTCGTGGTTACTAGACGTAACTTCTCAAAAATAATTCGTTTGTAACGATTCATTATGGGTTCGGTAATGTGATCAGATGGCAGCCGTGGAGGAGTGAGGTGAGTCGCGAGCCTCACATTCAATAATAATTGAATACGTGTATTAATTAAGGCTCTAAGTACCAAAAAGTAGTATTGCCTGTAGATACAAAATACTGAGTCATTGCAGTAAAATTTCATGAAGCAGACCTTTTGAAAAACGTGGTTTTACAGTGTGAAGCAATCACGGCAGCTTCTATAATTTTAGGTATTAAGAACTCGCAAGTGTCAACACACCATCGTCAGCCATTTTATATTGAATGAAGTTGACCACTGTAGTGCTATTTACACCATTATAAATAAAACAGACCAACGGACTTACAACGTCGACAGGTTTAAATATTTTGCTGTATTTTTTTGACTTGCTTGAGGCACTTAGACCATAGCTGAAGTTATTGGCGTTAGTATGTAGAACACTTTTCTATAAAAATGTCAGTTTTTTTGTTTTTGGTACTTAGAGCCTTAATTAATACACGTATTCAATTGGTATCACTCTATTTTTTCATTCTGTATATTATCTGTCTTTTTATTTTCATAATTACACGTGGACGAAGTTTTGAACGATCGTTGGTTACTAATATAATTAGAATTACGATAGCTTTATGTTTAAAATTTTAATTGTATTTATCTCCTAATAGTTTAATATTATTATTTTTTGTTTGAAGTGAGGACTGCTTCGTATGGGATGGAGAAAGTTTTTGTAAGGGTTGTAGTGCCAAAAAATGTGATGATAATTTGATGAGGGCAGTGTAGTTATTTTACTTAATGCGAGTCTACCATTAAGAGCGACTCCAGTGCGGCAGCAAGCTTATGGCTATGGAATAATACATAATTCCTCGAGCCGAAATAATATTCCAAATTCCCCATAGTCTCTGCGCAAAATGTACTTCGACGTTGAATGCGGTTGACAAAGCGAATTCACATTGCATTGCTTGAAACAGCTGTGGTAAACTTCAACTTTTACCAGGACCATTGACAATAGATAAAAATGTTTTTCATTTAGTTTTTGTTTTCGTTGAAAAATAAACAACTTTGTATGACAACCTAATAGGTACACTAAAAATGTAAACACCAATGACGTCATTTGCGCCTGATAAGCTGCGTACAAGTTCAAGAATACAATATGGCGGACTGTTAAAATTGCTAGTGTCAAAGTGGTACTCGTCAAAGTGAATTAAGATCATTGTTGATTTTGAGATTTTTCAGAACTCTTACGAAGTCTAGAAACAGATGTACATATAGCCAGAAAGTTACAGCATCTTCTGGCATTAAGATATTATACTATTTTTCATTCAAGTGGGCCACATTGGATAATGTTACATAAATACATTTTATTTATGGCATAGTTAATTGTAAGAGAAGTGTAATAAACTTAACTTGATGACAGTGTCAGTCACTGTAAATAATCTAACTAATAAGCCAATAAGATTTTATGCAAAAGGCCAAGATAAAATATTAATACATCAAAAATATTAGATTTCATTTCTGCGCCGACTATCGAAAATCGATCAATAGATGCAGTAGGCAGTATGAGCGCTGAAACTGTGTTGCCATTCGATTGTTAAATAAATATTTACTGATAATACTTTATTTGTTTGGTGTATTAACAATTAAAACACTGCGATAAAGTACCTAACAATTATATTAATATAATTGATAATTATTCAATTTATGTTGAGCCGTGAGTTTGACAATTTGTAAATTAATTATTGGGGAATCAAAATTATAAAATTGATTTTAATAATGATGACCTCGTGTGGTGTGATGTCGCTAATTAGCGTTGTCATTGTATTTTCATTTATGCATGTAATATGTATTGACGTTATTTTACATTCTATACACGCATAGCAGCGAAGGAGTATATTAAAATATAATTTATACAACTTTACGGTTATATTCTCAGTTGTGAAGATACGATGCAGATTTACAAGTAAAAGGTTGGGATCGAATTGACTTTCGAAGAAAGTGTTGAAATTTTTAATTTAACCAAATTCAAGACATTTTTATAAAGTCTGACTTTTTAGACACCAGTCCTTTGTCTGTAGTCCGAAAGATTTTTTTCATTGATTGAGTGAATAATTAATTTTAATATTGTTGACCCCGATTTTTAGTGTCATCTTGTGGGGATAGTCAGATCATGTGTTGCTTATGGACGGCACATTTGTTTGGGCACCAAATTAAAGTATAAACACGAATACTACAACTTTTAAAGGTTGATTCTGTGAGTGTCAGATTTTTTTTTGCGGCGCTGTCAAACTCAAATCAGAATTTTAAATATATCCATTACAATTATTCATTGAAAACAGACACGCATGCATTATACAATATTCTATCATTTGGGCATTAATTAAAATCTCAAAAAAAAAAAATTCTCAGTTTTGAAAGTAGTGTTGAATGCTACCGCACCGTGTACCTAATTTGGCTTGCGGGCCGTACAATCGAGACTTCTGGCGAATGCCACATTGTAATAATATAGGTGGGCATATTCTATACGGTGGATAAATTTATTACCGCAATGCAGTGGCGGCGCCTCGTCGCGTCCCGGTTCAAGTTTCGCGGATTTACACCAGCCATTTAGGGCGATATTATTTTATCCTAAAACACCTCATATGACCTCACATGTACTTATACCTACTTGCATTAAAAAATATTTTCAATAATGGTGTTTAACTTTGGACCATCCAGTCTAACTTTGGCACACACTTAATTACATTCAATAACATGCAGTTAATGATACACAAAGAGCCTGGGATGTAACTAGAGAGAGTCTAATGATAATGTAAATTATAACAGGTAATAGCGAATCGTCAACGTTTTTAGTTAGTTTGTTTATTAATTGGTAGACACAGCATAATGGCGAATAATCTTATTTGGCAATTTCAATAACTTTTACATGTAGCTATAACGTATTGCGTTGTTTTTCAATACTTTAGTTCCGATATAAGTCAAACATGTTTTGTATTCGAAATGGTAAATATATGGTGTAATTAATAAAACAATACCATACGTTTATAATTCGTGGTTTGTGTTGTTGCCAATGTCTGTAGTTTTAATCATTTATATGGATTTTTACGAATTTACACTGGTTATGTAAGACGTTTTTATTTTTTTATCACCATATATTTTTTTTTTGACCATATTCGATCCTAATAGGTTTGTATTAACAAATTGTTGTTTTTACGAGAAATGGATGTTAGCCACTTGCTCAACCTGGTAGGTCCATACTATGACTCATACACAAATTAAAAAACAATATGTGTACTTGCCAGACACAGGATTCGAACCTGGTACCCACGAAGTTATAGGCCGTCACTTAACCCGCGCGGCCATCGTGGGATAATTTTTATAAAATCTCCTTCAACCCCCAAAATCGCCACAGCCCAAATCGAGCATTGGAGTGCGATGCAGAACCATACTTCAACCCGTAAGTCCCTATTGTACGCGCCTAACTTTAAGAGGCCTATTTCGGCGTCCTAAGTTCAGTGAGAAAAACATACAATATATATTATTTTTAATAGATAGCCTAAGTGAAAGGGAAAATGAATATGTGATGTGTTTCTTAATATTATTCATAGAACGGTTGCTTAGCTTCGATAACTCTGCATTACACTCTTAGTTTCTTCAATTCTACGACGTCCTGCGCGCATGTAGTTCCGACATCTTTTGGATGTTTGGCGGCGAATATTTTCATGACTTGAGCACGAATACTTCCTAAATACAGTACTTGTAGGAATTATTTACTTGTAGATTTGTACGAATGCATAATTTTTGACAGATTTATTATGTACACTAGTAATGCGATTTTTCTTTTCAATATAACTGAGGAAATTATTATAGTAAGCCAAAATTATGAAACAATTGTTGAAACTTAAATAAAAATTTATTATCTGAAATTATTGCACGTGAAGCATCTTAAAATTTTGATCTGAGTTTAATTTTACAATTAATAATTTGTGGTTTCAAAATTTGTAATACTTTATGGTTTAATAGATATGTTGTAAAGCTTTCAATTTCGCTGCGTATTTAAAATATATAAATAGCGCGCTGTGGTTCCGCAAGTACGTCCTTAATACTTGAAGATTATCTGTCACATCTGAAATGCTCTAATTCGATCAGAAGTGCTTTCGGTGGAGATATCTCGTTTTGATTTCGTCTCGAGAGCTTACGCGACAAGAGATTCTATTTCGTATTGTTAACTAGCGTCGCACACTTCCATAAATAGGCAGACGTATTCCACATACAATAATAATCGAATACCCGAAATGGGATTTGAACTACTGCGGTTTAAGATAAACTCACACATCTCCGTTATGTGTCACTTCGATATATATAGTTAGCTGTCAGTGTCAGTGGTAGAATGATAAATTTGACACCACTGCAGTTCAATAAATTTACAAGTAAGGGGTATACAATTGGAAAATGTTATTTAAAAGAATACATATCTCCAAAAAATAGGTGGTTTAGACTGTTTAGAAGACGTATCTATCAACAGTACAGCGTCGTAAAATTATATCGAACAAATTCAGTAATATTTTAAATAATCGTCAATATATACGACCAGTGTGTGCTTCCCATAATCACGTATGCGTGTGAAACATGGACCCTACCTAAGTAAAAGAGAAATTCAGAAAAAAAAAATCAGAAATTTTTTAAATTTCAGATTAGCACAGTGTGGTTTGAAAAGGTGCATGCTGGGCATAACGCGAAAGGACAAAAAGTGGAAATATTGGATTTTGGAAATGTTTGCGATGTAATAGAGTTCGCTAAAACCCTCATTAATGGAAATGGGCTGGACACATAATTCGAATAGTCATCCAGTGATACCCAAGAGGTACAAAACGTCCGCATGGTAGACCGAGAGACCGCTGGATCGATGAAATGGTTAAGTTCTACGCAAGTGCGTAGGTATGGAACATACAGGACCGAGAGACGTGGAATCAGCTTGGAGAGGCTTTCATCCAGCAGTGGATAGATTTTGGCTGATGATTATGATGACATACGATGTAATAGATATTGCTAATTCAGTTGATCGAGATAATATTTATAGAATTTCGTAAAAATTATATATTTTCAATTAACATTAAAAACATTTATATCAGTAACCAACATTCGGAAAATTAATAATAATACAATACTGCGTAGTAAAGCTACTTAAATATAATATACCTACCCAAACCTACCCAACTCAAATTTGCTTTTTACTCTAGGTTACTGAAGAAATTTTAGAGAAATATGTATTTGATTTTTTATCAGAGACATAATCAAAATATGTCAGGCGAAGTAAGAAAATATGTTAATTCGCGGGAAAACTAGATTTAATGAAAATAAAAATACTTACGGTCGAATGAAAGCTATTACAGCGATGTCAAAACTGCGCATAAAAAATCTACGCCTGAAAATATACCAGATATGTGTATACTCTAATTCGTTATGCAATTCAATATCACCGGTAACACTGAAAATTCGTAACGGATACTGCAATGACACGATACGAAAACATGTAAACAGAGCGTTAATAGAAATTCAGTCAGAATCCTTCAGGTAGCTTTGTGAGGCTTATTTGAGGACGTCATAGAATATAAGATTTTTTTTATCGGAATACGATTTCCTGATAACCTTTTGTGATTGAGAAAATTGCTAGAAATCTGTGATTAATGGCCGAAAATGAAGGCAAGTTTTCCTAACCTATTTATTGTGCATTGTGATAGGTACTCCGCGGAAATCTAATACACTTTTTCAACGTATGATAGTGTTGATTGATTCTATGTCCAGCGGGTCTATTCTATACAAAAGGCTGCTTTCGTCCGCTAAAACCGCTAACTAGGGTATGTTTGTATCAAATTATTAACACGTATTGTAACAATTACAATTAGCTGGTAATAATTGTTGCAATAAATGCTATATTTTAACGGCATGCCCCCTGCCTGTGCTAAAATTTAGAGCATGAGCGATAGAGAGAGAGCGATAGAGAGAGAGCGAGAGAGAGACAGTTTCGACTGATTAACTGATTACAATATAATCACAATTATAATATTTCAATATAAAATGTATGTAAAAAATACTAACACATTATCACGTTAGCACATTAGCGGTCGATAGTCGCCTTTTGTATAGAATAGACCCGCAGGTATTAGATAGATATAAGTATATTGTTATTAAAGGTAAACAAACTTAT